>NC_091177.1:39871578-40219078 GCF_040958095.1 Procambarus clarkii
TTCGACTACCTAACCTACCTAACCTAACCTAACCTAACTTTTTCGGCTACCTAACCTAACCTAACCTATAAAGATATGTTAGGTTAGGTTAGGTAGGGTTGGTTAGGTTCGGTCATATATCTACGTTAATTTTATCTCCAATAAATAAAAATTGACCTCATACATAATGAAATGAGTAGCTTTATCATTTCATAAGAAAAAAAATTGGGAAAATATATTAATTCTGGACAACTTGGCTTATTAGGCAAATCGGGCCTTGCATAGTAGGCTGAGAAGTGCGTTCTGGCTACTAGGTACGACATATATATATATATATATATATATATATATATGTATATATATATATATATATATGTCGTACCTAGTAGCCAGAACGCACTTCTCGGCCTACTATGCAAGGCCCGATTTGCCTAATAAGCCAAGTTTTCCTGAATTAATATATTTTCTCTATTTTTTTTCTTATGAAATGATAAAGCTACCAATTTCATTACATATGAGGTCAATTTTTTTTTATTGGAGTTAAAATTAACGTAGATATATGACCGAACCTAACCAACCCTACCTAACCTAACCTAGCCTATCTTTATAGGTTAGGTTAGGTTAGGTAGCAGAAAAAGTTAGGTTAGGTTAGGTTAGGTAGGTTAGGTAGTCGAAAAAACATTAATTCATGAAAACTTGGCTTATTATGCAAATCGGGCCTTGTATAGTAGGCTGAGAAGTGCCTTCTGGCTACTAGGTACGACATATATATATATATATATATATATATATATATATGTCGTACCTAGTAGCCAGAACGCACTTCTTGGCCTACTATGCAAGGCCCGATTTGCCTAATATGCCAAGTTTTCATGAATTAATTGTTTTTCGACTACCTAACCTAACTTAACCTAACTTTTTCGACTACCTAACCTAACCTATAAAGATAGGTTAGGTTAGGTTAGGTAAGGTTGGTTAGGTTCCGTCATATATCTACGTCAATTTCACCTCCAATAAAAAAAAATTGACCTCATACATAATGAAATGGGTAACTTTATCATTTCATAAGAAAAAAAATAGAGAAAATATATTAATTCAGGAAAACTTGGCTTATTAGGCAAATCGGGCCTTGCATAGCAGGCCAAGTACGACGTTCTGGCTACTAGGTACAACATGTGTATATATATATATATATATATGTCGTACCTAGTAGCCAGAACTCACTTTTCAGCCTACAATGCAAGGCCCGATTTGCCTAATAAGCCAAGTTTTCATGAATTAATATATTTTCTCTAATTTTTTCCTTATGAAATGATAAAGCAACCCATTTCATTATATAAAAGGTCAATTTTTTTTTATTGGAGTTAAAATTAACGTAGATATATGACTGAACCTAACCAACCCTACCTAACCTAACCTAACCTATCTTTATAGGTTAGGTTAGGTTAGGTAGCCGAAAAAGTTAGGTTAGGTTAGGTTAGGTAAGTTAGGTAGTCGAAAAGCAATTAATTCATGAAAACTTGGCTTATTAGGCAAATCGGGCCTTGCATAGTAGGCTCAGAAGTGAGTTCTGGCTACTAGGTACGACATATATATATATATATATATATATATATATATATATATATATATGTATATATATATATATATATATATATATATTATATATATATATATATATATATATATATATATATATATATATATATATATATATATATATATATATATATATATATATATATATATATGTATATATATATATATATATATATATATATATATATATATATATATATATATATATATATATATATATATATATATATATATATATATATATATGTATATATATATGTATATATATATATATATATATATATATATATATATATATATATATATATATATATATATATATATATATATATATATATATATATATATCAACTGAAAACTCACACCCCAGAAGTGACTCGAACCCATACTCCCAGGAGCAACGCAACTGGTATGTACAAGACGCCTTAATCCACTTGACCATTACGACCGGACATAATGAGGTGATAGCCGAAGCTATTTGAACCACCCCACCGCCGGCACTTCTTGGTTCAAATAGCCAAATAGTTCAAAGAATTTGCATAATGAGGTGATAGCCGAAGCTATTTGAACCACCCCACCGCCGGCACTTCTTGGTTCAAATAGCCAAATAGTTCAAAGAATTTGGTTCAAATAGCTTCGGCTATCACCTCATTATGTCCGGTCGTGATGGTCAAGTGGATTAAGGCGTCTTGTACATACCAGTTGCGTTGCTCCTGGGAGTATGGGTTCGAGTCACTTCTGGGGTGTGAGTTTTCAGTTGCATATTGTCTTGGGGACCATTCAGGCTTGTTTGCATATATATATATATATATATATATATATATATATATATATATATATATATATATATATATATATATATATATATATATATATATATGTCGTACCTAGTAGCCAGAACTCACTTCTCAGCCTACTATGCAAGACCCGATTTGCCTAATAAGCCAAGTTTTCATGAATTAATGTTTTTTCGTCTACCTAACCTACCTAACCTAACCTAACCTAGCTTTTTTTGGCTACCTAACCTAACCTTACCTATATATATAGGTTAGGTTAGGTTAGGTAGGGTTGGTTAGGTTCGGTCATATATCTACGTTAATTTTAACTCCAATAAAAACAAATTGACCTCATACATAGTGAAAAGGGTAGCTTTATCATTTCATAAGAAAAAAATTATAGTAAATATATTAATTCAGGAAAACTTGGCTTATTAGGCAAATCGGGCCTTGAATAGTAGGCTGAGAAGTGAGTTCTGGCTACTAGATACGACATATATATATATATGTTATATATATATATATATAATATATATATATATATAATATATATATATATATATATATATATATATATATATATATATATAATATATATATATATATATATATATATATATATATATATATATATATATATATATATATATGTCGTACCTAGTAGCCAGAACTCACTTCTCAGCCTACTATTCAAGGCCCGATTTGCCTAATAAGCCAAGTTTTCCTGAATTAATATATTTACTATCATTTTTTTCTTATGAAATGATAAAGCAACCCTTTTCTCTATGTATGAGGTCAATTTTTTTTTATTGGAGTTAAAATTAACGTAGATATATGACCGAACCTAACCAACCCTACCTAACCTAACCTAACCTATATTTATAGGTAAGGTTAGGTTAGGTAGCCAAAAAAAGCTAGGTTAGGTTAGGTAGGTTAGGTAGACGAAAAAACATTAATTCATGAAAACTTGGCTTATTAGGCAAATCGGGCCTTGAATAGTAGGCTGAGAAGTGCGTTCTGGCTATTAGGTACGACATATATATATATATATATATATATATATATATATATATATATATATATATATATATATATACATATATATACATATATATATATATATATATATATATATATATATATATATATATATATATATATATATATGTCGTACCTAGTAGCCAGAACTCACTTCTCAGCCTACTATGCAAGGCCCGATTTGCCTAATAAGCCAAGTTTTCATGAATTAATATATTTTCTCTAATTTTTTTCTTATGAATTGATAATGCTACCCATTTCATTATGTATGAGGTCAATTTTTTTTTATTTGAGTAAAAATTAACGTAGATATATGACCGAACCTAACCAACCCTACCTAACCTAACCTAACCTATCTCTATAGGTTAGGTTAGGTTAGGTGGCCGAAAAAGTTAGGTTAGGTTAGGTTAGGTAGGTTAGGTAGTCGAAAAAACATTAATTCATGAAAACTTGGCTTATTAGGCAAATCGGGCCTTGCATAGTAGGCTGAGAAGTGAGTTCTGGCTACTAGGTACGACATATATATATATATATATATATATATATATATATATATATATATATATATATATATATATATATATATATATATATATATATATATATATATATATATATATATATATATATATATATATATATATATGTCGTACCTAGTAGCCAGAACGCACTTCTCAGCCTACTATGCAAGGCCCAATTTGCCTAATAAGCCAAGTTTTCATGAATTATTGTTTTTTCGACGACCTAACCTACCTAACCTAACCTAACCTACCTTTTTCGGTTACCTAACCCAACCTAACCTATTAAGATAGGTTAGGTTAGGTTAGGTAGGGTTGGTTAGGTTCGGTCATATATCTACGTTAATTTTAACTACAATAAAATAAAATTGACCTCATACATAATGAAATGGGTAGCTTTATCATTTCATAAGAAAAAAATTAGAGAAAATATATTAATTCAGGAAAACTTGGCTTATTAGGCAAATCGGGCCTTGCATAGTAGGCTCAGAAGTGCGTTCTGGCTACTAGGTACGACATATATATATATATTAGTATATTTTGGTAGCAGTCTTTCCTGTAGACATATATTATTAAATATGACCGAAAAAGTAAGATTAATAATTCTAACACAAATTTTCTCGATCTTTCTTATGTTTCTTTTCACTGTTGATGGTAATTGAAAAATCAATTCTCCAAAATTCATTTTTATTTCTAGTCTGACGCGAACGCGTTTCGTAAAACTTATTACATTTTCAAAGACTTTAGTTTACACACACACAACTGTAACTGAATAGAGCTTAAACATCTTTGATTTTTTATACCTGCATTTGGGTGAGGTGATATGTTGCAACAGTTTTGGATGAGGTGAAAACAAACTTTCAACACAAGACAGAACGCGAAACAATGGGTATTGAAGGTAAGAATGAAAGTAATTGCAGAGGGCCTATTGGCCCATATTTCTTGATGCTTCTATATTGGAGCGGAGTCTTGAAGTGGGTAGAATATAGTTGTGCATCAATTGGCTGTTGATTGCTGGCATGTTGACTTCTTGATGTGTAGTGCCTCACAGATGTCAAGCCGCCTGCTATCACTGTATCTATCGATGATTTCTGTGTTGTTTGCTAAGATTTCTCTGGTGATGGTTTGGTTGTGGGAAGAGATTATATGTTCCTTAATGGAGCCCTGTTGCTTATGGGGCTATATGACCAGGATATAAGAAAATTGTCGTAGGGTATTCAAAATTTATTATCCTGATACATGTGAAAGGTGCTGGAACTGGGCCAAGTTTCAGCATCTCAGCCTAAATAGAGAAGGAGAAAAAAAAAAAAAAATTATACAATTTTTCAACAATGTTCAATTGCTTTCACAGCCCACAATTGTGAACCAAAATCATTTCTACGACACTCAGCCTTACCTTACTATATAATAAAGATTTGGTTGATCGATCTTTATCCCAGATGTATTTAGTGCAATAATACAGATTTTTAAAAGTTTCCCAAAAACGTATGTATCATTATTTATAAAATCAATAAATCTACGTAGATAAGAAAAATATCAACCGTTTTTAGAGGCGTAAACTCTACATATAATGTGCAAGTTTCATGTAAATTGAATAATAAATAAAGGCTGTGAGGGCAGATCTAGTTGTAAAAGTTGGAGTTGCGTAGCTCGCCTCGACAAGTTACTCTACTCGCGGTCACTCGTGACAATGCGTGATTTACGCATTGCGGCCAGCTCGTACCTTCTATGGAGAGCTCGCATGCATCTAGCTTTCAATGCTTTTCTCTTGTTCGTTTGGTAAGTCATATTGCAGTACAAATAGCATGAGTTCTGGGAGATATTGTGAGAGCGCGTCAGCATACATCCACACCCCAAGAGAGAGACACAGTCACTGATGGGCTGAGCCACATACCACCCTCTCTCTCACACGATACTGTTGCCAATGAGTGAGTTTATATTCATTTTATGCATAACATGTTATTTTCAACGCTATTACGAAAAATAAGACTTCTACAACGTAAGATACAATACCCTGCGGCGCACCTACGCCGCGAGGACCAGATTCACGAAAGTTGCAGCGGGAAATTTGACTCTAATTACGTTATTTTTCAAGATAAAATTAAACGGTTTGCACCACAGTGTTGCCAGAACGTTGTAGTATTTTTCGTAATTTTTCGTAAATATTCCATTTTTCTTCGGATTTTTGGGTACCATAACCCCTTAAGCATCGTTAAACGCCTGGAAAGAGATGTTGTTGTCTTGCCTATATACTGAGTTTTTTTTAGGCTTACAATCCCCAAGAGGGCATTTGAAGGCATAGACGACGTTGGTCTCTTTTAAAGCGTTCTGCTTTGTGTCTGGAGAGTTTCTCATGAGTAGGCTGGCCGTTTTCTTGGTTTTATAGTAAATCATCAGTTGTATCTTCTGATTTTTGTCTGTAGGGATAACGTTTCTATTAACAATATCTTTCAGGACCCTTTCCTCTGTTTTATGAGCTGTGGAAAAGAAGTTCCTGTAAAATAGTCTAATAGAGGGTATAGGTGTTGTGTTAGTTGTCTCTTCAGAGGTTGCATGGCGTTTCACTTTCCTTCTTATGATGTCTTCAGCGAAACCATTGGAGAAGCCGTTGTTGACTAGGACCTGCCTTACCTTACTGAGTTCTTCGTCAACTTGCTTCCATCCTGAGCTGTGGCTGAGAGCACGGTCGACATAAGCGTTAACAACACTCCTCTTGCACCTGTCTGGGCAGTCACTGTTGTCATTTAGGCACATTCCTATGTTTGTTTCCTTAATGTAGACTGCAGTGTGGAAACCTCACTGCAGGAAAAACAAATGTCTCTTGACAAATTTGTAGTCAGACAAACAAGCACTGAACCACAACCAGGTCCTAGTGGTATTCAGGCAAAAGTAGGAGAGAGAGTACACCAGAGAAAACATCACTGCCTGATGTGATAATGAAAGGGGGACTTCTCTTCCAAACAGTAACAACTCTCCTCCTCCCCCCCTCATCACCATCTTCCATATGCCATCAAGAGTCCTCCATAAAGGTAAGATAAACTTAGGTACTGTATTGTAGTTAGAAAAAAACATTGTATTCAGTATAAAATGTATTTGTATGATAATATTTTGGAGGGTGGGGAACGGATTAATTCAAATCCCTTTATTTCTTATGGGAAAAATAGCTTCGACTTACGATATTTTGACTTACGATCCGTCTCTGGGAACGGATTAGCATCGTAAGTCGAGGCCCCATTGTACAGTATTTGTTCACAGACATAAGAGTCATTGAACCTTCTTGCAAATAAATTAATATTATTATCATAAGATATTAATACAGTATCCATTCAATTTAACGGCCTATATGGGGCTGAGCCCTAGTCGTTATTTCCAGAGCTCCGTTATTTCCGAAGTTAAGTCGGTTCGGGTAATTTTTCAAGTAACATTTAGGTAGGATATATTTTATACTGTATAACTAAAATTAAATAAAGTTCATTGTGTAATTGCATTCCAATTTAGTGCCACACCGACGATTAAGCCAGTTGTTGGCTGCTGCATGGATGATGTGTGAACACGGTCTGATCAAGCCCAGATGGGTGGGAAAAAATTGATTCATTCCTTTGTATTGCAAAATATTTCATGTATCAATCAGCAAGTTAATATTTTCTCAATAATATTTTAGAGATGTGTTTTGATTTACCCTGAACAGTGCAGGTAATGTATTTTTAATGTTACAACACAGGCTGTGGCGGCCATGCCATAACAATGGCGATCGAGCCTTGTCACTGAGAGCTAGCCAAGACGAAATATTTTGAGCTCACCTATTCTCTGCTGACGATAGAATATACATTTGCAGAGACTAATATGTAGCTTTTGTTGAAAAAAAAAATTAATATCTTGTAATACTATAATAAAATTGGTAAATTGACTTACTTTTAATGAAGCTGAAGATTACGAAGCTGTGAAGATTACGTCATCCTCTGCAGCGCTTGTTTTATATTGTTTATATTGTATACAGGGTACATACTGTATGTACACTTATTTTCAGGCATATTTTAATAGAGTATCCTTCTGTTTCTTGATGTCACTTACTGTACTTTTCCCGATGTTAAACTCTGCTGCTGCTCGTGCATGAGAATATCCTTTATCAAGTTTCTTAATTAACTCCACCTGTGCAACCGTCAGGCGCTTCCTTTGGGTAACTTTTGGCATTTTGTAAATTAAAAAGAAGATCACAATTACAGTACAGTAATATCCTTCACAATTGAAGCTAGCCGCGCGAGTTCACAGTAAACAATGGGAACACATGGCCCGGCGGAGTACATTCTAGGTCCGTCGGAAAAAAAATACCTAGTGCCTATACTATAAAAGGTATTTAATAAGAAAACAAAGACTTTTGCTTAATAAAAACTGTTTCAAAATATTTTATTAATAATAATTTACAATTTTCTTCATTAAAGTGAATCATTTTAAAAGAAAATTAAGATGTAATATATGACTCTGGACGATCCAGGTCGGTGGCCTGGTCGCCATGTGAGGGGACGCTGATGCCACAACAAACCCAATACCGACCGTCGGTAATATCGACCGCAGACCGGTATAGCAGGCTCCAGATACCGGTCTCCCAAACCGGTCGTTAATACCGGCAGATCGGTATAAAAGAGGCCGTTAAATTGAGTGGATACTGCATGATCTGATTTGCATAACAAGCAGAGTTATTTTCAAAATGGTTTATTCCATTTAATATTATTATATTAAGAAAAGGAATTACTGATTTAATTAGGTTTGGTTAGGTTTGATAAAATTTCTATAAGTTTTAACTAAATTATAAAAAAATCTAATGTGTATTGTAATTGGAAACTTTATCATTCTATAATAATCATTCCATTTATATCCTAGTTTTGTCATTACATTCATTCTTGTTTCAATTTTAACTTGTCCCTAATATATTTGCATTTTTTGCTAGTTATTTATTAATAACTCATGGATGTTAACCAGCTTACACAAAACATAGAAAAAACCCTACTACATTTTATTAGATAGTAAATCATCAAATTAGATTCAACTTCAGATAGACAATGTTAACATTACTGTACCAATAAAAATGAGGGGAAGTTCCTTGGACTATATATAGACAATTGACTGAGTGTCAGCACCTAGATACAACACATAGCTAAAAAGTCTCAAAAATGGTTGGTATACTTTCTAATAACAGCTATTATTTTCCCCACTATGCTCTCCTTACATACTAAACACTAATCTATCCCTATCTTACATACGTTATCTGTGCATGGGATTTAACCACTGCAGATTACCTCAAGCTCATCATCACTCGGCAAAAATCTGCTATCAGAACTATAACAAATTCTGTCTTCAGACAACATACAGCCCTGCTGTTTATTATTTTTTTTATTTATTTATACATAGAAAAAGGTACATTGGGTTTGTGAGAGTACATAGTATTGTGTTTACATTCTTATAAAGCCACTAGTACGCACAGCATTTCAGGAGGGTCCTTAATCTAACAGATAATATTAAGTAGGTAAATTCTAGCAAAATTTATAAAATGTTAACAGGTACACTGTAAGAAAAAAATGAGAGATTAGTAGCTATATTAAAGCACACTGATAGCTTTGATTGATAGCAATGATAGCTTGATTGATAATTTGACAAAGATTAATAGGAACAATAAAGCATATTGATATCACATATAAGATGACAGCAATGATCACAATTTAAAAAAAAAATACAAATGTTTATTCAGGTAAAGTACATACATACAAGGGGTGATACAAATATTGATGAATTTATAGATAGAGGTAGTACATACAGTGCTATGGTAAAGTGCTTTATAATGGTAAAGTTGTTTGGCTTAGGTACATAAATATTGGGGAATTGGGTAGCACTAGATACAACGCAAATTTCAAGCACTAGTAGGAAACTAAGAAGATGAAATTAGGTACTTTTTGTTTTTGTTTTTGAATAGGGCAGAAGTTGGACAGCATTTCAATTCATTAGGGAATGAGTTCCATAGACTATGTCCCTTTATTTGCATAAAGTAATTACACAGAATAAGTTTGACTCTGGAGATATCAAAGATATTTATTTGTGGTTTGGTGATTATGAGTCCTAGTACATATGTCCATGGAGAGTTTCAGAGCAGGGTTTGCATTTAAGAACAGGGTTTTATAAATGTAGATAGCACAAGAGAATGTGTGGAGTGAGGTTATGTTTAGCATGTTTAGGGATTTAAACAAGGGGGCTGAGTGTTGTCTGAAAGCAGAGTTTGTTATTGTTCTGATAGCAGATTTTTGTTCGGTGATGATGGACTTGAGGTAGTTTGCAGTGGTTGAATACCATGCACAGTTACCATAATTAAGATAGAGATAGATTAGTGCATAATATAGTGAGAGGAGAGCGGAATTAGGTATATAATATCTGATTTTAGAGAGTATACCAACTGTTTTAGAGAATTTTTTGGTTATGTGTAGTATGTGGGTGCTGAAGTTAAGTCTTTTGTCTTAGTATAGGCCAAGAAACTTTCCATCATTTTTATTACTGATGTTAACATTGTCAATCTGAAGCTGAATTGCATTTGGTGGTTTGCTTCAAATATGAGGTAGTAGGCCTTTTCTATGAGTAGTGTGAGTTTGTTGGTTGACATCCATAAGTGAACTTTTTTTTAATTCATTATTCACAACATTATTTAATGTGTGTGGGTTGGGGTGTAGATGAGGGTAGTATCATCAGCAAACAATATAGGTTTAAGAATGGTAGAGATATTAGGCAGATCATTGACATATATAAGAAATAGGAGAGGCCTTAGGATGCTGCCCTGTGGCACTCCTACAGTTAATGGTTGAATGGGAGAGGTAATATAATTGATTTGCTACATATTGGTGTCTGTCACTAAGATAGGTGTGAGTTTGTTGGTTGACATCCATAAGTAAACTTTTTTTAATTCATTATTCACAACATTATTTAATGTGTGTGGGTTGGGGTGTAGATGAGGGTAGTATCATCAGCAAGCAATATAGGTTGAAGAATGGTAGAGACATTAGGCAGATCATTGATGTATATAAGAAATAGGAGAGGTCTTAAGATGCTGCCCTGTGGCACTCCTACAGTTAATGGTTGAATGGGAGAGGTTATATAATTGATGGCTATATATTGGTGTCTGTCACTAAGATAGGATCGGATATAGTTCAGGGCTAAGCCTCGGATTCCTTAATGGTGGAGTTTAAGTAAGAAGTAGTTATGGTTAACAGTATCAAAGGCCTTTCTCAGGGCAATGAAGAGTTCAATTGGAAACTCATTTTTGTCAAGGGTTGAGTAGATTATATCAAGGAGACTAATAATTGCATCATTGGTACTCTTTTGGGAGCGGAAGCCAAACTGACAGGGGCTGAGTATGTTGAATTTTATGAGGTAGGAGTTGTTTAAGTAATTTTTTTAAATATTTTTTATAATATAGGTAGGTTTGATATTGGTCTATAATTGTTTATGTCTGCCGGATTGCCTCCTTTATGAACTGGCGTTATTCGTGCTTTTTTAAGGATATCAGGGAAGGTATGACACTAGTGATTTGTTGAACAAATCACTAGTGTGGGTGAGCTATGGGTGAAAGATGCCTATCAGGCAGAGCTGCCTGAGAAATATGTGTTAATATGTGCCTTGAGTCTGTGGGATTTTTCTGGCAACGTTAGCACCAACCGATGAAAAGAAGCTATTAAATTCATTTGCCGTTTCTAAAATCAATTGCAAGTGTAACCATCCTTTGAGAGTTTTATCTGGTTATATGAGTGTTGTTTAATTCCTAAGATGTTAGAGATGGCTTTTCATGTGCTTTTCATGTTGCCTTCTGCTTCTTTGAATCTACTCTCATAATAGGAAAGTTTTGCTTTTCTTATGATACTGGTAAGCATTGATAAATACCTTTTAACTACTGCCCTTGTAACTAGGCCAATCCTAAGTTTTTCTCATATTCATGTTTCTTGTTGATTGCTTTGAGTATGCCACTTGTGAGCCACGGATTGTTTATTCTTTTGTCAGCTACTTTGCCAGAAATTTGCAGTACGCATTTGCCCGAAACGCTATGCGTACTAGTGGCTTTAGGTATTGTATGTACTACCTCTATCTTTAAATCAAACAGAATGTTTGTACTGTAACTCTGCAACTATGTATGTACTTTTCCTAAATAAATTATTATTATTATTATTATTATTATTATTATTATTATTATTATTATTATTATTATTATTATTTGCTTGGTGAGGAGAGAACAATGAGTGTTCTAGAGGCTTAGAGTTTTGGAAAGGAAGAGGTTAGCTAATGAATTTATATCCTGTGTATTATTGAATTCAGATTCCCAGTTAATATGGTTAAGTGCATTTGTGAGGTTTTCTATTGCTGCTTCACTGTGTAACCTTAATGTAAGTTTCTTGTTTTCTGGTGGTGTTATGCCCATGTTTGCTATGAGGAAGATAGGCTAGTGGTCATTTGTTCTGGCAAAGATTATATCAGCTGCAAGGGGAGCTGTTATGTTAGTCCATAAGTGATCCAAAGTCGTGGCAGATGTTCGAGTGACTCAGGTGGACTTGGTGATTGTGGGGATTAGCATACTGTACTGGAGTTCATGCTGTTTAGGAAATAGTCGACTTGGGGTATATTTTGCTGACCTAGTGTTACGGCCACTATGGGTCGCAACCGGGTTATTTGCTGGAGGAACCAAAGTACTAGTATCTGACCCCAAGTCGGTAGTGGCTGTCAAGGAGTAGGCTTGGTAATGCAAGTAAAACACAAGGGGGGAGTTGAAAAGAATACGACACTTAATCCTTTATCATTATATTCACATATCACTTTCCCATCACCTTAAATAGAATCATAAACGAAGTATTACTACACTGATATATACACATGTGTCGCTCTCATAGGACACTAAGCGCTCCTCGATGCTCATGCAATGCAGCCTTGTCAACTTCCGTGTTTCCTCAACACACAGTACCGTCCACAACCAGTACTGGGACACACCAACGAGTCTACCCTAGCCATGGGCCAGCCTATCTACAGTATCCCTAGGTGCTTCTTGTGAACGCCCACAATCACACTCCAGCCTGGTGCTGGCAGAGAACATCAGCCTCATGCTGCTGGGCCTCTACATGAACAAATACAAGGGTAGCGAACCCCTGGCAGGAGCTTCTTGCAACTAGCTAATTACACTCCTCCGTAGCACCTCACTGTCGGTCGTCTCTTCCTCTAGTCCCGGGATACGCCGAATTCTGTCACTGCCACTACACAGGCAGACAGCAGATACTACTCGGTTCCTCTTCGGCGGCGGCTCACTGCCCACGTACAGCAGAATGCAGTAGAGAGATAATCGGCTGCCCTGGGCAGCCTGCTTGTCTTCGTACCACTGCAGCCCTACGTCGCCTCTGTGGATACAGACACGTCATCAGTAAACTGGCTGGTACTTGTGAAACTAGGACATGCCACTTACGGACTCTGACATTGACATGCTCCTCCTCTCACAATAGATGCTGCTGATTTATAGGCGCCACCTCACCAGAGGTCAGCTACAGCGACTCTTCTAGAGTCTCTTGCAGGTATCATACTGCCACCACCAGATGGCGTCGTCCATTTTGTGGGGGTTTAGGGAGCAGACTCACAGATGGCGTTAACGTTGCTACTCCATGCTCCGACGATGGAGTCGGGTTCGTAACACCTAGGTCAATATTGAAGTCTCCTAGAATGATGTGATTTTTTTTTTTAGATTGTTGTTTATGATAAGATTCCTTAGGTTATCTGAGAATGAATATATTATTATTAGGAAATCTATAGATAGCTCTGAGAGTCAAGCAGGATTTAAGGGATTTATTCGAGAACTGAGTAAAGGTATATTTACAGTAGTTGTTCCTATCACTAATGACACTATTGCAGATGAAGGTATCTTGGTAATATATAGCTGTGCTACCTCCTTTTTTATTAGGTCTACAGTTGTGAATGGCTTTATAACCTGCTAAGTTATAGAATTAGGTATAGTCTTTACTTAGCCAGGTTTCTGTTAAAATAATGACCGATAGTTTAGTACCTAGTGCTGTGAGTAGTGCATTTATATGCACTAAATAACCAGAGTGTAAATTATAGTCTTATCTAACTACCAAAGTGTACTTTAGCTCTGCCTTTCCTTTCCAAAGGTTCTTTTTTCTTTTTTTTTTGCTGTGGTAGCTGTGCTACCTCCTTTTTTATTAGGCCTACAGTTGTGAATGGCTTTATAACCTGCTAAGTTATAGAATTAGGTATAGTCTTTACTTAGCCAGGTTTCTGTTAAAATAATGACCGATAGTTTAGTACCTAGTGCTGTGAGTAGTGCATTTATATGCACTAAATAACCAGAGGGTAAATTATAGTCTTATCTAACTACCAAAGTGTACTTTAGCTCTGCCTTTCCTTTCCAAAGGTTCTTTTTTCTTTCTTTTTTTAATTGTCATCTCTGTTATTGTCGTTTTTTCTTGTTTTTTTACTCTATTTTATATATACTCCATACACCCCTGTTCCATTGTTCACTGGCTTTGCTAGTGTCCTCTAGCATAAACTCTTATCATTCAGTGTACCTGAGTGTACAGTATCTCTTAATTAATTAATCTACCTCATTTTTATCTTAGTGTAACTTTAGTAATTAAATATAGTGTAATTATATTATTAAAGTAAACCATTATTTTATAGAATTATCATTTGTTTTTGCTATTACTGTCTCATTTCAGTGATTGTCATTTTATATTATTTTGTTTCTATTATATATTTATATTTGCATATTTTCTCTTTTTATCTGTTTACCATAATTATTTTATATTTTTAGCAGATTTAGTATTTTATTGGTCTGTACTTGCTTTCCTTATTGTACCTTGACTCCATTGCATCCACATGCAAGCTGATTTTGAACCTGAACAAAATCTACTATCTAAAATTTTTAATAACCAACACACTGATCATCACCACTGCAGGTATTACACAGCACACCAGGCAAAAAACAAACTCTGAAATAACACTTACTTATTTCAACCAAAATGTCAGATCACTTAGTAAACATTTTGATGATATTAATGTACAGTACTACTCTCAGCGCTAGGTACTGAACTATCGTTCATTATTTTAACAGAAACCTGGCTAAGTAAAGACCATACCCAACATTTCAACTTAGCTGATTATAGAGCCATTCACAACTGTAGGGCTAGCAAAAAAGGAGGTGGCACAGCTATATACTACCAAGATACCTTCATCTGCAATAGTGTCATTAGTGATAGAGACGACTGCTGTGAATATACTTTTGCTCAATTTTCAATTAAATCCCTTAAATCCTCCTTGACTATTGGTGCAATCTATAGATTTCCCAATATTAACATAGCTGCATTCACAGATAACTTGAGGAATCTTATCATAAACAACAACCTCAACAAAAATCACAAAGTTCTGGGGGGTGACTTCAATATTGACCTAGGGCAACAAAATAGCCCTCAATTCGACTATTTCCTTAATAGCATAAATTCCTGTATGCTCATCCTCGCAATCACTAGGTCCACCCGATTCACTCAAACCTCCGCTACTACCCTGGGATGGACCAACATAACAGCTCACATCTGGTATAATCACTGACAGAACAACTGACTACTATCCTACCTTCCTTGTAGCGAACATGGCCATAACACCACCAGCTAATACGAAAATTATCTTTAGGTTACACAGTGAAGCAGCAATAGGATATCTCACAAATGCCCTCCTCAATATAAACTGGGAATCTGAATTTAATAATACACAGGATATAAATTCCTTAACCTTTCAATTGCGCATCGCATCATATGAATTTTGACCGACTTGCAGTAAATTGCGCATTGTATCATGTGATGCTTTGGAGTACTACGCAAGATTTAAACGGCCCGTGGATACACGGGGTTCACCACACCTTCATCAGGGCTCTTGTAAACAGACGCCATTTTTTAAAGAAATCGTGGGCCAAATTCCCAGGTGTGAGGGGCCTCAGTATTGAGTGAGCAACCGAGCCTGACGCACGCAGCATGAGCTCACAGCACTGCTGATCAGCTTGTGACCACAGCATCGCCTAAAAATGCCATAATATACTTGTTTATGCTATTATGTAGCGATGATATTATTACAGAAGACCCCTGACTGTGATAAAACTGACCAAGGTTCTGATAATAGCAGGATTGTGGTGATATTTAGCGCTGTGCGCCATGGAGGGAGGAGTAATGCTGTGGGAGGGAGGGTAGTGGCGATGTCTTCTGACTGTGTGTAGCCACCTTTTATTGACTGCACTCAGCATACCAGCTTAGTGGTTCGCTATGGTGAACACAAATGTAGATACTTATATATAACGTGTGTATAGAGGGTATAAACAGCAAGAGTAGGTTGGGAGCCGCTATTTTGGTGAGGGAGGTGGCGTCGTCTGCACGACGCCACCGTGCAGACATAAGAACATAAGAACATAAGAACAAAGGTAACTGCAGAAGGCCTATTGGCCCATACGAGGCAGCTCCTATTCTATAACCACCCAATCCCACTCATATACTTGTCCAACCCGTGCTTAAAACAATCGAGGGACCCCACCTCCACAATGTTACGCGGCAATTGGTTCCACAAATCAACAACCCTGTTACTGAACCAGTATTTACCCAAGTCTTTCCTAAATCTAAACTTATCCAATTTATATCCATTGTTTCGTGTTCTGTCCTGTGTTGATACTTTTAATACCCTATTAATATCCCCCCGGTTATGTCCATTCATCCACTTGTAAACCTCTATCATGTCACCCCTAACTCTTCGCCTTTCCAGTGAATGCAACTTAAGCTTTGTTAATCTTTCTTCATATGAAAGATTTCTAATTTGGGGAATTAACTTAGTCATCCTACGCTGGACACGTTCAAGTGAATTTATATCCATTCTATAATATGGCGACCAAAACTGAACTGCATAATCTAAATGGGGCCTAACTAGAGCAAGATATAGCTTGAGAACCACACCAGGTGTCTTGTTACTAACGCTGCGATTAATAAATCCAAGTGTCCGATTTGCCTTATTACGAACATTTATGCATTGATCCTTTTGTTTTAAATTCTTACTAATCATAACTCCCAGATCCCTTTCGCAATCCGACTTCGCAATCACAACACCATCTAGCTCGTATCTTGTAACTCTATCATCATTACCTAACCTCAGAACTTTACATTTATCAGCATTAAACTGCATCTGCCAATCCTTTGACCATTTCAAAACCCTATCTAGATCAACTTGAAGTGATAGTGAGTCCTCCTCCGAATTAATTTCCCTACCGATTTTCGTATCATCGGCAAATTTGCAAATGTTGCTACTCAAACCTGAATCTAAATCATTTATATATATTATAAACAACAGAGGTCCCAGGACAGAGCCTTGAGGCACTCCACTTACAACATTTTCCCACTCTGACTTGATTCCATTTATACTAACTCTCTGTTTCCTTTGGTATAGCCATGCCCTAATCCAGCTTAATATAGCACCCCCAATACCATGAGACTCTATTTTTTTAATCAGTCTTTCATGTGGCACTGTATCAAAAGCTTTGCTAAAGTCAAGGTATACAACATCGCAATCCTTACCACTATCAACTGCCTCAACAATGCTAGAATAAAAAGATAACAAATTTGTTAAACATGAACGGCCATTTATAAAACCATGTTGCGACTCAATTATTAATTTATGTTTTTCAAGATGAAGACGAATTTTATTTGCTATTATAGATTCCAGTAACTTTCCCACAATAGACGTTAGGCTAATTGGTCGATAGTTAGACGCAAGTGATCTATCTCCTTTCTTAAAAACTGGTATCACATTAGCAACTTTCCAAAACTCTGGCACTCTGCCTGACTCTATTGATTTATTAAATATGGTTGACAGTGGGTCACAAAGCTCCTCTTTGCATTCTTTAAGCACCCTAGCAAACACTTCATCCGGCCCTGGGGATTTGTTTGGTTTGAGTTTTACTATTTGTTTAAGAACATCCTCCCTGGTAACTGCTAAACTCGTCAACCTGTCCTCGTCCCCACCCACATAGACTTGTTCGGCTGAAGGCATATTGTTAAGTTCCTCTTTAGTAAATACAGATACAAAATATTTATTAAAAATACTACT
Organism: Procambarus clarkii; assembly: GCF_040958095.1. Classification (NCBI taxonomy): domain Eukaryota; kingdom Metazoa; phylum Arthropoda; class Malacostraca; order Decapoda; family Cambaridae; genus Procambarus; species Procambarus clarkii. The sequence goes on from NC_091177.1 coordinate 39,889,646, forward strand.
CATCTCTTCATCACTATCTGTTATTTGACCTGTCTCAGTTTTTAATGGACCTATCCTTTCCCTAGTCTTAGTACGATATAACTGAAAAAACCCTTTAGGATTTGTCTTTGCTTGCCCTGCTATGCGAACTTCATAGTTTCTTTTTGCTTTCCTTATCTCTTTTTTAACATTTCTAACCAGTTGTACGAATTCCTGTTCTAAAGTGACCTCCCCATTTTTAATCCTTTTGTACCAAGCTCTCTTTTTACCTATAAGGTTCTTCAAATTCTTTGTTATCCACTTTGGGTCATTAGTATACGATCTATTCAATTTGTATGGTATACTACGTTCCTGTGCTTTGTTTAGAATATTCTTAAATAAGTTATATATTGAATCCACATCGAAATCCCCATTTAAGTCACCTATCGCTGGGTTCATGTCTCGCTCCAAGACCGGCCCACACCCCATACCCAAGCCTTTCCAATCAATTTGACCCAAAAAATTTCTTAGGCTATTAAAATCAGCTTTTCGAAAATCTGGCACTTTAACAGAATTTTCTCCTACTGGTCTATTCCATTCTATGCTAAATCTGATTTCTTTGTGATCACTGCTCCCTAGCTCACTCCCTATTTCGATGTCATTAATTTGCGTTTCCCTGTTAGTTAACACTAAATCTAAAATATTATTTTCCCGTGTTGGTTCCTTAATGTGTTGCGTAAGAAAGCAATCGTCAATTAATTCTAGAAAATCTTCTGCTTCACTATTCCCTGTTTTGTTCAACCAGTTTATTCCGCTAAAATTAAAGTCACCCATGACATAAATACTGTTAGATCTAGATGCTCTAGATATTTCATCCCATAGATGCTTTGCTTCCATTCTGTCTAAATTTGGTGGCCTATATATTACTCCTATTATAATATTATTAGCTTTTTCGTTTAATTCAATCCAAATAGTTTCTGTGTGTGGCTCTGTTTTGATTCCCTCTTTGAGACTACATTTCAAATTGTCCCTAACATATATGGCTACTCCACCTCCTCGTCTAATATATCTATCTGTGTGAAATAGTTTAAATCCATATATTTGATATTCAGCTAATAGTTCTCTATTTTCTACATTCATCCACGTTTCGGTAAGTGCAATAATATCTATTTTTTCTGTGCAGACAAGAGCATTTAATTCGTTAATTTTATTTCTTAGACTTCTACTGTTAGTGTAATATACCCTAAGTGAATTGTTATTTTGCGGACCTTCTCTTTCCCTGATCGTTTTGCCAATTCCTTTCTCCCACAAACACATACTTTTATTACCTCCTTCCTCCAAATCAATTCCCATACCTCTATCTACTAACAGTTTAAACCCAAACAAACACCTCTAACCACTTCTTCTAGCGAGTTCGCAACAGCAACAACCCCAGCTCTCGATAGATGCACCCCATCACGAGCATACATTTCATTTCTTCCATAGAAGTGTTCCCAGTTGTCTATGAAAGATATTGCATTTGATTTGCAATATCTTTCCAGCCGGCAATTGACACCAAGTGCCCTCGATATCCATTCATTTCCCACTCCCTTTCTTGGAAGAATGCCACATATGATCGGGATTCCTCCCTTGCTCCTAACTAACTCTATGGCTGTTTTATACCTCTGAATCAGTTCCTCACTCCTGACTCGACCAACATCATTTCCTCCCACGCTAATGCAAATAATGGGATTGTTCCCATTACCAGCCATAATATCATTCATGTTGTTTATAATATCACCAATGCCAGCTCCGGGATAGCAAACCCTTAACCTGTTCCCCCTATCTCTAGCACAAAACGTTCTATCCAAATACCTTATCTGGGAATCTCCCACAACTAATGTTTGCTTAGGTACTTCCTTTACTTTCTGAGGGGCCTGCGCTTCCTTTCTCTTCGTTGCTTTCCCTTTTGCGCGATCCACAGTCTCTCCACAGCACTCGTCCTCCAAAACGTCAAATGAATTTGAAGTTGCTATGGCGTTTGAAGGCGGCTTTATCAAAGTCTTCTTAAGGCCCCTGTCTTTCGCAACTCTCCAAGACGAGGTCCCTTTACTGCTGGTCTCCTCCTTCGTTACTTCTCGTTGTTTTTTAAGCTGACGCACCTCCTCCCGCAGAGAGTCCAACTCTGTCCTCAGGGCTCCCACTAGAGTCACCAGGTCCTTCACTACAACTTCCATATTGCTATGATGTAAACTTATCACTTCACTGTTCGTCAGAATAATAAACACTTACTACACTGTGTATGTTAGCAACAGACGACGGTGTTGTTTACTGGTTACCACGATGGTCTTTGGGCACCATACCAGTTTACTTGTACAAGTATGGTGAATAAAACAGGTAGATATTTATATATAATGTGTGTATATAGCATAATAACACCACATAGTATTGTTGGTGGAGAAATATTAGTGCGTCTGGCCTTGAGGGCGGCAGTCGTCAGCTGTGTGAGGTCCTACGTCTTTGTGCCTTTACTCACCATACAAGCTTAGATGTACAGTTATGGTGAACAAAACATGTAAATACTTATATATAACATCTGTATATAAGAGCAAAAACAGTATTGTGGGAGGAGAATGTGGGTGAGGGAGGGCGCGAGTGGCTGGCTGGTACACGGCAGTCACTCCTCGTTACTTTTTGACTCATAATAGCAACTTAGTGGTTCGTTATGGTGAACAAAACATGCAGATACTTATATATAACCTGTGTATATAGTGTAGTAACTGACAAAGCATTTGTTCACTGATTGATGAACATAATTGAATCAACAATATGCACACCATATTTATGAGTACAGCGATGATTCACTCATTTTATTATATAAATATATCAAACATATATGTTTTGGTTTTAACATGTTGGCCGCTGCCTGGCTAACTGTTCTTGCAGCAGCCTTTGTGACGAGACGCCGGAGGAAATTGCCCACAGCTATTGGTCTGATCCCTCCATCCTTTTTCCTTAGAGCACAGAAATGCAAGAAAAAAGAAAGGCATTATGGCCTCTGGTATATTGCCAGCTAGACATATCTTAATGAAGCTGGTTAGTTCCACCGGAGGCCCTATGCAGTGTCTCCCACTGCATGGGAGTATCTCCCACTGAACGTGGTTGGGTTTTAGTCCTGTGAACCCACCTGCTGATCCTGTTGGGAAGGACAAGGCTGCTTTATGAACCACAGATTCGTCCACCTAGAAAGGTTCTGTTCCAGTAACCCCAACTGGTGGAAAGTTATCCTCACCTGGAGCTCTTGGGTGAGTGTTTGGCCATGAGGGCTTGAGCTGTATTGGCACCTCTCAGCAATTGTGTCCTTGCTGGTGATGACTCTTATTGAACATACAGTATAGCATTTCCTTCTTCTATTTCCTATATATTTCCTGTAACATATTTCCTGTATTTCCTGACACTAGTAGCAGGAGGAAAAAAAATATATGCACAGATATAAAGCAGTGAAAGGGGGAAGGGTTTTGTTCGCCGTGGGTAAACACAAAAATAAAACACCGGTTGTGCCACAGCAACTCGGTGGCCAGCTGCCAAACGACATAGGCAGCTCATGGGTGGAGGTGCCTGGGGTCGGATTCACAAATAAAAGAATAGAATAATCAAAAGATTGAGGTTCGGCAGTTCAGTTGGGGAGTGCTTCAGGGAACCACCGGGCTCACCCAGAAATTGGCATTTCATTACAGTAGCTTTTTAATAGGCAGTCTCCGTGGCATAGTGGTAAGACGCTCGCCTGGCGTTCCGCGAGCGCTTTGGCCTAGGTTCGTATCCTGGCCCGGGGAGGATTTACTGGCTGCAAATCTTTAACTGTAGCCTCCATTTAACTCAACAGTAACAAAATGAGTACTTTGTTGTAAAAACGATTCTTCGTGGGGGTTGTATTCCAGGGAACATAGGATTAAGGACTTGCCCGAAATGCTACGCGAACTAGTGGCTGTACAAGAATGTAAGAACTCTTGCATATATAAATAAATAAAACAAAATTATGGTTTTTGTTAGCTTTTAATTTATTATTTTGTCTTCTCTTACGTTCTTCCTCTTGTCATCAGCCTGCTTTTCTTTTTCCGAGCCTTCTTGATTTCTGGTTCGAATGCTTATCTTTTTTTTTCCTGCTATGGTGTCCTGTGTTGCTGTGGATGGCCTTGGTTGTAAGGTTGATATAAAGGCATTGCTTGATTACTGACTTTATTACTTATAATGATACATAACCAGCAGTGTCCAAGCATGGCGGGCATCCAGCATGCTCTCTGTTGTTTACATACTACTGGCATATGAAATGCAGCGCATACAAACGTATGGCACCGTTTGCTATGAACATTACATTTGCCTCCAATGATCGGGTTCTTGTTTTCCTTCTCTCCTTCAATGGTGGAGGTTTAGTTTATTTTGGTCCTGAAGGACAATTCCTTTGTGGATATCTCCTTCCTTTCTGGTGAGGGATGGCAGGGTTTTGGAGGGGGTTCCTTTGGTACTTGAGTGTTGGTTTCTTTGGATAAAGGTTCCTCTTTGTCCAGGAATGGTAGTTTGTCATTCTTTGCATTCCCTGGGTGTCACTTTGTCTGTCACCTCTGGTTTTGGCTCCTTGTTCCATGGCCAAGTTGTCTTGAGAAAGAGGAGTTTCATTACATTCACTGTTGGCTTTATTAATTGGGTAAAGGAAGTAAAGCATTCAATTTAATTTGAAAGGTTACTCCACAATTTAGTGCCTTTACTTTGCATGTAATTTCTACCAAATTTAACAATATAACTTATTTTCAGGTCTGGGAAACATTTCTGGAAGTTCAAGACATTATCATGGCTTATGCATATAGTTTTGAAAGTTTATCTAAACAATTTATTCATAAATTGTTGGTAAGCAGCAAGATTAGGGAAATAATAGATGAATTTGGGCCTGAACACACCACAGAGGAAATGTTTTCCTCTATTTGGAGCCTGGATGAAGCCCATAGCACTCTGTCACCAGTTTTGCTCCCACCAAGCAAGTCAAATGAAGTTTCTTATCAGCACAGCAGAAAGGGAGACAAAGCTTATGTATTTCATGATCTAGATGAAGCATTAAAATGTTATAATTTAGCTGTGTTATCTGCACCACATCCAGACATTGTGGCAGGTAATGTCCAGACCAATGACAAAAAAGTATATAAAGCTTTGGCCCATGCATACGGATCGCGTTCTCTTGTACTGTTCAATCTGAAGCAGTATGAAAAATGCTTGGATGACATTGAGCGTGTCCTGCAACTTGACTCTTTACAAGTATCTACTCAAAAATTTAGAGAAATGAAGGTCACATGTCAGAAAATGATATTAAAGGATAAAGATAAGAAACTTGATATTACAGCTGAGAGTAATTTTAAGTCTTCTGAACTGTCATTTGCATATACAAACCCTGATCCTCCAAAGTTAAAAGAGTGCAACTCTACAGTGCCATCATTGAGCAGCGCTGTCAAGCTGGTCTACACTGATCTTCAGGGACGACATTTGATTGCTGATAAAGACATCAACCCAGGTAATGTAGTGTAAAATAGTAGAGTGTATGGAAAGTTGAAGTCAGTATCTAAAATGTTCACATTAATATCTAAAAAATATTTGATAACATTTTAGATATTGGATAAAAAACCCACACTTGTGTATTTTTGAAATTTATGTAAAGAATTTACAAAATGTCTTTCACACTTTCCTGAGGACTTTGTTAACCCTTAACCACCATGCGGCGCTGAGTTTATTGTGAAATTCCCCCTGTGCGCATGAAATAAAGTGTTCCCAAAAACCAGCAGTGAATGTAATGAAACGCCATTTTCTGGGTGAAACTCGGAGGCTCCCCGGAGCTTTACCAGGCTGATATGCTAATGTCAGACTTTGGCATCAGTCATGTGTATAGAGTTCTAGGGCCTACTGGGGACCACGGCCAAAACCTGGATCCCTCAAAGAGGCAAGGGGAGCAATGGTCTATAGAAACCCCCGTGTGGTTGGAAGCATTCTATGTCTGCCATCGACCGGGTCAAGCATCCAGAAAGGTAAGCATTCCAAAACAAACCCCTATTCTGGTTAAAATTGCTACCTAAAGCCAAACTAGTAGATAGAACTCCCCAACAGAAAACAAGCAAACTAGTATGACGTCACATGTCACCGCGCCGCTATCTGCGCAGCTCCCCCCTTCCCGGGAGGGGGAAGGGGGAGACCCAGACCTCCCACGCTGGCTATCCACCCATCAGTTCTGAGGCTGGATGTCAAAACACGCGAAAAACCGCCGACCGAAGGGAGGGAGGGTTGCTGGGAAGCCTCCAATTCTCACCCAGAAAATGACGTTTCATTACACTCAACGCTGGTTTTCAGGGGGAGCCCCGTCGGGTCCCTAGAGCTAACTACCCACAGAGGAAGGTCAAAGGGACGGAACTGGGAGGCGGACACCACGCACCCCCCACGGAAGCGAGACCACCGGCAGCAAATGCCAACCCAAGGCGCTACAACACCAAAAAGGCCCGGGAACAACACGAGAACAACGAGCATCAAGGCCCCTGTACGAACACCAAAGATCCATGCCCGAATGACCGCAAGGACACTCAGACGGCAGCGAGAGCAGCGAAACCACGAACGGCATGGGCATGGGGGAAGAACACAGGCAGGTTAGCCGCAAGATCACGGCTGACAACTTGGGACACCGTCACCCGCGAACTGGGAAGAACAGAACCGGATCAACGCAAAACGCGCCTCAGACACAGATGCCGTGGCACGCAAATAACAGCGGAGGGCTGCCAATGAACACAAAACATGACACACCGCCGGCCCGACCAACCAAGCACCAACAAACCATGGACCCCTCCAGAATGCAGCAGCCCCACCCCGCGCCAGAAAAGAAGGATACTGCTGCCACCAAACAACCAAAACGCTAAAACTAAAGGAGCAAGAAAACTCAGCGACCCGACCCCCAGAGGCAAATGCCAAAAGGAAAAAGAGCCCAGGAAAAAACAAACCGGAACCAAAGGGGCACTACCAACCGATTAGAAGACAGAGCACGCTGACCAGAGACCAGGATGGTGCAAGCGGTGCACGAACAGGCCGGAGGTGAAACAACGCACGAGACAGCTTACTAACGGTGCAGAAGCAACACCAAGACCGAAAGCAAGCCGAAGCGGCTCCGCCAGCGCCACATGAAAAGAGACGACAGTATGGGGCAAGACGACGGCCCCCAACCCCCACCAGAAAACCAAGCCAACGCTAACAAGTGCAGCCACCTAAGAAGGGACAGGAAAAGGAAGGACCGTCAAAATACTCCATACTGCCACCAAGAAGAAGTACGTAGGTGGGACACCTACCACGAAACCACCCGACCACCAACCGGAGGCGAAATCGTGAGGCAGAACGTAAGCAGCTCCGACAAGGCCCCTCCGAGCCCAGGAAAAGGCGGAGCCATGGGAAGATCTCGGACGCGACCACCGAAACCCAGGCGGCACAAGGAGATGGAATGTCTGCCGAACAGAAAAACTCCCCAAAGCAAGCAAGCCCACCAGGAGTTCAGAATCGATGGGTCCGACGCGAGACATCACAAGACCCCGAAAAGCCAACCGGCAGGGTAAGCTAGGAACCCGAAGAAGGCGGAAGGGTTGCCGTCAGAAACAGAACCCACCGAAACCCAGGCGGCACAAGGAGATGGAATGTCTGCCGAACAGAAAAACTCCCCAAAGCAAGCAAGCCCACCAGGAGTTCAGAATCGATGGGTCCGACGCGAAACCCAGGCGGTACAAGGAGATGGAATGTCTGCCGAACAGAAAAACTCCCCAAAGCAAGCAAGCCCACCAGGAGTTCAGAATCGATGGGTCCGACGCGAGACATCACAAGACCCCGAAAAGCCAACCGGCAGGGTAAGCTAGGAACCCGAAGAAGGCGGAAGGGTTGCCGTCAGAAACAGAACCCAAACCAAGGGGTACGAGCAACGGCAATAGACCGAGACAAATAAGCACACCACAGGACATGGGCTGAAAGAATGCCCAAGAAGCCAAGGAACGCACGCAGAACACCCCTGCGGCAGAGGAGGAAACAAGGGAACACAGAAGGGAAAGGAAGCGGTGGAAACTGATACCCCCCCCCACACACATACAGCAGCAAGTGCAGGCAATACTGATCAAAGGAGATGCCAGGAAAACGACTGGAGAGAGGCAGGACGAAAGAGCTGAAACACAAAACCCCAGGAAACAACGAGGGGTGGACAATCAAGCAGGGACAGAAAAAACCCACGCATATGACAGGGCTAAGCCAGGGACCCAAAGACCACGATAAACAACAAGCAAACCCCCATACGCAAACCCTAGGCACAAAACAGCAGCAAAATGCCACACTACAACCGGACACAGGAACAAAGACACACCACCACGAAACACGTTACCAATGCACACATGCAGCAGCAGCAGCAACAGGCACCACCGCAAAATGCAACATGTAAAAAGCAACTCGCTTCTGCAAAGGCAGAGAACGGAGCAGGCAGACCCCAGACAGGGCCAACGGAGACGCGACAGAACCCAGCAGGCTCAGGAACCTGCACACCAGGCGACCGACGGCGGAGAACCCCGCTCGATACCTGCTGGATGGGTTACTGGGAGCTCATTTACACCCCAAGCCCGGTCCGATGCTAGGCTAGATCGGCCAGATGGTGGCCCACCAGGCAGCTGCTTGGAGCGGCCCACAGGCCCACATACCCCCCACAACTAGAATGGGCCGGAACTTCTATTCGAAAACAGGCTAGTGTGCCCTGGAAGTCCACGGATGTACCGGCAATATGGCGTATGCTCTCAAGTAGGTCGTGTAACAATCGCAGATGGTTATACAGTGTTTCCCAATTGTGCCTATAGCACCACTGCACTCCACTGGTACTATCCCGCAAGTTCTTCCATATAGGCGGGACCCAAGAGCCAGAACTCAAACCCTGCAAGCACAACCAGGAGAGCCCTACCAGGTGAGTACATAACCATCACCACAACCCACACACCTATATGGAGTATATGGATATATATATGTATATGGAGCACCACTTGGCAAATGGAATTTAATGTTAATAAATGTCATGTTATGGAATGTGGAATAGGAGAACATAGACCCCACACAACCTATATATTATGTGAGAAATCTTTAAAGAATTCTGATAAAGAAAGAGATCTAGGAGTGGTTCTAGATAGAAAACTATCACCTGAGGACCACATAAAGAATATTGTGCAAGGAGCCTATGCAATGCTTTCTAACTTCAGAATTGCATTTAAATACATGGATGGCGAGATACTAAAGAAATTGTTCATGACTTTTGTTAGGCCAAAGCTAGAATATGCAGCTGTTGTGTGGTGCCCATATCTTAAGAAGCACATCAACAAACTGGAAAAGGTGCAAAGACATGCTACTAAGTGGCTCCCAGAACTGAAGGGCAAGAGCTACGAGGAGAGGTTAGAAGCATTAAATATGCCAAAACTAGAAGACAGAAGAAAAAGAGGTGATATGATCACTACATACAAAATAGTAACAGGAATTGATAAAATCGACAGGGAAGACTTCCTGAGACCTGGAACTTCAAGAACAAGAGGTCATAGATTTAAACTAGCTAAACACAGATGCCGAAGAAATATAAGAAAATTCACCTTCGCAAATAGAGTGGTAGACGGTTGGAACAAGTTAAGTGAGAAGGTGGTGGAGGCCAAGACCGTCAGTAGTTTCAAAGCGTTATATGACAAAGAGTGCTGGGAAGACGGGACACCACGAGCGTAGCTCTCATCCTGTAACTACACTTAGGTAATTACTTAGGTAATTACCTCATAACACAAAAAAAGGTGGGTCCCCTGAATGACTCTAGCATGGGTTAGACATGCACATGAGTGGACTGGAATGGTCGTACAAAAATATACCTAAATGAAGACAGGTTTAACACATACCGCAGCAAGGGAGAAGAGCAAGAGGTGAAGCACCTGAGAAAAAAGGGCGCAAAACACCAGCACTGAAACACACCGCCCAGACCAAAACAAACTCCACGGCACATGCGCATGACACGCTGGCCGAACCGCACAACCCGCTCTGCGGGAAGACGCCAACCAGGACTACTGCACTAGAAAAGTAGCCAAAACAGGAAGCAGGAACAACAAAACTGGCCAACGAAGTGAAGACAGAGCCCAAAAGGGTACCCAATCGGGCCACAAATAGCCCAACAGGGCTTCAAATAGCTCAACCGGGCCACAAGTAGCCCAACCGGGCCACAAGTAGCCCAACAGGGCCACAAGAAGCCCAACAGGGCCACAAGTAGCCCAACAGGGCCACAAGTAGCCCAACCGGGCTACTGGCCACAAGCAGCCCAACCGGGCTACTTGAATGGCGATCCGGACGAGGAGCCTACAGACGTTCCAATAATGCGGGAAGTAGCGAAAACCTTCCCGAACCCTCGAGAACACAGAAGCCAACACTAGTCCCGAAGGCACACAAAGGCGCAGGCGCACCCAAGACCAAAAGTCACGTAGACCCCCAAGAACGGGGAAACATGACGAAGACACCGTCCCAAAAAAAGGGGGGGGGGGAAGCATCCACCCACAGGACGGAACCAACCAACTCAAAGGCCAAGGAACCGAGCCCAAGGAGGGGCCGACACCCTCAACAAGTACGGCGAGTGGGGAGGAAAGACCCCACTCCGCGTAACCACAAGCCCCGCCTAGAGGGGGAGAAAAACCCCTATGGGGCCAAGGGCCCCCCAAGTCAGCCCCTCTTCAGCCTGGGAACCAACACGACAGGCCCCGGGCCCGAGCTGTCCCCCCAAAGCCCCGGCCGTACCAGAAAACCGGGGCAGCCGCAAAAACAATAAGGAAGGGAGCCCACTGGCAGACTCTTACAACATGGCTGGAGGAACAGGCGCAAATGCCCCCGTCACTACCCCGGAAGGGGAATTCCCCGAGACTGCCCAAGTCTCAACTTGCACCACTGCTATTTCTCATAAATACTAGTCATCCTTTACAGATGATACAAAAATCAGCATGAAAATTTCCTCTGTAGAAGGTACTGAAAAACTACAAGCTGATATAAATTAAGTCTTCGATGCGGCAATGGAAAATAAGATGATGTTTAACAGTGATACGTTCCAGATACAGGGGTACCTCGGTTTAAGAATTTAATCCGTTCCTGGAGACGGTTCGTAACCCAAAAATTCGTAAACTGAAGCGAATTTCCCCACAAGAAATAATGGGAAATGAATTAATCAGTTCCTGACTCCCCAAAAACTTCATTTCAAAGTAAATTTTATACCCAATTCACCCAAATCTTCACCACAATAGTATATTCAAGTTATTACTTACCCTTGCTGATGACTCTTGTTGGCATATGAAAGATGGTAAGGAGGGTGGAGGAGGAGAGGTGTTACTGTTTGAAAGGGGAGCCCCCTTCCATTATAATATCAGGCCGTGAAGATTTCTCTGGAGTGCACTCTCTGGCACGTTTTTCCTGCATACCACTAGGTCCTGCTTGTGGCTCACTGCTTGATTTTCTCACTTTTCTCACAAGGAAACATTCCATTGAAGATTGTTTTTCCCTTCTTTGCAACAATTGTCTGTAGTGACATTGTCATTAAAAAGATCAATGCAACGGCCTACTACAGCTTTATCTGGGTGATTCTTTTCAGCAAAACTTTGCAGTCCTTCCCATACTGCACACATTTACTTAATTAACCCTTACACTGCTCAGGGGTCCTGGGGACATTTACACCCCTGTGCGCGAGAAAAAAAAAATTCAATTTTTTTTTTCGTCTTCTAAACATGTTAATTTGTGTCCCCTGAGCACGGGGAAAAAAAAAAAAATCGTAGGTGACATATTTTGGGCGCAATTGACCGAGGAAGTCTGGCAAAAAGTGGGCGTTGACAGAGCGGTCGTCAGACCCGGTCAGCGTCACCCGCGCTGACAGATGGGAGTTGCCATAAAGATATTATTACCTAATTGTTTCAATGTCTCCGATTGATTTTTTCTTAGTTTTTTTGCAGTAATATTATTCAATAGTGTGTATTGTAATATATTTATATAATAAAAGTGGTGAATAATCGCTATACTCAAAAGTATGATGTGCATATTAGTGATTCAATTATTATGTTTATAAAACAATAAACAAATAGTTTTGCTGCTATTACACTCTATACACAGGTTATATGTAAGTATCTGCATGTTTTGGTCACCATAACGAACCACTAAGTTGGTATTGAGAGTCGAAAAGCAACGAAGAGTTACCGCCACACACCAGCCAGCCACTCGCTGCCACTCCCTCAACACACGCACTAAACTTTCTTCCCCAACAATACCATTTGTGGTGTTATTACACTATATACAGACGTTATATATAAGTATGTATATATTTTGTTCACCACAACTGTACAGCTAAGCGGATATAGTTAGTTCAGGCACTAAGAGTCGTTGCTATACACAGATGGCGGCTGGCGGCTCCCTCACTCATTCAAGGTCACACGCACTAAACTTTCTCCCCCAACAATACTGTTTGCAGTGTTATTACCCTATATACTGTGACGGTGTTCCCCCCCTTCTCCCACGCCTGCTGTAAGAGCCATGTCCACTTTACCCGAGCGTTCTCTACGTCGCGGGCATCAGTTTGATATATGTGGGAGAGTGTAGTGTTCTCGTGTTGGCAAGAAATTAGTGAAAGAAAAGTATTTTGGCCTGTGGTATAGGCCCTTTAGGACGCCAATATGGCGCTGGCCCTTCCATTTTGCCGCCAAAACTGTGTGACGTCAGTGGCACCAGATTGGTCACCGACAGCGACGTGGCACAGGGAACCAATGAAAACCTCCCTTGGCAAGTATGACGTCACGAAGGAAGGGGGGTCCGGTCATCGCGCCGCGGTGGCGCCATCAGTCTGACACGACACGTCAAGGTGGATGGATGTGTGAAGGTTGATCCTGTCAATCTGACAGTAATACGCCTCTCCCGTGGATCTTACGCGTTACCCGTAGTCTGCAAGTACGCCGAGAGGTCTTCCTTCATTCCATGTGTGGACCAAAGAGGGAATTGACGGGATATTGAGCTTCAAGTGCTCCAGGGTCGGGTGCTGTGCAGGTGAAGTCTAGGCAGTGTCGTCTGGGACATCTGATAGCTTCACAGTGACGACGTAGCGGCTGGGCCAATCCACCGGGGAGCAGTGAAAGAAGAAACTAATTGGGAATCCGGACGTCTGCAGCCGAGAAGTAGGTTGGCAGCCGTAGCTGGGAGGAGAAGTCGACGGCCGGGAGACCGACTCCAACCCCTACAAGATGTTGAGGAGCAGCACGGACCCGCGGAGGACAGAACACGGAGACGACGCATTTATTTTGGGACTTTGATTGGGTTCCTGGAGGACACATCGGTGTGTGTGTGGGGGCGTTCCCTACACGAGGCGAGAGCCTGGACCAGGAGCTACACTTCAACTCTCACCGGAGGATAGGTGGAAGTAGGTGATTCTAGTTTCCCTCCCAATTCCCCTTTAGTCAGATATAATATATATATATATATTTCATTCGCATATAGTCCTGGGGACCATTCAGGCTTGTTCGCATATATATTTATATATTCAGCCAGAGTATCTTTCACGTCGTGAGCAAGGCTCACTTATGTCTATGTCACAGTAAGGCACAGTTGTGCAAAGTGAGGCTGTACAAAGCTCTCACGATATATGTATGTGGTGTGTGCAGACACCTGTAATTATTGAAGAATTTATTGTGTCGATGATTTCTTTCATGTGACTTTAATATGATAATTTATGCTAGAGAATATACATGTAAGTGAACCAGTTATTGGTGTTAGGCTGTGTGCCCAATATTCTTCTTATTATTATTATTGATATCTATGATTTATCTATGTATATGTATATGTAGGTGTGATGAATAATATTCCCATGTGTGAAGTGATTAATTGTGTTATCGCCTACGAGAGGAATTACTGAATCTAAGAACAGTACCGTGGTTAAGTGCATTCATTGTAATTATTATTAAGTACAGTGCATTACTCTAGTACAGTGAAATATCGCGTTAAGTGCTGTAGGAATGAGTTATTGATCTTGAGACCAGTATGGTGATTCATTGTGTTCTATCGCAATTATAGAAATGTTGCGCTGATGATAAATATAGTGATTCATGAGAATTTAAAGAAACAGAGCGCGTGACGCCAGGAAAACAAGCAATAAACATTCTCACGGCTAGAAGGGCGCGGCTCAGCTGATTATGACATTGACGAGGAGGGGGAGTGTTACCCTCTAGGTGCGCCTCGATATATATGAAGATAGAGTGAACTTCTGCAGTGTACTTGATTGTCGGTGGATACGGATATAATACTTTGAAGATTTTTAAGTAAAATATAAAATACCTTTGTGTTTGTATCATCCCTCCATATATCGTGTTGCTATAGAACAATTCCACAGAGTGAGAGTATAGAGACATGTACCTGCCTGATACCAGATCTAATGAGTCAGCTCTCTGACACTAGTACCACAATTCCACAATACCACTGACGTGTTACTGGACACAGGAAACACCAGTTGGCAACCTTGCGGTTAGTGGTAGAGCCCTTGTTGGGGCGGGCACACGGTTGGGAGTGAGCAACTGTGTTCCCACTCTTTCTTTAGCTTTAAGGCTGGCTGGGGATCGACTGGGATACTCTCCTGGCGAACAGTGGCGCCGCGTGGATTGAGTGAAGACCCGCAGGGCTACGGTGAGTGACCTTGTGTATCCTGTTACTCGCCTCCTTATCGGATATGTGATATAGTAAGAAAGAGGGAACCCCGACAATACACATATTATATATAAGTATCTACATGTTTTATGCACCGTAACTGTATACCTAAGCTTGTAGTACGCCCAAAGAGCATAGTGGCCACCCTCTAAACAGCTAGACAAATCGTGCAGACAACGACACCTCCGTCACCCATATGGCTACTCCCAGCATAATCCTTTTGCTGTTATTACACTAATACACACATTATATATAAGTATCTACATTTGTGTTCACCATAGAGAACCACTGACCTGGTATGGTGAATGCAAACAATAACAGGTAGCCACACAGTCAGTAAACGATGCTGTCTCACTCTGTCTCTCAGCATCACTCCTCCCACAGAGCTAATTATTACAACAATCCTGCTATTATCACAACCCTGGTTATTTATATCACAGTCATGGGTCATCTGTAATATTGTCATCGCTAAATAATAACAATTATATATTTATTTTGACATTTTTCGGCGATGCTGTGGTCACAAGCTGAATAGCAATGCTGTTCGCTCATGCTGCGTGCACCAGCCTTGGTAGCTCCAACAGTACTGTGCCTCTCACACCTGAGAATATTGCCCACGATTTTTTAAAAAAAATGGCATCTGTTTACAAGAGCCCTGAGGAAGCTACTGTGAACCCCATGTAGCCACGGGCCATTTGAATCGGGCCTGGCACCCTATGGCGTATATATACGCCATGCGCACCGTGGTACATGTTACTCAGGGCGTATATATACGCCATGCACAGTTTAAGGGTTAATGAGGAAGGGACATTCTCTACTGCCTCCTCTTCCTCCCCTGAAGATTTGTTGTACTGCCTAGCTAGTTCAACAACGCGAGTACCATTTTCATGCTTACGAATGATCTCTTGTTTTTCCTCTATGGTCATTCTCACATGTGATTTCATTTCTAGGCAGTACACTGGCTTTCTTGGAACCTATGGCGAGATATATAATAACAACTTTTATGCTCAAATGGCCAAAAATCCGACAAACAACTGTAAATTCTTGTGAAGAATTCAGGCAGGATAGTCACTGGGCGCGAGGGATCCAATAAATATACCCAATAGACCCTTATATGTTTACTGTATTCCCTCTTATTTTGGGAGCAATCTCTCTTGCTTTGAAGGGAGGAGTATTGAGTAGTACTCTAGGTGGGACAGCACCAATGATTTGAATAGTATGAGCATTGTGATGGGTCCCTGGATTTTCAGAATATCTTATTTCCAGAAGTTTCCATCATCATGCTTTTCACTGTCTGGCCCATGCTAATACCTTGTGTGGAATTCACACATGGCTTTGTTGATGGACCTAATTTCATTTGAGTACAGGTCTTCCTCAGCATATTGGCTGTATAATGAGGTCCTGGATTCAGCCTGGCTAGCTGACAACCTTCTGTTTTCCTTGAGAGTTCGGCATGGGTTCTATCGAACCCAGATTGGTGGGAAATGAGTTCTATCATTTAGGTGTTCTTGGAGAGCACTCCTTATTCTCGGCTCAAGGACTGCATGTTTGCTCCAGTGCTCCCCAAGGAGCTGGGCAATATGTCCAGCTGCCCATGATGCAGTTAACCACAAGGCTCATACGCACTTGGCGAAGGTCAAGCATTTTTGGGCTGTTGTGGAGTTTTTTGCTGACAAGCTCCATGAAGGCATGGATTTGCTTGGTTCAGTCCTAGATGTAGAGGCCTTGTTGCCTGTAGTGCTGGCTTTGGCAGCCTTGCCCATAATGCTTGCCCCTATCTTTCAGCATTTTGCCTGGCTTGCCTTGCATGTTTGCAGGCTGTGCTGGCCCATTCCTTAGATTCAGCCTGGTCCTGGTCCTTAACTCTTCTGTCTGCTGTCCATTTTTTGCTTCTCTTATTTCCTGAGGACAATGCTGCCAAGGTTCTTTCTACTGCTGCTGCCTGTCACCCTATTAGTCAGCTGTTGTTTCATCAAGGTTCTGCCCCAGCTTTATAGAGGTTTGGTAGGGTTACCTGATTTACCTGAGGGCCACTAACGATAGTGGCCTCGACGAGGACAGGAAGCCAACAGCTTGTCAAAGGTTGTTAGTCCTGTGGCCTTCAACCGTTCCTGATTTTCCGGGAGTTGTCCCCTTCTGACACGGGTGTTTGGCAGTTGAGCCTCTTGATTCCGCCGAGGCTTGTGTCTTTCCAGCCGACCCCTTCCTTCGAGGCCTCTCCCTTGGATCTTGCCCTTCCTTCCCGAGTGATGGGTGTGGATAAGGGCACTGCTCTGGGGTACTCTTCTGTGGTTCCCGGGACTCGGGAGAAGTCAGATTGTTGAAGCCCTTGGGTTCCGTCTGATCCTTTGTGGGGCCCTTGTGCCTCCTGCAAAGGGTCTTTTGTTGCAGAGTGTAGGGTTTTCCTATTCCCCTTCCCCTGTATAAGTTTGAGTTGGGTACGGCGCCCTGAAGGGTTTGTTCCCTTGTACCGTGAATTCATTAGTTTCGTCCTTTTGAAGGATTTGCCATTTGTAGGGTATATGAAGTGACCTTTGACAAGCTGGCGGTTTCCTGTCCTTGTCGAGGCCACTAGTGTTAGTGAACCTCGGGTAAATTCAGGTAATTTTTAGAGTCTCCATGGTGTAGTGGTATGACACTCGCCTGGCATTCCGCGAGCGCTTTGTCATGGGTTCGTATCCTGGCCGGGGAGGATTTACTGGGCGCAAATCCTTAACTGTAGCCTCTGTTTAACGCAACAGTAAAACGTGTACTTGGTTGTAAAAACTATTCTTCGTGGCGGGGATCGTATTCCAGGGACCTGCCCGAAACGCTACGCGTACTAGTGGCTGTACAAGAATGTAACAACTCTTGTATTATATATATATATATATATATATATATATATATATATATATATATATATATATATATATATATATATATATATATATATGTCGTACCTAGTAGCCAGAACGCACTTCTCAGCCTACTATTCAAGGCCCAATTTGCCTAATAAGCCAAGTTTTCATGAATTAATTGTTTTTCGACTACCTAACCTACCTAACCTAACCTAACCTAACTTTTTCGGATACCTAACCTAACCTAAGCTATAAAGATAGGTTAGGTTAGGTTAGGTAGGGTTGGTTAGGTTCGGTCATATATCTACGTTAATTTTAACACCAATAAAAACTAATTGACCTCATACCTAATGAAATGGGTAGCTTTATCATTTCATAAGAAAAAAATTTGAGAAAATCTATTAATTCAGGAAAACTTGGCTTATTAGGCAAATCGGGCCTTGAATAGTAGGCTGAGAAGTGCGTTCTGGCTACTAGGTACGACATATATATATATATATATATATATATATATATATATATATATACATATATATATATATATATATATATATATATATATATATATATATATATATATATATATATGTCGTACCTAGTAGCCAGAACGCACTTCTCGGTCTACTATGCAAGGCCCGATTTGCCTAATAAGCCAAGTTTTCCTGAATTAACATATTTTCTCTAATTTTTTTCTTATGAAATGATAAAGCTACCCATTTCATTATGTATGAGGTAAATTTTTTTTAATGGAGTTAAAATTAACGTAGATATATGACCGAACCTAACCAACCCTACCTAACCTAACCTAACCTGTCTTTATAGGTTAGGTTAGTTTAGGTAGCCGAAAATGTTAGGTTAGGTTAGGTTAGGTAGGTTAGGTAGTCGAAAAACAATTAATTCATGAAAACTTGGCTTATTAGGCAAATTGGGCCTTGCATAGTAGGCTGAGAAGTGCGTTCTGGCTACTAGGTACGACATATATATATATATATATATATATATATATATATATTATATATATATATAACTGAAAACTCACACCCCAGAAGTGACTCGAACCCATACTGCCAGGAGCAACGCAACTGGTATGTACAGGGACGCCTTAATCCGCTTGACCATCACGACCAGACATAAGGAAGTGATAGCCGAGGCTATTTGACCCACTTCCCCGCTGGCACTCGGATGGTAATCTTGGGCATAGCATTTTATCAAATCACCTCATTTTTGGGGCAACATGTGAGGAACACAAATGCGAACAAGCCTGAATGGTCCCCAGGACAATATGCAACTGAAAACTCACACCCCAGAAGTGACTCGAACCCATACTGCCAGGAGCAACGCAACTGGTATGTACAGGGACGCCTTAATCCGCTTGACCATCACGACCAGACATAAGGAAGTGATAGCCGAGGCTATTTGACCCACTTCCCCGCTGGCACTCGGATGGTAATCTTGGGCATAGCATTTTATCAATGCTATGTGGGTCAAATAGCCTCGGCTATCACTTCCTTATGTCTGGTCGTGATGGTCAAGCGGATTAAGGCGTCCCTGTACATACCAGTTGCGTTGCTCCTGGCAGTATGGGTTCGAGTCACTTCTGGGGTGTGAGTTTTCAGTTGCATATTGTCCTGGGGACCATTCAGGCTTGTTCGCATTTGTGTTCCTCACGTGTTGCCCCAAAAATGAGGTGATTTGATAAAATGCTATGCCCAAGATTACCATCCGAGTGCCAGCGGGGAAGTGGGTCAAATAGCCTCGGCTATCACTTCCTTATGTCTGGTCGTGATGGTCAAGCGGATTAAGGCGTCCCTGTACATACCAGTTGCGTTGCTCCTGGCAGTATGGGTTCGAGTCACTTCTGGGGTGTGAGTTTTCAGTTGCATATTGTCCTGGGGACCATTCAGGCTTGTTCGCATATATATATATATATATATATATATATATATATATATATATATATATATATATATATATATATATATATATATTATATATATATATATATATATATATATATATATATATATATATATATATATATATATATATATATATATATATATATATATATATATATTTGAATCACCCAGAAATTGGCGCTTCATTACATTCAACGCTGGTTTTTTCTGTTTCTTTTCTCTTGTCGAAAAGGTGAGCTATTTGTCAGCTCCTGGGCTCAATCTTTTTGAAAATGTTGTGATTGTTTGTATCTATATTAGTATCATTGGTATAAAACCCAGACAATATTAACATAAGATGATAAGTGCACTCTCAGTATTAACATATTATTCCTGTTAACATTGTGAGTGAATATCACTGGTGCCGTATTTGGTGGCTTAGACACTGTAGCCTATGTATTAATTATGTAAATGTGACACAAGTTGCAAAGGCTGCCTAGTTGTATAGTTAAACTAGTCTGCTTATTAGAGCTAGTGTGCATCATATACCCAAGATGCATCCAGCAGGCTACACTAGTACAATAGGCTTGAGAGCTGAGCCAACATAAATTTAGTTAACCAAGTTACATGATGTAGGTTCCTAATTAATTATTGAAAGTGTGTTGATTTCATTAGCTGAAATGAATTTGTTATTTGCAGGAGAGATTGTGAGTGTTGATGATGGGTACTGCACCACAGTGTTTACTGAGATGTTAAAAATGTATTGTACTGTGTGTGTGAAGAGATGCATGGCTCCTCTACCCTGCCCCACCTGTAATATGGTAAGAATAAGCTGCTTGTCACATTGTCTCAATAGATGTGTTTCACACTATTTCACGTGTTGAAATGTGTTTATATGTGTTTCATAAATATATGTGTTTCACAGATAGATATATATATAGATAGATAGATATATATATATAGATATATATATATATAGATAGATATATATATATATATAGATATATATATATATAGATAGATATATATATATAGATATATATTAGTATATTTTGGTAGCAGTCTTTCCTGTAGACATATATTATTAAATATGACTGAAAAAGTAAGATTAATAATTCTAACACGAATTTTCTCGATCTTTCTTACATTTCTTTTCACTGTTGATGGTAATTCAAAAATCAATTCTCCAAAATTCATTTTTATTTCTAGTCTGACGCGACACAAGCGCGTTTCGTAAAACTTATTACATTTTCAAAGACTTTAGTTTACACACATACACACAACTTTTGTGGGATATCTGGGGCTTGACTCAATTATTTAATTACTTACTTAATTTATATAATAACAAAGGACCACCCACTTTTGAGAAAAGAGGGAAACTAATAAAAAGTGATCATTAGA
This sequence comes from Procambarus clarkii, assembly GCF_040958095.1. NCBI lineage: Eukaryota > Metazoa > Arthropoda > Malacostraca > Decapoda > Cambaridae > Procambarus > Procambarus clarkii. The sequence goes on from NC_091177.1 coordinate 39,910,488, forward strand.
AACACAAGGAAGAACCAGTGTCTATGGATAAATATTAGAAAGAATAATCACCTAAATAAATAATGGACTGTATGATTAATTAACTAAAGTCAGAGTCTCAAACACCTACATTGGGGGGGTATTGCTAGAACTTCATATACGTCTAGGAACTAGTGTGGTTCGTCACCAGTTCATTGTTGAGTAAAGAATATTATGACCAAATATTATAGAATCAACAGGTAAATCCAAATAGAGAATATTAATGATTGTTAGAATTAAAGAGCAATCATCTAAGTAAACACACCAATCTCCAAATTCATATAGTAAGTACTCGATATGATAATATTATGGATATACATAATAAATTGGAATAATTAAATGTGTACAAAAAGTCTTAGCTTTAAGACGATTTATATGACATCGTTCGTGCTTTGTCCTCGTGATCTCGGGATCTCCACATAGAAGCCATTAGAGGTGAATAACACGAATGTAGTTAACGACTCGTTGACTCCTCACATACGAGCTGTAATTTAAAGGATATTACGTAGCATTGAACTAGGCTACTTAAATCTCACAATTTATGAAAATAGAAAATGAATATTAATGCTGTACTAACATTGGATTTATTGTCGTCCCGCTATGTAACGACAGACTACCCACGAAATATACAATCTCTAATGATGCATCAAGAAAGAAAATATACTTAGCATGAGTGCAGTATATGCTGAAGTCTGCCGATATCGCGTCTCAGTCTCAAACTTCCATGATGTTGTACATGTGATTGAGAGTTTGGCTTGATTCTCGACGCGTTATTGTTTGACCGAGCACTATGGAGCACGTGGAAGAATAATTATTCGTTATAAGTTGAGTATCAGTATAATTCTTGCTGATAACTCCCCAACACCACGTGTCTCAGACTCTGACGCCACGACTTTCTTCTGTCCAAGTACGCATGCTGGCTGCTCACTCCGCAACACCAGCCTCCACGACAATGGTGTCTCCTTCCTCCTCAACCCGCATCCCGCATTCACCACCGAAATTATTTATCACGAATAATACTATTTCGCGCAATCGTGGTTGAAATACTTTAATAAGGACTAGGTTGTGATTCTAGGGATTTAAATATTATCGCTTTCTCGTCTTATGGTGGTAAACGAGAAATGGAGAAGATTTTAGTTTTCTCCATGGCATTCACGCGTGACAGAAAAACTACTACTTGATAACAATTGTAACTAAAAACTCTCGATTTAGAATTATTTGGGAGTTATGTTATCCGCAAATAATTATCACACGGAATACTGATGATTTTAGAGAACCACATTCAATTCTCTAGCACATTGGCAATAAATGTGTTTAACTAGATATAATCTGACGCAATGTTAGTGCTTGATTTCGTAAGAATTCTAGCATTAATACGCAGCTATAATGGTTAGTTTATGTGAACATTACTGTTAGTAAATTTAGTGACTACTGTAGTTAGTATATAATAATAATGATTTATTATAATACAATAGTAGTGTATTAGTGTTGGAAATTTCCAACATAACTCCGGTGGGAGATTTCTCGGGTCGCAGTGCAATGTTGAGTACTGACATACCTATCCCGAAGTTAGTATTAATGTTAGTATGTTAGTACACACTTAACGGATGTCCTGTAATTGTCAAGGACATACAAGAAATTTGAGTCTTGTAAAGGAAATCATGTTGAATGGAACATGTTATTGTGAATCATCTAAAGTTAATGACTAATAAAGCCTACAATATACTCTGTGACTGGTGTCGCTATGACATGTAACGTTTATGTTACTAAGTCTTAAAGTTTTGCAAACTCATAGATACTCTAGATGAAATAAAGTTATAGTTGATTGCCTATACAAACAAATTAAGGATTAAACATTGAAATATTAAATGATTAAGTTATCGGTAATCAAGAACTCTCTAAAGCTTACAATAAACTCAACAATTAGGGTCGCAGTGACATGTAATGGTGTATTACGTAGCTGCTGAATTGTAGGCAAACTCAGAAGAAGCTCCTAAGAACTGATAACATTATTGTATAAGTTGTATTCTACATTATTATATAGTAAAGTATTATTGGGTCATTCAAGATCAAGGAGACTCTGACACTACAGTAAGGTCACTGTCTAGGGTCGCTGTGACTTGTAACTATTGAGTTACTAGACAACAACATCACGCAGCATCATGATCACTCCAAAATCAAATGATGAAATTTAATTTAATATGTACTGCCGTGCAGTAGTCATTCTGACTGATGGTATAACTAATTTGCTAACTAGCTAAAATAGTGTAAAATTAGAGAACTGAAAAGGTTTGTTTATTAAAATCAAGGAAGATTCTGAGTTGACAGTGAGATTAGTAGCCTAGTCATTCTGACTTATGAGCTAATTGAATTGCAGCTCATAGGCTTGACACTGTAAACTCATGAATACATCCTCAACCTTTAAATGAAAATTGAGTTTATTAAATCAGTCTCTTTAAGTATAGTTAACTGCAATTAATTGTGAGTACAGACTAGGCTAGTACTCAGTTGACACTAACTAAAGTCCCTAAACCTACCTAAATAAATGGTTTAAATTTCTAACCTACCTAAGTAGAGGACTAAGCTAATTGTAATAACTCCCTAATTCTTAGTGAAGTTATTCCAGCTAAATTGTGAGCAATAATGTACTCAAATTAACATTGGGAGCTGTATTGAGCTCGTGAACAGGTTGAGCTATATTGAGCTCATTAACAGTTAACAGAGTGAGCTATATTGAGCTCGTTAACAGTTAACAGGGCGAGCTATATTGAGCTCGTTAACATGGTGAGCTATATTGAGCTCGTTAACATGGGGAGCTATATTGAGCTCATTAAGCATGTTAACAGGGTGAGTTATATTGAACTCGTTAACAGAGTTAACAGGGTGAGCTATATTGAGCTCGTTAACATGGGGAGCTATATTGAGCTCATTAAGCATGTTAACAGGGTGAGTTATATTGAACTCGAATTAACGCAATGGAGTATTGTAGCGTTCAATTATCATGGCGAGCAATATTGAGCTCGTAATCGCATGGGGAACAATAAAGCACTCAATTATTACGTTAATTCACAGGTGAGCTATAGTGAGCTCATTAAGCATGTTAATTAACAATGCTGATGTTTAATGATAATGCATTAAACAAAGGGAAACCTAAGGTTGCTGGAAATTTAATTACTGCTATGATTAATCCTATTCAAGATAATTTGTAACATTTTCCCAACCTAAACGTTTCATGGGTTATTAGCTCTCTGGAGATTCACTTACGTATTGGTAAGTTTGCAAGTTTGTTCGTGCTGCGTTCCTACAATAATTAAGCAGAAACAAAAGAAAAACAACTCAAACAAAAATTGATGCAAGTATTTTCACTAACTCTTAGTGCAGAAAACATTGTATTAATAAGGTTTTCTTGACAAACCTCAAGTGCAAGTATTTTGGACCTTGGTCCCAGTGAATTTATAATTATAGAAGTTGCTTGATGACTTCATAGTATTGCTAAATTCAGGAAATGCTAGATGCATTGATTGCTAGATTCTCTAGCCTAATATTATTAATTACCTAGGGAGTGCTGGATTCTCTAGCCTAATATTATCAATTACCTAGGGAGACTGAGTGTGGTCAATTATTACTTGTCGAGAATAATTCTAAGTCTACAGTGGATTCAATGGCTTGGTCGCTGTGACTTGTACTTGTTTTAGGTACGGACCACTGGTTTTCCACTGAGAGCTATGAAACATCTCGGCGAATACTAATTGTACTACATTCAATCTGGGTTTATTACTCAGCTGTGTTTCTCCTTTTAGCTTGCTGCTGGAGAATTGATTTACTGCTGACTAATTTATTATTGTTGGCAGGCTTAGGCTTGTTCACATTCAGAACTTTACCAGTAAGTAAGTAGCCACCTGCAGATTGGAGCATATTCATGCCCAATCGTTTAACATGTCCAGTTATGAACTGGTAATAGTAGTCTGCTCCTACTAGTACATTTACATTGTTAAGGCGGTCAGACGTTAACTTGTTGTCAGCCAAATTAATTTCACGTTCCTGCAGGAAGTGGGCTGTGTACCCCAGACCCCTTAATATTTAGGTCAAAAGATATTTGATCTACAACAATGGCTTGGACAGCCTTGGCATGACTATCTAGTCGTACAAGCGGTTGAACTACTGAGTATTCATGGGTTCCTTGATTTATCATGAACCCTGACAAGTTTAATTTTACCTGTCTGATTGGTTGTAAATTGAGTGCCTCTGCTGCCTTTTGAGTAATGAAAGTTCTCTGAGAACCTTGAACAAATAGTCCACGAGTGGTGATCTTGGCTCGTTTGTTCTTTACTTGAAGTTGGGCAGTGGGCAAAGCAGCATCTACTTGAGACGCTTGTGAAATTACGCTGTACACATCTCGCACCTTGCAGCACTGTACAGGTGTAGATTCTCTACCTCCTATTCTAGGATTGACATAATTTGTCCTAACTAATCTGCACAGTGCAGCATGATGCTTGCCCCTTCTACACCTATTGCAGGTGTTCAGTGGGGTGTCACAGCTATTAACATTATGGGATTTGAGACACCTAGTACATTTGTGTAACTGTTTGAGTCGTCTGACTCTTGTGTCTCTATTGGGGTAATTGGTACATTTGTACAGAGAATGTTTTTGATTGCAAAACAAGCACATTCCCCATCCTACAGCTCGTTTAGGGGTTACCGGTTTAGGTAAAACAGTACCTGCAGGTTGTGATGGTTTTGCTGCTTGCATTTGCTTGTTATTTATTCTCTTGTGAGTACTTGGTGTACTCTGGGGAGCAATTACTGGGCTCTTGGGAGTGCTCTTTGGACTATTAGGTCTCTAAGGAGCACCTGTGGGCCTCTTGGGAGTGCTCTTTGGACTATTAGGTCTCTTAGGAGCACCTGTGGGGCTCTTGGGCCTTACTGATGAATCAGTGTTTGACTTATTGTTATTACATTGATTATTAGTACCCTTATTACCTGGTGACAGTGTCACTTTAGGAGTTCCAGGTAAGGAAACTGATGTGGGTACAGTTTTGGTGCATTCAGAAGAGGCATTAAGTGCCTGGTTTGCTGTATGATTGCTCATATTGCGCAAACCTGTAAATATATCCTGCCTTAACAGGACATTACTATTCTGGTATACATATAACTTATTGAGTGTGTCACCAGACAATTTTCTTTGGATGATTATTTTAGTCATCCACTCAGCAGTTGGGTGATCCACGTCTTTACTAAAGGAATTTAACAGTGACTCAAGCTGAAAACTAAAGGCTTGTAAAGAGTCAACTGATTGTTCTGGTGGAGACAAATCTAGTAATTGGTGTACAAGGTTTATAACAGTCTTCTCATTGTTAGCACTTACTCTAGAAGGCTGGTGTGAGTAATTGTGACCATTACTTGTGTTGCTTAAGGCTTCTTGCTTAGCCTCAGCTTTAATTACAGCTTCGGCTGCTGCTGCAGCTTTAGCTTTATCATTTTCTGGTTCAGATTCACTGATTATTGCAGCTTCACTAAGAGTTTCATCTGCAGCTTCACTTGTTTCTCTGGGTTCCTGTGAGGAGCTAGTTAATTCAGTAGCCTCATGCATTGAATTTATAGAATCCAGGGAACATTGAGAAGAGCTGTCTGAAAATTGATCAGACTCTGTAAATAAATTATTACGTGAAGTTGTATTAGATGAGATGGTAGAAAATGAAGGTTGAACTTCAGTTGTTGATCCTGTATAGTGATCAGTATTGATTAGAGGATTCTCCTCATTTTGAGGTAGCTCATGTATTTCATCTGAGCTGGGTGCTTGCTCGGGTGTAGGTCTACTATAAAAATGTTCTATCCACTCAGGAACATTTTGTGTCGCAAGCACTTTGTTATATTGATCTAACTTGTTTTGAATTTTATTTTCATAGTTGGCAAGATCAGATTCTATCAGACGCAATTTGTCTGGGTCAGTATTACTGCTAAGGAGTATGTTCCTATAAAACTCGATTATATCCTTCACTTGGACATATTTTTGGCTAGCCACCTTTGTGGAAATGTTTAGCTCGAAGAAGTCAATTGAGTTGGTTTCTAAACAGTTGTCACATTTGTCAAGTAGTCTTGATAGGTGATTTTGAAGACCTCTCAGGCCAATACAGGTTCTCCTTAATTGTGCAGGAGTAGCCATTCTGGCTGTACGTTTGAACCTTATAGGGCTTATATAGCTACTTGGACAGCTATGGTACTTGCTCCTTTATGTAGAGCAGGTATAATTATTGACAGCCTGATATTTTCTTGAGGCTGATTGTAATTTACCTCATTTAGAGGTTAGTTACCTACCTAATAATAAGCAACTAAGATTTGAGTGGTACCTTGGTCTCACTACAGGTGTTCCTTAGCTTAGCTCTTCAAAATTAGCCTTGGATGGGTAGTGAACTTACAGTAACACTCAAAGATGTACATAGAAATATGTAATAAAATATAATTACACAATAAATGGTTAATCCCACCCATTCGGGTCAGCACTACATAAATTAATAATGCCCCAGCACTGTCTAACAGTACTAGTTAGGTAATAATCCTACCTATTAATGCAGCTAATGGTGTAGACTGAATTTGTACAAATCTTAGTACCGTGTCAGTCTGAAATATCCTACCTCTGTTGGGTTGGCATAATAACTACAATAAATGTGGTGCAATAATGTGCAAATAGTGCTATGTTTTTGGATTTTGTAATTTTATATAATATATACACTGGTAGAAATTATGTGTATAAGAAATTAAATGAACACAAGAGAATTGTGTTTGGCAAGTATTCTACTGCCATAAATAATATTTAACTCCTGAATGTACTTCCTAATTGTGGAATAAAATGTTATCAGGATTAGTAATGATTAATTAGTATGGGATCAGTAATTTGTATTAGTATACTGGATCCTAAAATGTTATTGAATCCACTGACTTGAGGGAATCAGTAATTATGGATTGAATTTAGGCTATAATGGACAGTCTGCTGACAGCCGTATATTGAAATATTTGTATAGCCCAAATGGTTAACACATAATTGGTGTTAGTGAGGAATTATTATACAAGTTATGAGCTGTTGCTCCTGGTGACCTAAAGATTCTTACTTCAGTATGAGGTATAAGTCTAAGTGTTGTGGGTAACTGACTGTGTCCCACGAGTGCTACCTTATACATGAGGTTCTTCCATTTCTTCCAGTTCTTCCATACCTATAATAACAATGCAATTCCCTTGAACAATACTGACAGGTTGATAAAAGTGTGACCAGTGATCGATCATTTTACAACAAAATTTGCAGAAGTTTACGTTCCAAAGAAAGAATTGCGTTTGGATGAAGGAACGATGGCATGGCATGGCCGACTCTCTTTCAAGGTGTACAGTCCCAACAAACCAGACAAATATGGTGCAAAACTTTACATGCTGGCTGCTGGGTAGACGGTTGGAACAAGTTAGGTGAAAAGGTGGTGGAAGCCAAAACGGTCAGTAGCTTCAAAGCGTTATATGACAAAGAGTGTTGGGTAGACAGGACACCACGAGCATAGCTCTCATCCTGTAACTACACTTAGGTAATTACACTTAGATAATTACCGAAGGAACTGCAACAGCAAGCAAAGGGTAAACTTCCATTGAATACCTCCCTGTACCGCCTCAAAGATAACACATTCGTTATACTTTGTAAAGACAAGCGAGTGGCCTCAATCATTACCAACTGCCACAATGCAGACACTCAGATAGTTATGCGAAAGAAACGAATTCATTAACGTGACGGAACAACTTCACACGAGCAGGTAACAGTGAACAAACCAAAAGCAATTTGTTATTATAATCGCTTCATGAAAGGTATTGATCACTTCGATCAAATGGTCAAGTATTACCAGTTCGTAAGAAAAACTCACAAGTGGACCACGAAGATCACGTTTTATTTTATGCAAATGGCTTTCCATAATGCATTTGTTTTGTACAGGCAGAACACAAGTGATCGCAGGAAGCTAACATTGCTAGAGTTTCACGAGGTGGCAATTTGGTTCCTATTGAAGTGGGATGCTGAAGAATGGCCTCCAACAACTACAACCCTGCCACAGGCTCCAGACATAAATGCTGACGTAAGTCCTGCTGATGCTGCCGCCGTGTCAACACCCGGACCATCTGGTGTGAGGCGGCCTCTATTTACTTCAACACCTCAAGGCCATGCGTCCTCACTTGAATCAGAACACGAGATATCTGGTACAGAACCCTTAGACGAGACGGGTGTGACAGAAGACTCGGACACAAGTCGTCCTCCTCCTCATAAAAGAAACCGATGTATTGTTGATTCAGAAAATCGTCTCAACTACAAGCTCACATATGAAATTGTAGAAATTATAAAACTGCCAAACCGTCTAAAGTGTCATGTTTGGTACATGTCAGGTATAAGGAGGAACACTAGCATAGGATGCAAAATGTGTGATGTTGGACTGTGTGTTATACCTTGCTACACCAGATACCACTGGAAAAAGGTATATTGGGTGGAAAAGAAGTAACCACCTGCAACAGATTCACTCCACTTATGAAACAGCTGTTGAGCAACTTCAGGACCGTTGACCTGAAGGTGGTGGAGTGGATCAAAAAATGCTCAACTTATTGTTCTACCATCATCTTTCCCTTGGTAAGTACACATACTTTGAATAAGTTTTTATAAATAAGATATTATGTTTTATACGTTTTGTAGACAATTTTATTGCGAGTATTTTGATACCAAAATGAACAATGTATCACATAACTTCTATAAGTAAACGGGAAACTTCATGAAGTTTTTTTCGAGTGTAGCAGGTGTGTCTATGGGTGTGGCTAACGGGTTGCCGTAAGGTGACTTTGGGCATTGCTACAGGTGGGGCTTTGCCCATTATTTTGATTTTATATGCATATATCCGTGTAGGGAATTGTATTGTGATCGTTGTGCTACAAATAAAAACGGTGTACAACAAGTCTAAACTTGACAAACCTGAAAAGAGTAGAAACATTTCGTTGCTGTTTGGCACTCACGGCTAATGAGCGACGTAGTTTTTTATTTGGTGCCGGTCTAACGCATCCTTGTATGGCATTTTATACTTATGTTCTTCTAGAACAGTCTGGCTGATTGGTTACCTGGTTGATGGGGTTCTGAGAGTTTTTCTACTCCCCAAGCCCGGCCCGAGGCCAGACTTGACTTGTGAGAGTTTGGTCCACCAGGCTGTTGCTTGGAGCAGCCCGCAGGCCCACATACCCACCACAGCCCTGTTGGTCTGGCACTCCTTGAAGGAAACAATCTAGTTTCCTCTTGAAGATGTCCACGGTTGTTCCTGTAATATTTCTGATGCTCGCTGGTAGGACGTTGAACAACCGTGGGCCTCTGATGTTCATACAGTGTCTCTGATTATGCCCATGGCACCTCTGCTCTTCACTGGTTCTATTCTGCATTTTCTTCCATGTCGTTCACTCCAGTACGTTGTTATTTTACTGTGCAGATTTGGGACCTGTCCCTCCAGTATTTTCCATGTGTATATTATTTGGTATCTCTCTCGTCTCCTTTCTAGTGAGTACATTTGGAGAGCTTTGAGACGATCCCAATAATTTAGGTGCTTTATCTCGTCTATGCGTGCCGTATATGTTCTCTGTATTCCCTCAATTTCAGCAGTCTCTCCTGCTCTGAAGGGAAGTGAGTACTGAGCAGTACTCAAGACGGGACAACACAAGTGATTTGAAGAGTACAACCATTGTGATGGGATCTCTGAACTTGAAGGTTCTCGTAATCCATCCTATCATTTTTCTGACTGACGCAATACTTGCTTGGTTATGCTCCCTAAACGTTAGGTCGTCGGACATCATTATTCCCAAATCCTTGACATGCTGTTTTCCTATTATGGGCAGATTCGATTGTGTTTTGTACCCTGTATTATGTTTAAGATCCTCATTTTTACCCTACCTGAGTACCTGGAATTTTTCACCGTTAAACATAATGTTATTTTCTGCTGCCCAATCGAAAACTTTGTTAATATCTGTTTGTAGTTTATCAATGTCTTCAGCAGAGGTAATTTTCATGCTAATTTTTGTATCATCTGCAAAGAATGACACGAAGCTGTGACTTGTGTTTTTGTCTATATCTGATATGAGAATATCAGATATATGTGGTGCAAGGACTGTACCTTGAGGTACAGAGCTTTTAACTGCGCTTGAACTCGATTTTACTTGATTGACTGTTACTCTTTGTGTTCTGTTCGACAGGAAATTGAGTATCCAGCGTCCTACTTTACTAGTTATACCCATTGACCTCATTTTGTGTGCAATCACTCCATAGTCACATTTCTTGATATGAGAATATCAGATATATGTGGTGCAAGGACTGTACCTTGAGGTACAGAGCTTTTAACTGCGCTTGAACTCGATTTTACTTGATTGACTGTTACTCTTTGTGTTCTGTTCGACAGGAAATTGAGTATCCAGCGTCCTACTTTACTAGTTATACCCATTGACCTCATTTTGTGTGCAATCACTCCATAGTCACATTTCTCGAATGCCTTTGCAAAATCTGTGTACACGACATCTGCATTATGTTTTTCCTCTAATGCCTCAGTGATTTTGTCATAGTGGTCAAGTAGCTGTGAGAGGCATGATCTTCCTGCTCTAAATCCATGTTGGCCTGGATTGTGGAGGTCATTGGTTTCCATGAATCTAGTGACCTAACTCCTGATCACTCTCTCAAATACTTTTATTATGTGGGATGTTAGTGCAACTGGTCTATAATTCTTTGCCAATGCTTTGCTACCACCCTTGTGTAGAGGGGCAATGTCTGCTGCTTTAAGCGCATCTGGTATCAAAGTCTATTGCAAACACATTGCTACAAAAATGAAATACATACATTGAAAATTAAGGTCAGAACAGTGAAAAGAGTATTCACTTTTAAATAGGGGTATCGCCGATGTGCTGTCGGGTGTGCGGCAACGGGTAACACTTCGGCCACTTCCCACACTCTTGCGGGTGGGCCGTGACCATGATTCTACATTTATATGCATATGTCCGCGTAGGGAATTTTATTGGGATCTCAGTGATACCAAATTTAACACTGTAGGACAAGTGTGGAGTTGACAACCCTGAAAAGAGTAGAAACATTTCGTTGCTATTTGGCGCTCACGGCTAGTGATCAACGTAGTTCATTATTTGGTGCTGGTCTAACTCATGCTTTGGTGACATTTTATATGTATGTTCTTCAAGAACATTCTATTTCAAACACATTGCTACAAAAATGAAATACATACATAAGAAATTAAGGTCAGGACAATGAAAAGAGTACTGTATACACTTTTCAGTGTTGCCACTCGATCGTCCGAAACTTTGCATGCACTAGGGGCAAGTTTTTTTCTCGCTTGCCGGGAGCGCGAAAGTGTTAGGGTGTGATGATAACTACACTATAGGGTTAATGCCTGAATTACACAATAATAATAATATTAATACTGTAATAATAATCATAATACTTTTTATGAAGGTTATAAGTAAATATATAGCCTACTATCTGTACTAGATTATTTCTTATTAATTAATAATTATTTTATAATTTTTTTTAGGTGATATTTTGCAGTGAGGAATGTCGAACACGAGGGTTATCAGATGTGCATTTTCAAGAATGCCCTATTATGCCAACTCTGTGTGCACTGGACATGGGAAGAAATCCTGCATTAGCATACAGAATAATGATGAAGACTACGCATGCCAAGCTCAAGGAGATGATACCACTCCTGCAACATGATGCCAAAAATCAGCCTCCCAAGAATCTTGGTTTCAATAAAAATAGAATCTATGATGCAGCAGATTATACTTCAGTGTATCACCTGAAAACCAACAAAGAAAAGCGATCTTCAAAAGACTTACTTAGGAGATGCATACAAGCTTTTATTATAACCAAACTTCTGCAGCTGAGTGGGCGCTACTTCATCAGTTGTGATGGCGAGCCCTTCACTCCAAGTCTTGAAGACATTATCTTGACTGGCAGCACACTCATCCATCATATGATGAACCTCATCTGTAATGCTAGAGCGATTGGATTTTTAACGGTAAATAATTCAAGTATATATGCTTTGTTCCATGGCACTTCCATAGATAAATATTTGGCTTGTGAAGGACCAGATAACTTTTAACCATCTAAACTATCCATTCTTAATTTTTAGGTATTCTGTTATTTTTTTAAGATTATTAATTATTGCATCCATTGTGAAAACATCTTGAATAATGTTTAATCAATGTGTTGTCAATTCTTTTAATGTTGCCTCATTATTACATCAATTTCATTTGTTAAGCTTTGCCTGGAGGGAGGGGGAGGGTGGATAGTTACTATGTGTTGGACTGATAATTGAGCGTGGGGGTTTTGGAGATCAAATAGGATCTTAATGGTCAGGTATCTTGTGAACGTTCGTGGTCTTCAGTGGCCTTGTGTGGCTTTGGGTCATCTGTTGCAACTGATAGTGTCAGCTTTGTTAACTGCAGTGCTGCCTCCTCCCTGGTAAGTGCCCTATTTTGTCCTTCTCCATGAGTAGTAGTTTCAAGGAGCCTCAATGGGTTCCCCCTAGAAAATCAACATTGAATGAAATTAAACACCAGTGTCTGGGTGAGCCTCAGAGGATCCCTGACACCCCCCCACTCCCACCCCAGCCTTCCTTTCCCCAGGCAAAGGGTGGAGGTGGGACAAATTAGCTTGTACTAGTTTAACAAAATGTTTGTTGTTTTTGTTGTTTTCATAGTTGGGGAAGTTCTTTTGATAATTTTGAGGCTGCCGTCTCAATTTTAACCATGCAGTGGTCTGTTTTGTTTTGCTGACTTTCTGGGTGCCTTCCCATGTGGTGGCAATTATTATTAACTTTAAATGTAAAGTGCTCATAGGCCACTGCTCCCTGTGTCTCACTGAGGGGAGGGGGGGGGTCCCTGGTAGGTCAACAGAACACCACAACTGATTGTATCTAGTAGTTTGGCATTGAATCAGTGCATTAGCTCCAGGAAGCCTCTGGGACTCGCCCAGAAACTGGTGTTTCATTACATTCAACACTGTTTTTTTTAATCTGAATGTGCAGGAAAATCTGTAGGGCAGATTTGTTCTGGATTTTCATGAAATACACTATTTTGTGATTTGAATTTTCTGAGTACTACTGTATTTTAAAACATTTCCTGGTGTTATTGCCTGCTACCAGTCCCACTGAGGCAGGCAAGATGGTTTGCAAAGGTAAGTTTAACTAAGCGAGTGAAGATGATTGCCAGGAGCCTAGCAAATTCTAGCCCTTCCTCTTGTTTTGGTAGTACTTATAGTAACAAAGAGAACCAGAGTACATATACTGATGTACAACACAATTAGAAAGTAGAAATCACTTCTACTGAATTTGAACAGACCGGAAAAGATTTTATATTTTTGTTGCAAAAACAAATTAAACTAACCTAACCTTCCTAGGCCTAATACATGATATCTGAGGAAAATGTGTGGTATACTAGGCCTAGAAATATTTTTGTTTTAGCCTCATTTTTTCAGACTATAAAGTGAATAGTACAAAGTTATACTATCTAATGTTTGTACAGTACTATGGAGCACATAGTTGAAACAACTACTGTCTAAACAGGAGAATGGGTTACATATTCATAATGTCGTGCCAGTAACAAAAGTTAGGGAGCTATCAAGGGACTACAAAGAGTAGACTCACTAAAGCACTCGGCCACTCATGATGTTTTTACCTTAGGTGGTAGCATGTAGGCACATTCCAGTACAGTATATAGGTACTGTATTAATATTTTCTTCAGTTGCATTTTGGTAATAAATAATGTTGTATATGAGATTCACCTTATCTAATAAACCTAATATCTTACATAATTCTGTTACAGGTTGCTTTGAATAATAGCGGCCAGAGTCATGAGACAATGTGCGGTTGTGGAGTTTACTCTGCATCAAGCCTTATGAATCACTCTTGCAATGCAAACTGTACTGCAGTTTTCTATGGTAAGACAGAGGTTGTAAGAGCAATACAGTTCATTCCTGCTGGCAAACCATTAACTATCTTGTATGGAGAAAGTTTTGCTGAAGAAGGAACATTTTTCAGGAGGTTGACATTGAAGACTCAATACCATTTCACATGTACATGTGAGGCTTGTGAAAATAACTGGCCAACTTGCATGGCTTTGTCACAACTTATACTCCTAATGTGCACAACATGTAATGAAGCAATCAACTCTTTCACAAAGATATGTCCCAAGTGCCAACTAAAATATGACCAAAGAGAAGTGCCAGGTAGACAGAGTATGACGCCATACAACTACAGACTCATCTCTAGGAAAATACAAAGAGTTCAGGAGGATTATTTGATTGCCAAGTATAACATCTTTGTTAAAGGCAGCAATGCAGATAAAGACATAAAAGTGGTGCGCACTTTGATAAAGCTTTTCTGCAAGTATGTGAAGCAGCCGTGCTTTCTTCTCATTGATGCTATGCATACACTTTGCTTTGTATTTGACAAACGTGGTGCATGTGTATATGTTAATGCCATAGAACCACCATGTTCAGTGTCTTAAATGTAACTTGAGTCAGAGTCCTTCTACAGGTATGCAAAGCCACAGATTTTACCTGGCAAAACACATGCACCTACCCCCACCCATCCACCCTCTGCTATGTACCTATACCCAATCTTTGCCCCCTACCCCCATTTTCCCACTCGCCCTCTTGTCTGCTATATTTTTGCCCAGCCCCACCCCTTACCTCCACCACCCCAGCCCTTCCTTTCCTAGCCCTGCCCCTCATCCCAGCCCAGCCTCTTGCCCAAGCCCTACCTCTCTAGCGCTGCTTCTCATCCCAGCCCTGCCTCTCTCCCCAACCTTACATCTTGCCCAAGCCCTGCCTCTCACTCCAGCTCTGCCTCTTGCCCAAGCCCTGCCTCTCACTCCAGCTCTGCCTCTTGCCCAAGCCCTGCCTCTCACCCCAGCTGCCTCTCATCCCAGTGCCACCTCTCACCTCAGCCCTTGTAACACCCGAAGCACCACTCATTGAAACCTAGTACCATTCCTGTTTACTATTAAGTAATTGAAAGACACATTCTAACTAAAGATAACCCTACAGGCAATCAACGGTAGTTCTGTAGAAGAGATTTGGCAGTCACAATAAGTTGAGATGGGTGTTTACCTCTCATCAGGTCACTACAAAAATCACCACCCTCCTCGATGACAAACCACTCCTTAGTGGCCCTCTGTTTCCATATTAGTCTTTGACTAGTACGGTTGCCTCTTCCTCCCCACCTCACGAGGGCAGTTGAGGGCATTGTCACACAAGCAGATCCACCTTGTTTTTGCTCTGCTCATCACCTTGTGTGTGCCTTACTATTTCAGTTCAGTATTTCTTAGGCAGACTTTTCTAGTCACTTTTTCCTTGTTCATTATTCACTTGTTCATTCCCATCTCTGTTCACCACAGTGTGTTCACAAGTGTTCGTTCAACTCACTACCTATAAGTCATTACATTAGCTTGCTACATACAACTCATTACCTACAACTTGTTACATAAACTTGTTACATACCCCCTATGTATCCCTATTAAGACAAAACCATGTGTATTTTGTAGAAATTAAACATGAATTTTCTTATGCTAATCTATGTCCCAACTTAAAAATTAAACTTATAGATATATTTGCCTGAAGAAGATTTAAAGCTAGCCCCTCTAACATACAGTTACATACAGTATATCAATGGGTATCCAAGGAGTCCAAAAATCCCACTTGTCAGTTTATATGTATTAAACTAAATCCACCAATATTAGTTTATAGGTAAGGAAATGTGTAGCTCACAATATACATAAAGGGTTAACCATTTATTTACTTTTGTTTACATTGGTTTTAAGAGATGACATTTCCTGTAAAGATGATACTTGGTGCATCTGCCGCCTTGGGTGGGGTTTTCAACTGTAAGAGTTCCAGACTGTTTTTCAACATTTAACACTGCTATTTCTCCATACACAAGGGTCTCTCTCTTACACTATTCATCTACAGTTAATAAAAGTAATATGTAGTAAAGTTAAGAATTTCTTGCATAACTAACAACATAGAAATTATAAAATTGTCCTTGAACAGTTCACCCTAACAATAAAAATTTAATCAATTGAAAGAATAATATCAGAGTTAACGATAATGATTATTATATGATTAATATTGTAAGACTGTCCCTGATAGTTCTTCTTGACAAAAACAACATTTGATAATTAATAGAATATAGAAAACTTAAGACTTGCACATTTCACCTTGATAATAAAAAAATAACAACATGAGAGCACATTTAAAAAATAATAACAACAAGTATCATGTCACTAATAGGGTTTAAAAATTGTAACACTGTCTAATGACAATCCTCTTCATCCTTGAACAAATAAAATATACTGTATATGATCATTAAGCTGTTCAAGAATATATTTGTAATAAAAGCAAAGAGTATTATGGCATAAAAATAATAATGCAAACAATATTTTCTAGGATAATTTAAGACTCCATCATCTCTGACACTGTTCCTCCTCTTCTACCATAAATTTGAAACAAAAAAATGTATAATTAACATCTAGTTTAATGCAAAAATATTGGAAAGATCAGCATTTAATAAGTCTGATATTCTGACAAAGTTAATTGCAACTAAAGATGAAAAATATTGTATTTTGTATTGTAATAAAAGAGCAAAAATATTGTATTTTGTATTGTAACAAAAAATGACAATTATTGTATTGTATTACAGTCACACCACATCACAATGTAGTTTATAACTGTGTTCTTGGTCCTCCTCAGTCACATGAGTGTCTGCCACTCTTGCACTCAGTCTATCTTATCACACTGTCCAAATTATGAGTATTAATAGAAGTTTACTGTAGGATGTCTCTGTGGATGTGTCCTGTAACATCTTGCTGATGATGGAGAACTCTTGGTCAAAGCATCTTTTGACATTAATAGCTTTGCTTGTTCAGGAAGTTTCCCCTGATGGGTCTGAACAGGTGGGAGAATACCTGTTGGAATAGTGTTCGATTTGAGGAAAAAAGCCCGTCTCATCCTCATCAGTTGCAAATAAACGAGGAAACTTCTCTGGTACTTCTCTTAATTTTAAATGTTCCTCTTGTGTAAGGTGATAAGTTGAAGGTAGATAAGGTGATATAAATTTAAGTGAGTTATCAGTTTGTCTAAGCACCCATGTTCTGTGGAGGACTCTTGCACTCTGAGTCTGAAGGATGTGAATGTGTGTCTGGTGTTTAAAGCTCCACACTGCAGAACTGTTGAGGATGTAGGATCTGACTATTATAGAATCTAAGTCAGTGAGCATCCCCTGTGTTAATCTGGCTCCCATACAAAAATGGTGTAGTTTATTAGAGAGATTGATTACTTGTACTATTATATTAGTGTATCATGGTCAATAATGGATGCCAGGTGGTGGGGAATTAACAGGTTACCAAAGCGTCCAGGTACTTGAAGAGTGCTACTTGGGGTTATGTATTTGCCGACTGCTACTCTAATAAATTTAAATGATTGACAAGAACAAGATTTTATTATCTAATTCACTGGTAACAAACATACACAACTGCTTTGGATAGTTTGAGTGATATTTTGTCCTATTCATAATTGTGGCTTCTACTGGTGGATGACTAGTGAATTTTATTGGGAATGATACCTTTCCTAACCTCAACTGACACTGTCTAACACACTGCTCTGAAGATAGTAATATGAAAGTCTACTAAGAAAGTCCATTGCCAATAGTATCTGTGGAACTGGCACACCACTACACTGTCACACATTTGTTACATACTGGGTTCCATGCCTCTCTTTCAAATTGCAAATTTGCTTGACCTAGTATTTGTATTTCATGCCCAATTACTGTGGTCTCCCACCTCTAGAAACAAGGGAGTTAAGCTTTAGGCTGCACAATGAAACTGCTATAAACAATTTTATAACTGCTGCTGATAATGTCAACTGGGAGTCCGAGTTAGGTAACATAGGGGACATCAACCTAGCAGTGCAATCTTTTCTACAAACAACTCTTAGCCTTTATAACACCCACTGTCCTAGGCTTACAAAACAAGTCACAAGCAAAAGGCTTAACAATCCTTGGCTTACAAAGGGAATACTGAAATCCATTAACAAAAAACACGACCTTGAGAAGAAGTATAGGTTAGGAATTGTCTCCAAAGAATTCTCAAAGAATTACTCATTATTGCTATCTAAGATAATTAGACGAGCCAAAACTAAATACTACGAAGATAAATTTACTCAAATAAAGAGCAACATTAAACAAACTTGGAGCACAATTTCACAAATATTGGGATCAAAGAAATCTTTAAATAACAAACCGACTCTCCTGTCTAATAACGATGGTCAGCTTTCAGCCTCTGATTCTGCTATTGAGTTCAATAGGTTCTTCTCTTCCATTGGTTCATCCCTTGCAAATGATATTCCATCTTCCAGTACTGACATTAAGGACTATCTTACAGGTAACTATCCACAGTCTCTGTACCTAAAGCCTATTAACTCCACTGACGTCAATGAGATAATCCTTTCCCTTAAAACCAAGTCTCGTGCCCTTGAGGAGATACCAACTTTAATTTACAAAAAAGCCTCTAGATCTTTAGCCCCTGCTATTGCTTTGCTCTTCAACAAGTCACTTGAACTCCAAACCTTTCCAGATATTCTAAAAAAAGCGAGAGTAACGCCTGTCCACAAATGTGGTGACCCCACAGATGTTAACAACTACAGACCTATATGAATCCTGCCAAACTTGTCAAAAATTTTTGAAAAACTTATATACAAGCAGCTTTACTCATATCTAGCCAAACTCAATATACTTAGCCCTTGCCAATATGGCTTCAGACCCAAAAAAAGCACTAACGATGCACTTATTAGTATGCTTAACTCGATTCATACAGCTCTTGATAAAAAGGAGTTCCCTGTTGGGTTATTTGTGGACCTGCGTAAAGCTTTTGATACTGTCAACCACCATAACCTTCTTCTTAAATTACATCATTATGGAGTCAGAGGACACTCCCTACAATACCTCGAGTCCTACCTTACTGACAGGCTCCAATATGTTTCTGTGAATAATACAATTTCTCCCACCCTACCCATCAACATTGGTGTTCCTCAGGGCAGCATACTTGGCCCTCTCCTCTTTCTCATCTACATTAATGACCTTCCAAATGCCTCCCAACACCTCAAACCAATTCTATTTGCTGACGACACAACCTTCATTTACTCCAGTCCTGACCCTCTTGCTCTAAATGCCACAGTAAATACTGAGCTAAATAAAGTCCATCTTTGGCTAACTGCCAACAAACTCACCCTTAACATTGACAAAACCTTCTATATTCTGTTTGGCAATAAATCCTCTAGTCTTATAAATCTCAAAATAAACAATACCCAAATTTGTAACAAATTAGATGGCAAATTCCTTGGCATTCTCATTGACCACAAGCTGAATTTCCAGGGACACATTCTAAATATATCAAAAAAAGTTTCAAAAACTGTGGGCATTCTTTCTAAGATCAGATATTATGTACCACGCCCTGCCCTGGTGACTCTCTATTACTCCCTTATCTATCCTTATCTCAACTATGGTATTTGTGCTTGGGGTTCTACTACCCAAAATCACTTACGTCCTCTAATTACCCAACACAAAGCCGCTATTAGAACAATATCCAACTCTGGCCCCAGACATCACTCGATACCCCTACTCAAATCTCTTAATATGTTAGATATTAAGTCACTGCACATTCTCTCATGTGTATTATACATATATAAAACGCTAAACTATAATGCCAATCCTGATCTTAAAAGCTTCATAGAAGGTTGTAACAGAACCCATGAGCACCACACCAGAAATAAATACAGTTTTGATATTCCTAGAGTACGTCTTAATCAAACTAGAAATGCTCTGCAAATCAAGGGGCCCAGAATGTGGAATGACCTTCCCAACCATGTTAAAGACTGTACCTCTCTCAACCAGTTTAAGATAAAAACTAAACACTACCTAATAAATTCCCTGTAATCTACCTCACTCCTCTATTGTCAACCCATATCTGTTATTTTCTTTTTTTAATCAACACTGTTTGTCAACCTATTGTATTTGTGCTGCTTTTTCAGTCATGTTCCCCTTTTTTTTTTTTTTTTTTATCTTTATTTGTATTTGTTCTCAACACCTTTTATTCTTTATGCTCAATTAGTATTAAGTTCTAGATATTAATGTTTTTCTTGCCCGAAACGCATTGCGTAATAGTGGCTTTAGGCATTGTATGTACTAGCTCTATCTATATATCAATCCATTAATGTAACATCACTTGTATGTATATACCTTACCTGAATAAACATCTGAATCTGAATCTGAATCTGGTCAGTTGTTTTCATGATGTTTTACATTAACATTTGGTAGGATTTTTACCATGTTATGTTAAATTAACATAACTTGATTTCTAGTACAGTATCGAGAAAAGTCGTCAATTTCTGCTGATCCTTAATCACATTCCCTTGATCCACCATGTTTCTGTAAATTTTGTCTGGTAACTAGGGCAATTTACCTTAACATGACCAAACTTACTACAGTTCCAACACCGGCAATCATCTTTACAGAACTGTGTTGGTAGTAGACCAGTTCATTCTCCATCCCATACGCTCTGCTTCATGCTCCTTTCCCTTCCATTTCAGTTACCAAACTCACTCATCACCCCTCCCACTCTAGGTCAGTTCCTTTGCCTTTCCACCTGTGCTGTCAAGTTTCAAGTACAGTGATATTACTGTATCCTCAGGGGTGAACCATACCCTTTACTGTGGTGTGTTACAGCTACCCAGGAAGTAATTATCAAAAGAAGGCACCAAACCAATTAGGCTATGGAAGGTACCCAGGAAGGGAAATCAAATTTTCATATAATGGTTGGCTGCAGTTTAGGATATTATTTAATTAATATATTCTTGACTCAAATGTCCATTTAATTTCTCAGGCCAGTGCTACCATGAATAATTTGTTTTCTTTGAAGTTTTTCTTTAGGCTCATGTATTTTGATGATAGTTGAATTTGGTGATTTTTACTTTTGCAATTTTGTGAGTCTGCAAATTTGGCAATTATTAATTTGAAGATCTTTATACTAGCTATTTTCATTTTAATTCGTGAGTTTGTTAACATCCAATGTGGAAAATTTCAAAGTAGAGTAACTTTTGGGATAATTTAAAGGAATTATTTGCATAATAATGTAATTATTGTAATCATAATGTAATGATTACATCATTACATCTTTATACTAGCTATTTTCATTTTAATTCGTGAGTTTGTTAACATCCAATGTGGAAAATTTCAAAGTAGAGTAACTTTTGGGATAATTTAAAGGAATTATTTGCATAATAATGTAATTATTGTAATCATAATGTAATCTGAATGAAGGAGTGATATTTTCTTACTGTAAACTGTTGCTCATGAACAGTCTGTAGAATTACCAAAATCTACCCAAATCCACCCAAATTTATCCAAATCCTGCTAGCATTACATAAGTAATGAAGAAGTATGGTATATTTACTCACTATAATGTTGGTGCTGAATGCAGAACATGATCAAACCTATTTTTACTCTGAAATAATTTAATTTCATAATGAAATTAACAGTAAATATGTAGCAGACGCCATAGGAAGTCAATGGTCCAAGAGACAATGTTGTGGAACGAATTATCCAAGATATATTGTCGCCTGGAGAGTGTTTGCTGGTATATCAGTCTCCTGTACACAGTGATCCAGCCGTCACACTTCTTTGCACAAATTGTCACAAATTTAATTGGTGATATTAACAAGTAGAATGTGTATTTGTAATATCTTTTATATATAGCCACAAAACATTTAATATTTATTTAAAAAAAATGTGTCTGGAAGTTAAGTAAGTAAGTAATTATCAAAAGAAGGCACCAAACCGGGAAGGCTATGTAGCACCATCAAATGCGCAAAATATTCAGAGAGCGCTAAATATCACCAAGGATGCCAATACGAGAACAAAAACGCATAAGGCGAACGATATCAAAAGTATCCGAGTCACCAAGAATTCTATTGAGGGACAGGTGACCGCGAGGGGCGGTTGGAAAGCAAGACACACGCTCGTCCTGGAAGTCAGGACATTCAAGAAGGACATGCACGACCGTAAGAGGGACAATGCAACTAGGACAATAAGGAGCAGGGCGGCGCTCCATCAAGTGACCATGGGTTAAGCGAGTATGGCCAATACGCAACCTCGCCAGAGCTGTTTCCCACCACCGGTTACGGTGGAAGGAGGACGGCCACGAGGAAACACAACATTTAGGAGTACGGAGCTTGTTACCAGTAACAGACAACCAAGAAGCCTGCCAACGGGTAAGGACTGAGGAATGGATAACCGGGTAAAAGTCGGAATATGGAATGCCTTTACGAGAGATGGGACAAGAGCGGACAGCTTCCTTGGCGGCAGCATCCGCATGCTCATTTAAAGACACACCAATATGGCTGGGAACCCAACAAAACTCAACCGACTTAAATTTACTGTGAACAAGAAACAGCCAATGCTGGATCCCGACAACTACTGGATGAACCAGATTAAAGGACCCGAGAGCCATGAGGGCACTACGAGAGTCAACAACAACTACAAAGGAAGACTGACAACGAGAAAGCAGGAGATGAAGAGCAT
The DNA here is from genome assembly GCF_040958095.1 of Procambarus clarkii. NCBI lineage: Eukaryota > Metazoa > Arthropoda > Malacostraca > Decapoda > Cambaridae > Procambarus > Procambarus clarkii. The sequence continues at coordinate 39,933,182 of NC_091177.1, forward strand.
AGAGAATAGCATAAAGTTCCGCTGTAAAGATGCTAGTCTCCGGAGGTAAGCGACACATAAGTGCGATCAGGAAAAACAACAGAGTAGCCAACACCGTCCGCCGACTTTGACCCATCGGTGAAGACAGAAACGGAGCAGGAGTGAGAAGAAAAGTGCTCAAGGAAAAGGCATTTCAGAACCATAGGAGGGGTAAAAGCTTTAGTGATACGAGTCAAGGAAGTACAAAACCGCGGAAGAGGGACTCTCCATGGGGGCAAAGAAGGAACAACACGAGGAGAAACATTAGAAATACGAACGGAAAGAGAATCCTGGAGGCGAGATAACCGGACAGAAAGAGGGAGGTGGTGAAGAGGAACAGGAACCGCAGGAGGGGTAAAAGTTAAAGCACGATAGAGGCGAGAGGAAGGATGTTGTAAGGACCACGCAAGATAGCGAAGACAGTAGCGATCACGGCGGTCCTGGAGAGACAGGAAGCCAGTGTCAACATACAAGCTAAGGACGGGAGTCGAACGAAAGGCACCAGAACTGAGGCGCAACCCAGTATGGTGCAAAGCATCAAGATGGCGAAGAGTAGAAGGAGAAGCAGACGAGTAAGCAGGGCAACCATAATCGAGCTTAGACAGGACGAGAGAGGAATGTAAAGCAAGGAGAGTGCGCCTATCTGCCCCCCAAGAAGTATGGGACAAGACCCAAAGGAGGGTAAGGGCCTTAGAGCACTCAACATGGAGGTAAGAGATATGGGGAGACCAAGACAAACGAGTGTCAAGGAATAACCCCAAAAGCTTCGCGGAATCTTTGTATTCAAGGGGATGACCATAAAGTGACAAAGAGGGACGAAGAACAACCCGTTTCCGCGTAAAAGTCATGGCACAAGTCTTAGAAGTAGAGAACTTAAGCCATGATCGGTGGCCCAAGACGACACGGCATCAATTGTAAGTTGAAGCCGGCGCTGAAGGAGAGGCGAATCATCACCCTGACAGCAAAGGGTAAGATCATCGACATAAAGAGCAGAGAAGACACCAGAAGGAAGAGAGGCAAGAAGACCATTGAGGGCAACCAGAAAAAGAGTAGTGCTCAGAACACTACCCTGGGGCACACCTTCGATTTGCTGAAAAAGAGGCAGAGAGAGCGGTACCAAAGCACACCCGAAAGGAACGACGGGAGAAGAAGCTGCGGAGAAAGAGAGGGAGATGACCACGAAGGCCAAAAGAATGAAGTTGAGATAGAATACGATATTGCCAAGTGGTGTCGTAAGCCTTTTCCAGGTCAAAAAGGATGGCAACAACTGAGGTCTTCACAGCAAAAGCAGAACGAATATAGACCTCCAAGTTCACCAGGACATCTGTCGTGCTGCGGCACTTGCAGAAACCAAATTGAGAAGGGGAGAGGAGGTGATGGTGTTCCAGGAACCACATCAGACGAACGTTAACCATACGTTCAAAGAGTTTGCAGACACAACTTGTGAGAGCAATAGGGCGAAAGTCCTTAGGGGAAGTACCCAGAGACCCCGGTTTGCGAACAGGGAGGACAACGGCATAGAGCCAGTCCTCAGGGACTGACGACGACTCCCAGATCCGATTATACAGACTCAGTAAATACTGAGACGTGCACGGAGGGAGATGGCGAAGCATCTCATAATGAATACCATCGGAGCCCGCCGCCGTAGAACCGCAGAGGGCCAGGGCAGAACGAAGTTCAGAGAGAGAGAAGGGATCATTATAGGGAAGCTGAAGATGAGTGCAGAAATCTAAAGGACGAGACTCAAGGACAGGTTTACGAAGAAGAAAAGATTGGGGAAGATGAAGACCAGAGCTAACAGGATTAAAGTGGGAACCCAGTACGGAAGCGACCTGCAACGGGTCCGCCACAAGAGTATCATGGAGGTGAAACCGGGGAAACATCGGGAACGAACTTATCCGCTGTAACGGTTCTATTGTTACGTAAAGTATGGTGACAAATAAACACAGACACTAAGATACTATATATATATTTGGTCGAATATACAGAAGTACACAGGTGATACTTTGGTGTGAGTTGAGCGCACTGAGCGTCGGTACAGTGGTACAGTATCTTGCAAGTGTCTGCTCTAGACCACACTTGAAAGTAGACTCTGGTTAATGTTTGCTATTCTGCTGCTTATATGCTCGGGCAACTCCTCACCGTGTTGCCCGGGCAACGCCTCACCTCATTCATCTCCAAAGGTTGACAGGAATATTAACAATGCATTTGGAGCGAGTATATTATTGGGATAATCTACTCGCTACAGAACTCCCCCTCCCAGGGGATGAAAGGAAAAATACTTGACCGTGGAACTTAGCTGGTCGGTGAACTGTACGCCCTGCTCGCGTTACATAACCATCAAGGTTAACTTCCGACAAAGTGTCGGAAACGCAAGCTGTAAGTCCTGTACTGCGCAAAGGGCTTGAGTCGGCCAAGTATCAAAATGCAGTGAACATGTAGATGAATCTGATGACAGAGCAGCTGTCGTGGGCGTAGGACAAGCAGTGCCCTGGCAGCGACGGAGAGTCGGCAGGACAAGCTGTAGATCCCACATTATGTAGTTACTGATGAAGCTGCCAGATGAGTGAGTAGTGATCGTGGAGCAGCAAGCCGTAGTAGATGAAAATGCAGAGATGATCGCGATGAAAATCATAGCTGTGGCAAGGGTGTTGGCAACGTTCCACGACAGGTGGCTGCGGTCCACAGTAAGCAGCAGCAGTGGAGGTCCAGTGAGAGTCCATGTTGTAGTCCATCGTGGCTGGGTATCGTCGAAACTCTCCGGGGTCACCAATGTAACGGTTCTATTGTTACGTAAAGTATGGCGACAAATAAACACAGACACTAAGATACTATATATATATTTGGTCGAATATACAGAAGTACACAGGTGATACTTTGGTGTGAGTTGAGCGCACTGAGCGTCGGTACAGTATCTTGCAAGTGTCTGCTCTAGACCACACTTGAAAGTAGACTCTGGTTAATGTTTGCTATTCTGCTGCTTATATGCTCGGGCAACTCCTCACCGTGTTGCCCGGGCAACGCCTCACCTCATTCATCTCCAAAGGTTGACAGGAATATTAACAATGCATTTGGAGCGAGTATATTATTGGGATAATCTACTCGCAACACCGCTATCTTGCGGATACGCTTCCAGATCTGGGCCAGAGGAGTTTCAGACGTAATTGTTGAGACATAAGATGCCCAACATTCACGTTTAGCCGTACGGATGGCCCTACGGGCCACCGCACTCGCTTTCCGAAAGAAAAGAAAAGAATCGGTCATCTGCCTACGGCGGTGCCTCTTCCTGGCTGCACGCTTACAGTGGACAGCCCGAGCACAGTCCGCATTCCACCAGGGAACGCACTTCCGTGGACCCTGAGAGGAAGAGCGAGGGATAGAGCGGAGGGCAGCGTTGAAGACAGTGTCATGAAAAAGGAGGAGAGCGCGAGAGAGAGGCAGAAGGGAGAGGTCAGAGAGAGTAGCACTGAGGGTAAATAGGGTCCAGTCCGCCTTAGCAAACTGCCACCTAGGGAAAGAGAGGGAAGGGCGAAAAGAGAAAAAGGAAACAAGGATGGGGAAATGATCACTTCCATGGAGGTCATCAAGAACCTGCCACATGAAATCTAAGTAAAGAGAAGAAGAGCAGAGAGAAAGATCAAGACAAGAAAGGGTGTGAGTCCGAGAGTCCAAATGAGTGGGCTCACCAGAATTCAGAAAAGACAGGGAAGAAGAGAGGAGAAACGGCTCAAGAAGGCGACCCCGGGTATTCGTCAGAACGTCACCCCAAAGAGAATGACGACAATTGAAGTTATCCAGCAGGAGCACAGGCTCCGGCAAGGAGTCAAGGAGGTGTTTCAAATCAGGAAGAGAAAGCGGGACATTCAGGGGGAGATAAACGGAACAAACTGTGTACCATTTCCCCACAAAGATACGAGCAGCAGAACAATGGAGAGGCAAAGGAAAAAGTAAAGGAACAAAGGGAACGGAACATCAGCACGAATCAAGAGAGCAGAAGAATTAGAAGCCCCAGCAACGGCTGGGGGGGGGGGGGGGGAGAGAAAGGAATAGCCACGAAAACGACCAGGACGAGCACCAAGCATCGGCTCCTGGAGACAGACACAAAGGGGCGAAAACCGTGAAATCAGAAGTTGGAGTTCGAGGAAATTGGCGTAATAACCTCAAACGTTCCATTGAAGAATGGACAACGACGAGAAGAGAAAGGACAAAAACAGAGAACAAGGAAGAAACAAAGGCGAAAGAGCAACAGAGCACGTTAAAGAATATCAGGGTCAGCAAAGTCAGGGTTAGGGGGCATGGGTAAACTGAGCAAAGACGGAGAGAAGGAAACGGGAGAACAGATCAGAGGTGGGCGGGCGGGGTCCGGAGGAGGAGGAGGAGGAAGAAGAGGAGACAATGGAGAGGAGCAGTCAAGGACAGCAGCAGGAAGAGGGGGGGGGGGTAGAAAGAGGGGAGCGAACCTCAGCAAGGGCAGCAACCGAGAGGGAAGCGGGGACTGAAGAAACCTCCATAGCAGGAACAGGGGGCGCAACCACCGAAATGGGAGGGGAAGGAGCGAGAGAAGCAGAAGTAGGGGCCGAGGAAGAAAGCGAAACCTTCTTACCCGCCGGGGAGGAGAAAGGAGAGGAGCCAGGCTTACGCTTCTGACTTTAAGAGACAGGTGTCCCAGCAACCACGTACTGGGCAACGGATTCTAGCGTCTCAGCAGGAGAAGCTGAACGAGAGCACACATGACGGTCGTTTGGAGAGCGATGGACATCAGCCTGCACCGACAGGCGGCGGGGAGAGTCAAGAGACAGAGGGGAAGGATGGGAAGGAGGAACGGAGGGAGACGAGGAAGAAGACACAGGAGACACGACAGACCGGGTAGGAAGAAGGGGAACCCCAGACAGAGGACCAGGAGGTGGATCCTTCGGGAGAGAACCCAAAGGAACAGAGGAGGGGGCAGTGGGCGTATCAGGGTCCAAGGCCCAGAAACGGTTGTGAGTCTGAGGAAGGCGGGAAGGACGAGGAGAGGAAGAGCGCAACACGCGAGCATAAGAGATATTAGCATAAGGCGGGAGCCGGCGAACCTGGCGTCTCGCCTGAGGAAAAGATAAACGCTCCCGGTGCTTCAAGTTGAGGACGGCTGCCTCAAGCTTGTAATGGACACACACACGGGAGAAGGTAGGATGGGCCTCACCGCAGTTGAGGCAACGAGCCTGAGGAGAAGTGCACTCCTACTTTGAGTGACCTTCGCCACCACACAAAGGACAGAGAGAGACAGTCCCAGAGCAACGGAGGGCACCATGCCCAAACCTCCAGCACTTGTTACAGAGCCAAGGAGAAGGAATGTACTCCTGGACAGAGCACCTGGCACCAGCAAGAATGACAGAGAGTGGAAGGGTCCTACCATCAAAGGTAATCTTCACAACCCGGAGGGGTTGACGGCGACTACCACGAGGGGGACGAGTAAACGTGTCCACCTGGAGAATAGAATGGCCCTGGGCAGCAAGGATATGTCGAATATCGTCGTGGCAGTCGCGCAGGTCCTGAACACCGGTCGCAACATGGGGTGGGAGCAGAATAGTGCCAACACTCTCCATCCATGTATTTAAAAGCAATTCTAAGGTTAGAAAGTGTAGCATAGGCTCCTCGCACAATGTTCTTAATGTGGTCCTCAGGTGACATTTTTCTATCTAAAACCACCCCGAGATCCTTTTCTTTATCAGAATTCTTTAAAGATTTCTCACATAATTTATAGGTTGTGTGGGGTCTATGTTCTCCAATTCCACATTACATAACATGGCATTTATTCACATTAAATTCCATTTGCCAAGTGTTGCTCCATCTACTTATTTTGTCCAGGTCTTCTTGAAGGGCATGACAATCATCTAAATTTCTTATCCTTCCTATTATCTTAGCATCATCAGCAAACATGTTCATATAATTCTGTATACCAACTGGTAGATCATTTATGTAGACAATAAACATCACTGGTGCAAGAACTGAACCCTGTGGTACTCCACTTGTGACATTTCTCCATTCCGATACATTGCCTCTGATTACTGCCCTCATTTTTCTATCAGTCAGAAAATTTTTCATCCATGATAGAAGCTTACCTGTCACCCCTCCAATATTTTCCAGTTTCCAGAACAACCTCTTATGTGGAACTCTGTCAAAAGCCTTTTTTAGGTCCAGATAGATGCAGTCAACCCAACCATCTCTTTCCTGTAATATCTCTGTGGCTCTTTCATAGAAACTGAGTAAATTCGATACACAGGATCTTCCAGATCGAAAACCATACTGTCTGTCTGATATTATATCATTTCTCTCTAGGTGTTCTACCCATTTAGTTTTGATAAGTTTTTCCAATACTTTCACTATTACACTTGTCAATGATACAGGTCTATAATTGAGGGGGTCTTCCCTGCTGCCACTTTTGTAGATTGGAACTATGTTAGCCTGTTTCCACACGTCTGCTACGATTCCTGTACACAGGGATGCCTGAAAGATCAGGTGAAGTGGAATGCTGAGCTCAGATGCACATTCTCTCAGAACCCATGGTGAAACGCCATCTGGGCCAGCTGCTTTGTTCTTCCCGAGCTCCTTTAGCATATTTTCAACTTCATCTCTAGACACCTCTATCCGCTCTATGTTGTTCTCTGGAATTCTTATTGTGTCTGGTTCTCTGAAGATTTCATTTTGTACAAACACACTTTGGAACTTTTCATTTAATGTTTCACACATTTCCTTTTCATTTTCCGTGAATCTGTTTCCCATTTTCAACCTCTGGATATTATCCTTTACCTGCAATTTGTTGTTTATGAATTTGTAGAATAGGCCCGGTTCTGTTTTACATTTATCTGCTATCCCTTTTTCAAAATTTCTTTCTGCCTCTCTCCTTACTGCTGTATAGTTGTTTCTCGCATCTTTGTATCGCTGGTATGTTTGGGGGTTTGGCCTCTTCCTATACCGATTCCATTTTTGTGTCTTTTGGTCTCTTGCCCTCTCACAATTTCTGTCGAACCAATCCTGTTTTCTGGCTCTGCATCTCTGTTTTGGTATGAATGTTTGTGTGCCTTCCTCGTATAGTTTTAAAAATTTGGCATACATTTCATTTACTTCCCTGCCTAGCAACAATTCTGTCCAATTACACATTAAAAAAATTTCGAAGTTCCCCATAGTTGCCTCTCCTTAAATCGAGTTTATCAACTGTTTCAATGTCCCCATTTCCTTCTAGATGATATCTTAAAGCATACTTAATGTCTAACAGGACGTGATCACTCTTTCCCAAGGGAGGAAGGTACTGGATGTCAAAAATCTCTTCTTCTTTCCTGTGTGTGTGTGTGTGTGTGTGTGTGTGTGTGTGTGTGTGTGTGTGTGTGTGTGTGTGTGTGTGTGTGTGTGTGTGTGTGTGTGTGTGTACTCACCTAGTTCTCACCTAGTTGTGTTTGCGGGGGTTGAGCTCTGGCTCTTTGGTCCCGCCTCTCAACCGTCAATCAACAGGTGTACAGATTCCTGAGCCTATCGGGCTCTGTCATATCTACACTTGAAACTGTGTATGGAGTCAGCCTCCACCACATCACCCCCTAATGCATTCCATTTGTCAACCACTCTGACACTAAAAAAGTTCTTTCTAATATCTCTGTGGCTCATTTGGGCACTCAGTTTCCACCTGTGTCCCCTTGTGCGTGTTCCCCTTGTGTTAAATAGACTGTCTTTATCTACCCTATCAATCCCCTTCAGAATCTTGAATGTGGTGATCATGTCCCCCCTAACTCTTCTGTCTTCCAGCGAAGTGAGGTTTAATTCCCGTAGTCTCTCCTCGTAGCTCATACCTCTCAGCTCGGGTATGTGTGTGTGTGTGTGTGTGTGTGTGTGTGTGTGTTTGTGTGTGTGTGTGTTTGTTGTTACATATGACCGAAAAGGTAAGATTAATAATTCTAAAACAAATTTTCTCAATATTTCTAATGTTTCTTTTCACTGTCGATGGTAATTGAAAAATCAATTCTCCAAAATTTACTTTTATTTCTAGTCTGACGCGATGCCTGAACGCGTTTCATAATAACTTATTACATTTTCAAAGACTTTAATTTACATACACAACTGTAACCTGTAAACACGCAAATTCGTCCATACTTATAGTCGCATTATACTCGTGGGTGAGGTTATATGGTACAATAGTTTTGGGTGAGGTGAACAAACTTGTGACAAACACAAGACAAATCAGGAAACTATGGGTATTAATTGGATATGAGAACATAAGAATTGAAGTAACTGCAGAGGGCCTATTGGCCCATACTTCCTCTTGATGCTTCTATATTGGTTCGGAGTCTTGAAGTGGGTAGAATATAGTTGTGCATTAATTGGCTGTTGATTGCTGGTGTTGACTTTTTTATGTGTAGTGCCTCGCAGATGTCGAGCCTCCTACTATCGCTGTATCTATTGATGATTTCTATGTTGTTACCATGTTACAATACCGGCTTACTTGCATAGTTTTGGTGAATAAAACATGTAGATAGGTATACATAACATGTGTAAATAGTGTAATACAAACAATAACAGTATGGTGGGAGGAGCAATAGAGCAATGTTGGCGAGTAAGGTGTTTGAGGAGTGAGGGTGTGGCAGCTGACACACGCGGAGTTCTGAGCGTGTTGCTGGTGAATGTATATAGTGTGTGATAGTGTATAGTATGTAAATAGACTGTATATATACATAAATTAGCATGATACAATGGAAATATGTGCCGGATATGTGTACACATGTGTCATGCACGTAACAGTGTCTTTGGACAGTACGGATGTTCTCCTGCCATAATATAGTGTACGTATTCATTATACATAGGATTGGCACGTAAAAGCAAATAAAATGTATTTGGAACTGTGCACAGAAAATGAACAACAATATATTTGCGGCAACTCTGCATCCTGGCCCTGGCTCCCTATTGGCCCCGGGGTCATACACCACAGGCGACCAGGGAATGATGCCGTCACACGCGAACTTACGGACCCCATAGCAGCCAAACTACGTGCAATACCAACCTTCTGTTACTATACCTATACTCAGGGAAGGGTTTTTGACACATAACAAAAAAGAATTTTTTTCCAGCGAATTTATTTCCTGCGCACTGGGGGGGTTGTCATATTTGGAGGCCGCGCAGTTAAGGGGTTAAGGGTTAATGATCTAAAAATCAGTCCAACACTTTCGTACTCTCGTGGCGCCTAAACGAGTCACCAATTTTTCTCTCGAGACCAAGGATTTGACTCAAAAACGAGTCAAACAAAAAAATATTTGTATAAAACTCATTTTTTATCCGATCGACTTTGGGATAGTTTCAAAATGAGCGTCTTTAAATTGCGCATAATTTGATACTGTAATGAAAGATGTAACATGAAACTTGATGTCAAAACACTTGAAAGATTATAAATATGTTTTTGGGCCAAATTTTAAAACATTTGTTAAAATTCTATTTATTGTGCTAATATTATGGGGCTAGTTTTAAAATGCGCGCCTTTTGATTGTGAACAATTTGATACCAAAATGAAAGATGTAACATGAACATTTATGTCAGAACACTGGAAAGATATAAATAATTTTGTACTGACGAGCGTCCAAACTTAAAATATTTGTTAAAATTCCAGATATTGCTCTATTATTATGGGACTAGTTTTAAAATATGCGCCTTTATATTGCGAACAATTTGATACCAAAATGAAAGACGTAAGACGAAAATTGATGTTATCAAACTGAACGAGTATACACATTATACTCCACCAGCAGAACACTCACCAAGGAGGCGATTTGAGAAGGGACAGAAGAAAGTGAGCCTCAAAGCGATGTACACAAACATAGATGGAATTACAAATAAAGCAAATGAGCTTGGAGAACTGGTACTAGAGGAAAACCCAGACATAATAGCCCTCACAGAAACAAAGATCACGAAAACGATAACAAATGCAGTGTTCCCACAGGACTATTATGTTATGAGGAAAGAGAGGGAAGGAAGAGGTGGGGGTGGTGTAGCTCTGCTGGTAAGACAAGGCTGGGATTTTGAGGAGATGGATATTCAGGGCTGTGAAGGTTTTAGTGACTACATAGCAGGTACTGTAACAAATGGAGGGAAAAAAATTATAGTCGCAATCATATATAATCCACCACCAAATGACAGAAGACCTAGACAGGAATATGATAGAAACAACATGGCCACCATTAACATAATAGAAAGAGCAGCTTCTGTTGCTAGCAGGAATGGATCTGGACTACTAATTATGGGAGACTTCAACCATGGGAAGATAGATTGGAAGAACAGAGACCCGCATGGAGGACCAGAAACATGGAGAGCTAAGCTGCTGGACGTGGCAACAAGAAACTTTCTAAGCCAGCACACCAAAGAACCAACAAGAATGAGAGGAGAAGATGAACCAGCAATGCTTGATTTGATATTTACCCTAAATGAATGGGATATAAGGGAAGTTAAGATGGAAGCGCCCTTGGGAATGAGTGACCACAGTGTATTGAACTTTGAGTACCTGGTAGAGCTAGGACTTATCTCCCCCCAAAAAGAACTAGGAATCAAAAGGCTGGCATACCGAAAGGGGAATTATGAACAGATGAGAAGTTTCCTAAGTGAAATACCTTGGGACACAGACCTCAGAGACAAGTCTGTACAGGGTATGATGGACTATGTTACCCAAAAGTGTCAGGAGGCAGTAAACAGGTTCATCCCGGCCCAAAGGGAAAAATCCGAGAAGCAACAGAAGAATCCATGGTATAATAGGGCATGTATGGAAGCGAAGAAACTGAACAAAAAGGCGTGGAGGAACTTCCGGAATAACAGAACACCAGAAAGCAGAGAGAGATACCAGAGAACCAGGAATGAGTACGTCAGGGTGAGAAGAGAAGCAGAGAAAAATTTTGAAAATGATATAGCAAACAAAGCCAAGACCGAACCAAAGCTACTCCACAGTCACATCAGAAGGAAAACAACAGTGAAAGAACAGGTATTGAAACTTAGAACAGGCGAGGACAGGTATACAGAGAATGACAGAGAGGTGTGTGAGGAACTCAACAAGAGGTTCCAGGAGGTCTTCACAATAGAACAGGGTGAGGTCACTGTGCTAGGAGAAAGGGAGGTAAACCAGGCGGCCTTGGAGGAGTTCGAAATTACGAGAGAGGAGGTCAAGAGACACCTGCTGGATCTGGATGTTAGAAAGGCTGTTGGTCCAGATGGGATCTCACCATGGGTACTGAAAGAGTGTGCAGAGGCACTTTGCCTGCCACTCTCCATAGTGTATAGTAAGTCACTAGAGACGGGAGACCTACCAGAAATATGGAAGACGGCGAATGTGGTCCCAATATACAAAAAGGGCGACAGACAAGAGGCACTGAACTACAGGCCAGTGTCCTTGACTTGTATACCATGCAAGGTGATGGAGAAGATCGTGAGAAAAAACCTGGTAACACATCTGGAGAGAAGGGACTTCGTGACAAATCGCCAACATGGATTCAGGGAGGGTAAATCTTGCCTTACAGGCTTGATAGAATTCTACGATCAGGTGACACAGATTAAGCAAGAAAGAGAGGGCTGGGCGGACTGCATTTTCTTGGATTGTCGGAAAGCCTTTGACACAGTACCGCATAAGAGGCTGGTACATAAGCTGGAGAAACAGGCAGGTGTAGCTGGTAAGGTGCTCCAGTGGATAAGGGAGTATCTAAGCAATAGGAAGCAGAGAGTTACGGTGAGGGGTGAGACCTCCGATTGGCGTGAAGTCACCAGTGGAGTCCCACAGGGCTCTGTACTCGGTCCTATCTTGTTTCTGATATATGTAAATGATCTCCCGGAGGGTATCGATTCATTTCTCTCAATGTTTGCGGACGATGCTAAAATTATGAGAAGGATTAAAACAGAAGAGGACTGTTTGAGGCTTCAAGAAGACCTAGACAAGCTGAAGGAATGGTCGAACAAATGGTTGTTAGAGTTTAACCCAACCAAATGTAATGTAATGAAGATAGGTGTAGGGAGCAGGAGGCCAGATACAAGGTATCATCTGGGAGAGGAAATTCTTCAGGAGTCAGAGAAGGAAAAAGACTTGGGGGTTGATATCACGCCAGACCTGTCTCCTGCAGCACATATCAAGCGGATAACATCAGCGGCATATGCCAGGCTGGCCAACATACGAACGGCATTCAGAAACTTGTGTAAAGAATCATTCAGAACTTTGTATACCACATATGTCAGGCCAATCCTGGAGTATGCAGCCCCAGCATGGAGTCCATATCTAGTCAAGGATAAGACTAAACTGGAAAAGGTTCAAAGGTTTGCCACCAGACTAGTACCCGAGCTGAGAGGTATGAGCTACGAGGAGAGACTACGGGAATTAAACCTCACTTCGCTGGAAGACAGAAGAGTTAGGGGGGACATGATCACCACATTCAAGATTCTGAAGGGGATTGATAGGGTAGATAAAGACAGTCTATTTAACACAAGGGGCACGCGTACTAGGGGACACAGGTGGAAACTGAGTGCCCAAATGAGCCACAGAGATATTAGAAAGAACTTTTTTAGTGTCAGAGTGGTTGACAAATGGAATGCATTAGGAAGTGATGTGGTGGAGGCTGACTCCATACACAGTTTCAAGTGTAGATATGACAGAGCCCGATAGGCTCAGGAATCTGTACACCTGTTGATTGACGGTTGAGAGGCGGGACCAAAGAGCCAGAGCTCAACCCCCGCAAACACAACTAGGTGAGTACAACTAGGTGAGTACATTAGGCCGTGGTGTGCCAATTGCTGCTCATTCACGGGTAATTTTAGGCTTTGCTGTGGGGAGTCATTCCGGGCTTCTGGACATTATATGCACATACACCTGTAGGGAATTCTATTGCGAACTAAATGATACCAAAACGAACGACGTAGCACGAGAATTAAGGTGAGAAAACTGAAACGCGTCTACACATTTCGGTGTCGCGTGGGCTCGCCTGCACACCCGGAGTATGACCTCTAAATTTGTGGAGCACATGCAGGGCGCGAAAGTGTTGAATTGAGTGTATACTCAATTTAAGGATTTAACAAAATTTAGCAAAACATAGGTAGACATTTTAGGAGGTAAGGTAGGTTATGTACAGTTGATTAGGTAGTACTTATTTTTAACATCAGAGTGGTTTGCTGTGTCCTCTATATTGTTTACTCATGAAAATCCTAGTGTCACCTGCACAATGTTCGACAGAGTTCCACATAAGAGGTTGTTCTGGAAACTGGAAAATATTGGAGGAGTGACAGGTACGCTTCTAACATAGATGAAAAATTTTCTGACTGATAGAAAAATGAGGGCTGTGATCAGAGGCAATGTATTGGACTGAAGAAATGTCACAAGTGGAGTACCACAGGGTTCAATTCTTGCACCAGTGATGTTTATTGTCTACATAAATGATCTACCAGTTGGTATACAGAATTATATGAACATGTTTGCTGATGATGCTAAGATAATAGGAAGGAATAGAAACTTAGATGATTGTCATGCCCTTCAAGAAGACCTGGACAAAATAAGTACATGGAGCGCCACTTGGCAAATGGAATTTAATGTTAATAAATGCCATGTTATGGAATGTGGAATAGGAGAACATAGACCCCACACAACCTATATATTATGAGAGAAATCTTTAAAGAATTCTGATAAAGAAAGAGATCTAGGGGTGGTTCTAGATAGAAAACTATCACCTGAGGACCACATAAAGAATATTGTGCGAGGAGCCTATGCCACGCTTTCTAACTTCAGAATTGCTTTTAAATACATGGATGGCGATATACTAAAGAAATTGTTCACAAATTTTGTTAGGCCAAAGCCAGAATATGCAGCAGTTGTGTGGTGCCCATATCTGATCACTACATACAAAATAGTAACAGGAATTGATAAAATCGATAGGGAAGATTTCTTGAGACCTGGAACGTTAAGAACAAGAGGTCATAGATATAAACTAGCTAAACACAGATGCCGAAGAAATATAAGAAAATTCACTTTCGCAAACAGAGTAGTAGACGGTTGGAACAAGTTAGGGAAGAAGGTGGAGGAGGCCAAGACCGTCAGTAGTTTCAAAGCGTTATATGACAAAGAGTGCTGGGAAGACGGGACACCACGAGCGTAGCTCTCATCCTGTAACTACACTTAGGTAATTACAATGTTGTGATACGTCAATATTTCTCCTTGTGATGAGGGAATGCATTTTAAGGACAATTTTGTTTTTAATATTTTCTTATTACTTGTGCACATGGGTGTTGCATCATATAAATAGTAGTGCAGCGCAAAGGGTTATCACTTTATGCGGATCAGGACATAACCTGGAGTCCTGTTTCGCCTACCCGCTTCCGCAATGTGGACATAAAATGTCCTGAAAAAAATATTTGTATAAAATTCAATTTTAATCCGATTTACTTTGGGTTTGTTTCAAACTGCGCGCCATGAGGCTCTCTTTCTCACCACTAGGCTGCATAGTACAATAAGTTCATGAAAAGTGTGGACCACTTCAATCAAATGGTATTACCATTTTACTGTACCAGGAAAACTCACAAGTGGACCAAAAAGATAACGTTTTATTTCCTGCAAATGGCATTGCATAATGCCTTTGTTTTGTACAAATACAACACAACTGATCAAAAAAAGCTAACATTGCTACAGTTCCACGAGGTGGCAATTTGGGCCCTATTGTACTGGGACCCGGAAGATTGGCTTCAAACAGCAACAGTATCTCAACACTTGCGGCACGCTCCAGACATAAATGATGACACAGGTCCTGCCTATGCTGACGCCATGCAAACTCCCGGACCATCTGGTGTGAGGCGGCCCTTGTTCACTTCAACACCTCAAGCTGAAGCAGCAACCGAATCAGAACCCGAGATGTCTTGCACACTGCCATTTGACGAGACGGTTTTGTCAGATGACTCTGACTCTGACTCAAATGTTGAACCTCCAGCGATTCAGTTGATTCTGAAAATCGCATCAACTACAAACTGAAATGAGTATTTTGATACCAGAATGAACACTGTATCACATAAACTGCCGTAAGTAGACTCGAACCTTCATAGATTTTTTTTTGGGTGTAGCGTGTGTCTGCATGAGTGTCCCAAACGGGTTGCAGGTGGGTGACTTTAGCCGTTTATACTGGTAATGCTTCCCCCATATCATGTATTATATGCATATGTCTGTTTAGGGAATTTTATTCCGATCAATGTACAACCAAAAATAACTGTGTGCAACAAGTATAAACTTGACAAACATAACAACAGTAAAAACATTTCGTGTGTGTTTGACGCTCACTGATATGTTCCAGCTTTGTTTTATATTTGGCGCTATTCTATCTTACACTTTGTTGATCTTTTTTACCTACGGGCTCATAGAACATTCTATTGTGAACACATTGGCACAAAAATGAATGACGTACATAGAATAATAATGTCAGGACAGTGAAATAAGTATAAACTTTCAAAGCGCCATATCGCACATGTGTCGTCGCGTCACCGATACCGGGTAACAGTTCGGCCACTTCCCACTCTTGTGGGTGGGCCGCGACCATTATTCTACGTTTATATTCATATCACCGTGTTGGGAATTTCATTGCGAGTCCATTGATACCAAAATTACCGCTGTAGGACAAGTATGGAGGTGATAACAATCCCAAGAGTAAAAACATTTTGTTGCTGTTGGGTGCTCACGGCGAGTCATCTACGTAGTTATTTATTTGGTGCTGGTATCCCTATACCTTTCGTGACCTTTTTTATTGATGTTCTTCTAGAGAAATTTATTGCGAACACGTTGGTACCAAAATGAAATACATAGCTTGAGAACTAAGGTCAGGAGAGTAAAAAGAGTATACACATTTTTGTTTTGACGCTTAAGCGACAAAAACGCAGCGCGCACATACCGCTTTTTTTTTTTAACCTTAGCCGGGCGCGCGAAAGTGTTAATTAAAGTAATTATTATATATCTCTCCATGGGTCTCAAGAAAGCCAGTAATAAGGTTCAGGCCAAGAAAGCATATATTACAATGCAAACTTTTGTTGAAACGACTCACCCAGAGCAAACTGTAGTAGGCCGTTACATTAACCTTTTTAATGACACTGATGCCTTACTACAGACAAGTGTTACAACGAAGGGAAAAACAATCCTCTATGGATAGATTTTTAGTGAGAAGATCAAACAGTGAGCCACAAGCATGTCCTGGTGGTATGCAGGCAAAACGTGCCAGGTAGTGTACCCCAGAGAAGTCATCACTGCCTGATGTTATAATTGAAGAGGACTTACTTTCCAAACACTAACACCTCTCCTCCTCCCCATCTTCCATACGCCAACAACAGTCATCAATAAAGGTAAGCAATAACTTGTACATACTTTAGTACTAAAGATTTGGGTGAATTAGGTATAAAACTTATTTTGAAGTTAATTTTTTTGGGAGTGTGGAATGGATTAATTCAATTTACATTATTTCTTGTGGGAAAATTCGCTTCAGTTTATTAATTTTCGGGTTGCGAACCGTCTCTGGAAATGGATTAAATTCGTAAGCTGAGGAATTTAATTTAAAGTTTAATTCCATGGAATTCTTGGCTAACAGGGAAAATAATAAATGCATGTAGCATCACAATACAATGTTATATTTGTTCGGTAATATGTTTATTGTTTGTGATGTGTGTCTACATATGTATGAACATGTTGTACTGAACAGGGCGAGAATAGCTTGAGCTACCTCCTCCCTTCGTGTGTATTTTACCTCAATAAATGTATTTCAATTTCAATGTTATATGTATTATTTTCATCAACTTAAGCCTACCTCCATTTTATGATAGGATACTATATTATGATGGAAAAAAAGTTAACTGCCAGACATTTTTATTAATAAGTTACACTAGAAACAGAAAGGTTTATTGTCATGAAAGTATAACTTACATGCTTTATAAAAATCTTTTCCAAGGTCATCTTGTCCTCTTGTTACCTATAAATTCGCACCACAAGGCACAATGATTTTTTTTTTTTCAAAATTAGGAAATACATTTTTCCCTAGTCTAAGGTGAATCAAACTCCAATAAGACTGTTTATGATAGGAGCTATAATCTTGTATGTTCAAATATAGCAAATATCTAGTATAAAAAAGAGTAAATACTGTACTCTAAAATCACAGACATCAAAAGGGTTGTTAATTTTCAATTTGTACATTTTCACTCCAAATTAAAAAATGGTAATTTCCACATCAATAAAATTTCAAGCAACTGATCTGTTATGTATTTTAAATGTAAACCAAAAGGCATACAGAATGTACAGGTTAATAGTGAATAATAATAAAAAAAAGTGCTATGACACCACTGAATGACATTCATGTTTGCATTCGGATGATGCTAAAATATGTCATCCATACTCCAACAGTAAACGTTCCGACGACACTAAAACGTGTCATGTCATACGATTGTTATTCATAAAACATTCATATATTCATACTGTTGCTCATAATCTGTTGTAAATACATTTTTGTTCTTACTTCTGTTCTCTAGAGACTTCTTTGCAAACATTTTGATATGAAATTTAGTTATAATCCAATAAATAACTTAAGAGAATGTAAAATTAATGTAAACTTTTCTGCCAGCAACTTGCACTTTGCTGTATCAGGAACCAAGTCTGGGAAAGAGAATGGAAAATTGCTATTTATAACTACCCAGACATCTTCATATATATGTAGAGGAGAACCTGTACATTTCTAGACAGGCAATTGCATAGAAATACAACAGCCTCTATCTTGAAGTACGTAGCAGCAGCCCGGAGAGCACGGAACGATTACGGTCGGGAAAGAACAGAGGCGCCAGACACACAAAGTGTTAACAACATAAACAAGACTTACATGCACACTAAGTGTCAGCTCCATACAAGATAAAATTGAATTTGCCAGAAATGCATCTTTTTTGTCCTCAGTTTTAAAGTTTTATATGTAATACCTCGACTTAGTATGATAATTCTTGATACATCATATCAGGTTATTTAACAAAGCATTCTTGGTTCTTTTGTCATATTACAAATTCAACACATTTGCATACACCAACATTTAAATCAGGAATAGAAATGCCTGCTTAAAATACATAACATTCTCTGAAATTTTCTACATTTTGGTACCTGTAATATGTTGCAAGAATCATATTTCGGTGTGTTCTTTAAATTGGGTATTCTCAAATTATTGCATTACTTTTTGTTTTCTCAATAATATTAGTTGACCGATATTAAAAGCTTATACTGTACTGTATGAGTGAACTAAACAAACTTTACAATTTACATTCATTTATTCAAATTTAGCTTGACAAATGACAAATTGCCTGATAAGAAAAAATACACAGTTATACCTTTAAGGCAACAATGAACCACAGATGATCACTGTGCTTGTGAAGCCAGGAACTTTTTTATTTCTGCCAGCAACTCTCGCTTCACTGTATCGGGTACCAATTCTGTGGACGAGAATGGAAAATTGCTATTTACAACAACCTTGACATCTTCATAATATATTTAGAGGAGAACCTATACATAGGCGGTATGCCTAAGTGGTAGTGAGGAGGACAGACAAGATGATAACAGACCGTTTGAAGTAGTAGTGAACAAAAAGAAACAGAGAAATAATAACAGACAGCGAGACAGTGAGAGTGACGATGAGATTACAAAGAGACCAAAGAATGAGACCCTACTCAGCAAGACTCAAGACAAGCAAGACAAGACAAGACAAGAAGAAAGAGGCTGTTGTTCCCTACAACATGCCAATTGAATTTCCACCAAAAGCTAGAGTGGACGGTACGTCTAGCTAAACAATGTTTGGAATACGAACCACTTTTCAAGGAGGGTCTTCACCGGCCCTACATAACAGTTGGGACTGAACAGGCCGTGGAACGCCTCACGACGGTTGGTTTTGAAAATGTAGTGATGGTTCCTCCAGAAGAAGGTATGTTGCACACAAAGATCATAGTTTTCAAGTTTCCAACTTATTTGGATCCTGACTGTCTTCTTCTTAACAATGATAATGTTGTCTGGGCAAAGAGGAACAGTGTTCGTGGTGACAAACAAAGCCAGGTTGTTGCCTTGGTAAAGGGTGAGGCGCCGGAGAAAATTTTTGTGCAACGACTAGGCTATAGGAACGTTGCAAAATACGTTGAGGAGCCCATACTGTGCATGAAGTGTTCACGTTGGGGACATATGGCATGGAAATGCCAGTTTGACCCCAGGTGTCGGTATTGTGGGAAAAAACACGACTCGCGAGAGTGTAGAGTCAAGATTGAAAGAAGTGAAAAAATCATCCCATTTTGTTGCAACTGTCGAGGCAGCCACAATGCTGGTTCCTCTCTATGCCCCATGTAGCCTCATCTGAAAGAGACTAGGACGGGTCTTACAAGCAGGATAGATGTATCCTCGCAGCAAGGAAAGATTGTGCAAGAGGAACATGGAGGAAACAGTTGGAAGCCAACGGCAGCCCCTATGATCAATGTGTGGGAAAAAGGGACGGAGAAAGTAAAGGCGAGCTTAGGGAAAGTACATCATGCAGTGGAAAAACTGAAACCTTGTGACGACAAGGTTCAGGACAATATGGTCGCCTCTGAGGTTGGTAATCAAATTTTGGAGTATCTAAAAAAACTAGATAAGAGGATTGAGGCATTGGAAAAATTGGCTATGGAAGGTAGACGGGGTGAAGATGGTGGTGAAACAGGACGTGTAATTGAAAGTATAACGGGACGTGAAATGGAAAGTGAAACGTGTGTAGAAGAAAGTAATGATGTGCATGAGGTAACGATGATAGAGGATAGTCAGGAGAATACACTTTCTAGTAGTGTTCTCGGTGTTCAACCTCCTGTTGTGACAAATGGTGAAAGAACGGTTAGAGTAAAACGGGTTACAGAAATAACAAAGAAAATAGATATGAATAATATTACCTTCGATGTTAGTAGTAGTTGTGAAAGTGGGGAGAAATAAAAAATGTTACGGTGTTGGAAGGAAGTTTCTAAGGTACTCTCGTATCTCATGGAATGTGACGGACAGGGCAAAGGTAGTTTTATTATTAATCATGGATGAAAGTAAATTGAGAATATCTTGGAACATTAATGGATTAAAAACTAGAGCGGTGGATGTACACTATTATACTCTTAGAGAAGATATTGACATAGTAGCACTCCAAGAAACTGGGGATAGGGATGGTAGCATACTGAGGCTAAATGGCTATAGAGGCTTTCACTTATATGCTGATGGAGGAACTAGGGGGGTCTCATGTTATGTCAAAAGTACCATACCTGCCGAGATAACTGAAATCCCTCAGAGATATAGAGGTATTGAAAGTATTAGCTTGCGGATACAATTAAAGGACCAAGAGTTAAATTTCATTAATCTATACATCTCTGATAGCTACCTTGATTTAAGATACTTGCCAGATTCCTTCTTTTCTGAAGATACACTTGTGGTAGGGGATTTTAATGCCAGACACCCAGCTTTAGGATCAAGGGGTAAAGCAAATAGGAATGGTTGCAGATGGTACCAGTTTTTGCAGGAACATGAAGATGTTCAACTGCTGGGCGAGCCCTCTCCTACTCATTTGAGGGGAGGGAGATTAGATTATGCTTGTTTAATAAATGCTGAGGGCATAGAGGGGAATTGTCTTACTGTGGATGAAATGCTAAGTGATCATAATGCATTACAAATACAGCTTAAACTAGATAAAAAGCATGCCTGCCTTCAGAGGAAAAGGTTAAAGTTTAATGAGGGAGAATTAAGGGGTCTTGTTGGCCATATTAAGTCTTGGTATGATACTTATAAGCCAGTTTCAGCAGAAGCATTTTATGAAGATTTAATTAAGGAGGTAGATGTATTTAATGCAATATTGAACCGGAAAACATCTAGTATAAAAAGGCATCCCCCCAGAAAAGAAAATTATACACATGACAAGATGCTTAAGGGGTGGACATTAACAATGAGAAGAGCTCACAGGGATTGGAATAGGAATGGTAGGACTGAGGAAGGGAAGAATGCTTTACTGGCAGTTGCTAGGCTGTGTGGGGAGAAGAGAAAGGAAATTAGGAGCAAGTATTGGCAGGAATTTGCAGAGAAAGTTGGGAGTAACAGAAACTTGAAGGAAATCTGGCAAGATGTAAATAAAATAAGGGTTAAAAAGCATAATTTTGTTGCACATCCAGACCCGCAAGGAATTGCAAATGGGCTCGTAAATAAATGGGCGGAAGCTGCCAAACTTAGTTCATTACCCGCTGTAACGAGAGAGTCATTAGATTCTTGGAAAGATCTAAGAAAGGATTTTATACTTATAGCAGGTAACAGTGGTGATGTCACTTGCACAGGTATTACCAGAGAAGAACTAATAACGGCGATTAAAGTTGGGAAATCTACCGCACCTGGGGAGGATGGAGTAACTTATGAAATACTTAATGAACTTGCCATTATGACGAAAAGCCCACTTTTAGACCTCTTTAATATTAGTTATAAAGAGGGCAGTATTCCCAGTAAATGGAAAAAAGCTATGATCATCCCTATCCCTAAAGCCAATGGAGAGTATAGACCTGTGTCTTTAATCTCGTGTTTTTGTAAAATGATGGAGAGGATCATTTTAAATAGACTTTTATATATAATAGGTGATCAGCTGTCTAGTAATTTGTTCGGGTTCCTCAAAGGAAAAAGTACCTCTGATTGTATTATTAAATGTCTAGCTAATGAAAATGATTATGATAGAATTTTCATTGATTTACAAGGAGCTTTTGATAAAGCCAACAAAGGGGTTATTTTATATGAACTAGCTAGTCTTGGTGTTAAAGGGAAATTATTGCGCTGGATAGGGGATTATCTTTACGAAAGGAAGGCTCAGGTGTGGTATCAAGGTTGTATGTCAGGTGTGAGGTCTTTTGAACTCGGCACACCTCAAGGAGGAGTGTTGAGTCCCACCCTGTTTAATGTACTAATGAATAAGATCATCTGAGAGATACTCAAATGGGGTAACTCCGATCATATATGCCGATGATATTTTGTTTCAGGGCAAAGATATTTCAAAGGTTCAAACAGTGTTGGTCAAAATCGGAAACCTGTGTCACCATATGGGACTGGTGGTTAATGAAAATGAAACTAAGTTTGAATGTAGAAGTCGGAGCCCCATTGTATTGAAAATAAACGGTAAAAATATAGAGAGTTAATATATATAAATATTTAGGCATATATGTTGGATATATCCATGAGAGTTTGGAAGCCGAGATGAACAGACTGTTGGGTCAATGTCGGAAGAGATTACAACCTCTGAAGGCCTTAGCATGCTGTGGAAAGAGAGTGGGAGTCCCTGTGCTACGAATGATATACTTGAGTACTGTAAGATCTCTTATTGATTATGCTGCACCTGTCATTTCTTGTTTTGGTAAAGGTAGGATGGGCAAGTTGGAGAAGGTACAAAATGAAGCCATGAGAATTATCTTAGGATGCCCAAGAAATGCTATGACTGAGATAATGAGGATGGAGTTGAATCTGCAGAGTATTGGGGATAGAATTGAAGAGATAAATGTAGCCTCTGCCATTAGATTAATGAGAGGTGGGGGAGCTAATGAATTAATCCTTTCGGTTCAAAAGGTGGGAAGTAGTGAACAGTGTATGATGAAGAAGTGAGTATATATGAATAAATTATGTTTTAATGTTATAAAGTATGATATTATTACAGAGTGTATTGCTGTGCCCAAGAGAAAATTTACACCACCATGGGAGGATTGTAATGTAGATGTAGTAATTACTCCCTTGCATAAGAAAAAAAGTATGTATGAAATAGGAGAGCTGAGGGCAACATATGATTGTATAATTAAAAAACTGCCTACAGAAAACACTCTACATGTATATTGCGATGGGTCAGTAGCTAGGGATGGGAAGGCAGGATGTGGAGTCTTGATCAGGGAGTACACTGACATCGGCACTGTAGATACTGTTATTGGACGCCGCTTAACTGACAATGTCTCTTCAACGCAGGCTGAACTCCAAGGAGTATTAGCAGGATTACAGGAAGTAGTCAAATGTGGTAAAAATGTTTGCTTCTTTATTGACAGCAGAGGAGCGTTAGAGTCTTTAACCCTTACACTGCTCAGGGGTCATATGGACATTTACACCCCTGTGCGCAAGAAAAAAAAAAAATTCAAAATTTTTTTTTCGTCTTCTAAACATGTTAACACTTTCGCGCTTTATATTAGAGATAACTCGTCACTGGTTTTTCTTACGATTCCGCATAACTGCCTACTTTTCTCGTCAATCGAAAAAATATTTCTATAAATTCCAATTTTTAACCAAAATGGATGGGGATACTTTTGTTTTGTAGAGAATTTATTTGCGAATTTTTTGGTACCAGAATGAATATTATATCACATAAACTTCTATGAGTAAAAAAAAAAATACACAAAGTATGTTTGGGGGTGTGGCGAGCGTGTGGCGAGCGTGTGGCAGTGGGTTCCCTTTAGCCGTTGATATATCCAACACGTGGGAAATATTTGTATGTGTTATGTATATGTCTGTGTAGGGAATTTTACTGCGATCACTGTCATACAAATTATAAAATGTTTCAACAAGTATAAACATGACAAACATCAAACGAACGAAAACAATGCGTTCGTTTCTGCCGCGAACGCATACTGAGCGACGTGGTTCTATATTTGGCGCTTCTCTTACACATGCTTTGTACAAATGTTATACAGTTCATCTTATAGAAAATTTTATTGCGAACACATTGGTATAAAAAAGAAATACGTACATAGAAAAGTAGGGTCAGGAAACGTATAAACTTTCCAAGCATGATTTCCCACCTGTGTTTTCGACAGTGCGCTCGCGGCTAACTGCTCTCCACTTCACACACTCTTGCGGGTGGGCAATTACCTATATTAAACATTCATATGCATATGTCCGTGTAGAGAATTTTATTGCGATTCCAATGATACCAAAATTAGCGATGTAGGACAACTGTAGGCTTCGCAACCATTAAGAGAGAGGAAACATTTTGTTGCTGTTTGGCGCTCTCGGCGAGTGATCTGCATAGTTTTTTATTTGGTGTTGATACTCCTTATGCTTGGGCGGCATTTTATAGGTATGCTCTTATAGACAATTTCATTGCGAACACAGTGATACCAAATTTAAATACGTGCGCCTTCAATTATTGTCAGGACAGTCAAAAGAGTGTACACTTTTTCGGTCTTACCGCGTAGGCGCGCGAAGTGCCGAAAGCATCTGGGGTATTGTTTTTTTTTGAGCGCCGAGAGCGCGAAAGTATTAATTTGTGTCCCCTGAGCACGGAAAAAAAAAAAAATCGTAGGCGACATATTTTGGGCGCAATTGACCGAGGAAGTCTGGCAAAAAGTGGGCGTTGACAGAGCGGTCGTCAGACCCGGTCAGCGTCACCCGCGTTGACAGATGGGAGTTGCCACAAAGATATTATTACCTAATTGTTTCAATGTCTCCGATTGATTTTTTCTTAGTTTTTTTTGCAGTAATATTATTCAATAGTGTGTATTGTAATATATTTATATAATAAAAGTGGTTAATAATCGCTATACTCAAAAGTATGATGTGCATATTAGTGATTCAATTATTATGTTTATAAAACAATAAACAAATAGTTTTGCTGCTATTACACTCTATACACAGGTTATATATAAGTATCTGCATGTTTTGGTCACCATAACGAACCACTAAGTTGGTATTGAGTCGAAAAGCAACGAAGAGTTACCTCCACACACCAGCCAGCCACTCGCTGCCACTCCCTCAACACACGCACTAAACTTTCTCCCCCAACAATACCATTTGTGGTGTTATTACACTATATACAGACGTTATATATAAGTATGTGTATATTTTGTTCACCACAACTGTACAGCTAAGCTGATATAGTTAGTTCAGGCACTAAGAGTCGTCGCTATACACAGATGGCGGCTGACGGCTCCCTCACTCTTTCAAGGTCACACGCACTAAACTTTCTCCCCCAACAATACCTTTTGCAGTGTTATTACCCTATATACATATATTATATATAAATATCTACATGTTTTATGCACCGTAACTGTACACCTAAGCTTGTAGTGCGCCCAAAGAGCATAGTGGCCACCCTCTAAACAGCTAGACAAATCGTGCAGACGACGTCACCTCCGTCACCCATATGGCTCCTCCCCAGCATAATCCTTTTGCTTTTATTACACTAATACACACATTATATATAAGTATCTATATTTGTGTTCACCATAGAGAACCACTGACCTGGTATGGTGAACGCAAACAATAACAGGTGGCCACACAGTCAGTAAACGATGCTGTCTCCCTCCGTCTCTCAGCATCACTCCTCCCACAGCGCTAATTATTACAACAATCCTGCTATTATCACAACCCTGGTTATTTATATCACAGTCATTGGTCATCTGTAATATTGTCATCGCTAAATAATAACAATTATATATTTATTTTGACATTTTTCGGCGATGCTGTGGTCACAAGCTGAACATCAATGCTGTTCGCTCATGCTGCGTGCGCCGGCCTTGGTTGCTCCAACAGTACTGTGCCTCTCACACCTGAGAATATTGCCCACGATTTTTTTTTTAAATGGCATCTGTTTACAAAAGCCCTGAGGAAGCTACTGTGAACCCCGTGTAGCCGCGGGCCATTTGAATCAGGCCTGGCACCCTATGGCGTATATATACGCCATGCGCACCATGGGACATGTTACTCAGGGCGTATATATACGCCATGCGCAGTTTAAGGGTTAAATAGCAGACGCCCAGTATATCAGAATATTGTGATAGAGTGTAGAGAGAATGTTAAGAGACTAGAAAAAACTGGGTATAAAGTAAGATTCATGTGGATCCCTTCACATGTGGGAATACTGTTAAATGAGGTAGTTGATGACATAGCGAAGAGAGTCACTGAAAAAACTCTTGTTGATGTTGTATGTCAGTTAACCTTGAAACAAATAAAAACAAGAATCAAGATGATCCAGGAGGGTGAAGAAATGGTAAAGAGAATGGCAATGGTGGACAGTAGTAACACACTTAAGAATTATTCAATAATAAATACAAATTCGTCCTTCACTTATGGTAAAGGAAAGTCTACTTGGAAGGATTCAATTTACATGAGATTAAGATTAGGATACAAATATATCTGGCAATATGGTGTTGATGTCAGTGAAAAAGATAAGGAGTGTAAATTATGTAGTATGCCGCACGCCCACACCTTAGAACATTATGTATTAGAGTGTCAACTTATTGAAAACTATAGAAATAAGGAAATAAATAGTGTACCACATCAAATTGTTTGGATGTGTGATCATGGTTTGATAGACAGTATACTTAGGAGCTACAAGAATTTTGCCCCCAGAGTGTAACAATTATATGCTGTACTTACTATATAAACCTGCAATGTTAAATGGGATTCTTGTAATGTTATTTGTCTATTTGTACTCATTGAATTTGTGTGCCCCTTGAGGGACTTGAAGTAGAGGGGGGTAGAAATAGCCTAAGCTACTCTATCCCTTTGAGATGTATTTATTGCTTATCTCAATAAACATACTTGAACTTGAACTTTAACCTATACATTCTAGACAGGCAGTGTAGAAAAACAACAGCCTCAATCTTGAGCTATGTAGTAAAACTGGTAACAGGAGTGAATATTCTCCAAGCATGTACACACTAAGAAAACAGTAGGTTTAGGAAAAGGCCTCACTACTTAAAGGGAAAATGTCAGTGATTTTGGGATAGGAAAATATGAAATAGATAGGAATCGCCCCTTAAGAGCAATATTTCATGGAAATTTATTTTAAAGATAATATTTTTGGGGTGGAAGGATTAATTCAATTTATATTATTTCTCATGGGAAAATTTGTTTTGAGTTCTGAATTTTTGAGTTACGACACGTTTCTGGGAACGGATTAAATTCGTAAATGGAGGTACCACTGTAAAGGTTTCACTATGGCTGCACCAACAACATCAAATGTGGCAAATGCTTTGGTTCTCATTACACATGTGACTGTGTGTCAGATATACTCTGCTGTTCCAACTGTGGTGGTGATCATGCCATTACAATACAACCTCGATCCAACGTACCCAGATTTAACGAATCTCCGGCTAGGTCGCAACTTTTCAGGCCGGATTTACTCAATCGGTTCGACGAACAATGGTTCGCCGAAGCGGGGAATGTGCAGATTAGCTTACGATGTTGGAACAGAGTTCACAGACTGGTGGAAAACTTTCCCCATTCTATCACAGTTAATAATCCCTACATATGACAAGTTGGACCACAGAAGTGGACCATATCCACTTGTGTGGACAAGTGGACCAAGTGGGAAAGATTGACCATTGAGGATCACCCTAAACGGTGCCAAACAGATGAAAGAAGTACTAAGGAATGCTAAATAATTACAAAGTGACGAGGAAGGGAAAGTATGGTAGTTAAGACGAGATCTTTCAAAAGAAGACAGAGAGAAGCTGAAACTGAACCTCGTCGAGGCAAAACGTCTAAATGAGAGCAGGAATGAAGAAGAAATCAATTCTTTTTTCTACAAAATGATAGTGATAGGCAGACCAGTAAAATGGTACAAAAAGGCAAACCAACAAAATCACTAGAGAAAGGGGTAGTGAAGAATAAGGAGAGGGGGAAACATGTTCCTTAAAATTACAAACACCAACATAGAAGGAGTGAGATCAAAGATACTGGAGTTAAGTGATGTAATACAGCTGCAGACACCATACGAGTGATGAATGTAGAGAGAGGAGCGTATGCCTATCCGCCCCCCAAGAAGTACAGTATGGGACATACTTAAGGAGGGAAATGGCCTTAGAGCATTCAGCACAGAGGTAAGAGATATGGGCTGACCAAGACAAACAAGTGTCAAAGAGTAACCCCAGAAGCTTAGCGGAATCCTTGTACACAAGGGGATGTCCATAAAGAGACAAAGAGGGATAAAGAATGACACGCCTCTGAGTAAAAGTCATAGCTCAAGTCTTAGATGCAGAGAACTTGAAGCCATGATCGGTGGCCCAAGACGACACGGCATCAATTGCAAGTTGAAGCCGCCGTTGAAGGAGAGGCGAATCATCACCCCGACAGCAAAGGGTAAGATCATCGACGTAGAGAACGGAGAAGACGCCAGAAGGAAGGAAGGAAAGAAGACCATTGAGAGCAACAAGAAAAAGAGTAGAGCTCAGAACACTACCTTGGGGCACACCCTCATATTGCCGAAAAGGTGCAGAGAGAGTGGTACCGAGCCTCATTCAAAAGGAACGATGAGAGAGGAAACTTTGGAGGAAGAGAGGGAGATTCCCATGAAGGCCAAAAGAATGAAGTTGGGACAAAATATGACACCCAGGTAGTGTTATAAGCCTTTTCCAGGTCAAAAAGGACGGCAACAACGGAGGTCTTCGCAGCAAAAGCAGTACGAATATAGACCTCCAAATTCACCAGGACATCTGTTGTGCTGCGGCATTTGCGAAAACCAAATTGAGAAGGAGAAAGGAGGTGATAGTGCTCTAAGAACCACATCAGACGAACGTTAACCATACGTTCAAAGAGCTTGCAGACACAACTCGTGAGGCCGATTGGACGAAGTCCTTGGGGGAAGGCCCAAGAGACCCATGGTTTCCGAACAGGGAGAACAACAGCATCGAGCCAGTCCTCAGGGACTGATGACGACTCCCAGACCCGATTAAAAAGACTCAGTAAATGCTGAGACGAGCACAGAGGGTGATGTCGAAGCATCTCATAATGAATGCCATCGGAGCCTGCCGCTGTAGAACCACAGAGGGGCCAGGGCAGACTGGAGCTCAGAGAGAGAGAGAAGGGATCGTTATAGGGAAGGCAGAGATAGGTACAGAAATCCAAAGGATGAGATTCAAGAGGAGGCTTACGAAGGAAGGAAGGAATGGGGGGGATGAGAACCAGAGCTAACAAACGAAAAGTGGGAACCCAATTCAGTCGCGACCTGCAATGGGTCCGCCACAAGAGTACCACTAAGGTGAAGGACCGGTGAGACATCGGGAACGAACTTACCCGCTATCTTGCGGATACGCTTCCAGATCAGTGGTAGAGGAGTTTGGGACATGATGGTGGAGACATAAGACATCTAACATGCTTATTTAGCCGTACGGATGGTCCTACGGGCCACTGCACTTGCCTTCCAAAACAAAAGAAAAGATTCAGTAGTCTGCCGGCGACGATGTCTCTTCCAGGCTACATGCTTACAGCGGACAGCCTGAGCACAGTCCACATTCCACCAGGGAATGCACTTCCGCATTTCCCGAGAGGAACAGCGAGCAATAGAGAGGAGGGCAGTGTTGAAGACGGTGTCATACAAAAGGAGGAAGGCGCGAGGGAGAGGCAGAATGGAGAGGTCGGAGATAGTAGCACGGAGGGTAAAGAGAGGCCAGTCAGCCCCGGCAAACCGCCACCTAGGGAAGGAGAGGGGAGGGTGAAAAGAGAAAAAGGAAACAAGGATGGGAAAATGGTCACTGCCATATAGGTCATCAAGAACCCTCCACTTGAAATCTAAGTAAAGGGAAGACGAGCAAAGAGAAAGATCAAGACAGGGCAGGAAGCGAGTCCGAGTCTAATTGAGTGGGCTCACCAGAATTCAGAAGAGACGGGGAAGAAGAGAGGATGAACGGTTCGAGAAGGCGACCTCGGGAGTTTATCAGAACATCACCCCAAAGGGTATGTCGACAACTGAAATCACCTAGCAGGAGCACAGGCTCCGGCAAGGAGTCCAGAAGGTGTTTAAGATCAGGAAGTGAAAGCAGGACATTTGGGGGAAGTTGAATGGAACAAACCGTGTACCACTTACACACAAAGATACAGGCACCAGAACATTGGAAAAGTGATGGAAAAAAGTAAAGGGACGAGAGGAACATCAGAGCAAATCAAGAGAGCAGAAGAGTTATGGGCTCCAGCTGATGCTGGGGGGGGGGGGGGGGGGAGAGAAAGGAATAGCCACGGAAGCGACTAGGACGAGCACCAAGCATCGGCTCCTGGAGATAGACACAAAGGGGCGAAAACCGGGAAATCAGAAGTTGGAGTTCAAGGAAATTGGCGTAATATCCACGAATGTTCCACTGAAGAAGAGACATTAACAAAATGAGAAAAGATAGCAACAGAGAACAAGGAAGAAACAAAGGTGAAAGAGGAACACAGCATGTTAAAGAAGGTCAGGGTCGGGATCAGGGTCAGCAAAGTCAAGGTTAGGGGGCATGAGTAAACTGAGCAAAGACGGAGGGAAGGCAGCGGGAGAACAGACCAGAGGCGGACGAGTGAGATCCGGAGGAGGAGGAGGAGACAACTGAGAGGAACAGTCAAGGACAGCAGCAGCAGGAGGAGGAGCAGAAAGAGGGGGAGCGCACCTCAGCAAGGGCAGCAACCGAGAGGGAAGCTGGGGCCAAAGAAACCTCCATAGCAGGAACAGGGGGCGCAACTACCAAAACGGGAAGGGATGGAGTGAGAGAGTCAGAGGTAGGGGCGAGGAAGAAAGCGAAGCCTTCTTACCTGCCGGGGAGGAGGAGAGAAGAGGACCCAGGCTTATGCTTCTGACTCAAAGAGACAGGCGTCCCAGCAACAATGTACTGGGCAACAGATTCTAGCGTCTCAACAGGAGAAGCAGAACGAGAGCAAACACAATGGCCGTTGGGAGAGCGATGGACATCAGCTCACACTGACAGGCAGCATGAAGAGCCAACAGATGGAGAAGAAGGACGAGAAGGAGGATCGGAGGGAGACGAGGAAGAAGACATAGGAGACACGACAGACTGGGTAGAAAGGAGGGGGAGCCCCAGACAGAGAGCCATGAGGAGGACCCTTCAGGACAGATCTCAAAGGAACAGAGGAGGTGGCGGTGGGCGTGTCTGGGTCTAAGGCCCGGAAACGGTTGTGAGACCAAGGAAAGCGGGAAGGACAAGAGGAGAGGAAGAGCACAACATGTGAGCATAAGAGACGTTAGTGTAAGGTGGGAGACTGCAAACCTGGTGTTTTTCCTCAGGAAAAGACAAACGTTCCCGGTGCTTCAAGTTGAGGACGGCCGCCTCAAGCTTGTAATGCACACACACGCGCGGGAGAAGGCAGGGTGGGCCTCACTACAATTGAGGCAGCGAGACTGGGGAGAAGTGCACTCCGACTTAGAGTGACCCTCATTCCCACACACAGGACAGAGAGAGACAGTACTGGAGCAGCAGATGACTCCATGCCCAACCCTCCAGCACTTATTACAGAGCCAAGGAAAGGGAATGTACTCCTGGACAGAGCACCTGGCACCAGCAAGAATGACAGAGGGCAGAAGGGTCCTACCATCAAAGGTAATCTTCACAACCCGAAGGGTCTGACGGCGACGACCACGAGGGGACGAGTAAACGTGTCTACCTAGGGGACAGAATGGCCCTGGGCTTCGAGGATATGCCAAATATCAACCGAGCATTCTTGGAGACCCGAACAGGGTTCTCGCCAAGGCAGGATAAGGCAGCCAAGCAGGAGGCTGCATCCTGAGAAGGAGCAGCAACGACACGTGTACCGAGACAGGTGGGGTTGAAGGTAACAGAGGCATCCACGGAATCAACAAGATGCCGATGGAGGGAGAAATCGTCAGGAGGCGTAGAATCAAGAGGGAGGAGATCAAAGTATTTGGCAAATGAAGCGGGACTAAACAAGGCTTGATATGCATTAGTACGAGAAGGAATCGAGCAAGTGCGGCCATGGCGTGGACGGCGTCGAGAACCCCCAGAGAGAGAGAGAGAGAGGGGGGTTAAAATGCACAGTAGTCATAACGAGAGACTGAGCCGTGCCAGGAGACGAGGTGGTCACCACTGGGGGCTTGTGGCTCGACCCAACCACAGAGAAGGGAGGGGAGCCGAGGGGAAGTAGTCAGGAGGGTCAAAGGAGGAGCAAGGTCGGAGCCCAATGCAGCGGGGGGTACAGAGCCCGGTCTTCCAATACAGTCTGACTCGGGGGCTTGGTCGCCCACCCCACGAGCCTGAGAGGGTACAAAAGGAAAATTTACAGACAAAGACGAGAAGTAACACTTTCATTCACAAATGCGCCCCCCACACCCACCATGGAGCCACAATTAGAGGTAGGACACCTAACAAGAAGCTATCGCCGATCATGCTGGGGCCCCCAAGGGGTGCGTCATAAGTATACGCCCCACAAATGCCATCTTAAGAACCGTCAGTCTGTCGAGATCGGGTTCAGTGACAAAAGGAGGATTAACAATAAAAGGTTCCCCTCGCTCTCGACGTTGGGTACTATAGTTCTACGGGTGCAAGAGTATGCCTTATCAAACACCCGGGCATCATAACAAAAGAAGGCCAAAAGAATGAACAAAACAGGCACAAGGTCAACAGGAAATGACAATCTGAAAGGAGAAGAGGGGGGGGGGGGGGAGAAAAACAAAACAAAAGGAAAGGAAAAGGTGTCTGGCAAAATTCGTGAGGACAGCAGCAGGAGCATAAGACCACAAAAGGACAGAGGAATGGCCCATGGAGCATCACACTCCAGCAGCCGCCCACCAAGCCCCCTCACGGCATCAACGAGCCGGACAGGGAGGGGGAGAGAATAATAACAAACTCTGCTTTCAGACAACATTCAGCCCCCTTGTTTAAATCCCTAAACATACTAAACATAAACTCACTCCACACATTCTCTTGTGTCAATTACATTTACAAAGCCCTGTTCTTAAATGTAAACCCTGCTCTGAAACTCTCCCTGGACAGATGTAATAGGACCCATTATCACAACACCAGAAATAAATAGCATTTTGATATTCCCATAGTCAAACTAAATCTGTGTAAACACACTATGCAAATAAAGGGAGCTAGTCTACGGATTTCACTCCCTAATGAATTGAAAAGCTGTCCAACTTTTGCCTCGTACAAAAACAAAACTAAAAAGTACTGTACCTAATTTCATCTTCATAGTTTCCTACCTTGTGCTTTAAAATTGCACTGTATCTAGTGCTTCCCAATCTCCCAATCTTTATACCTGGTTGATACCTGGTTGATGGGGTTCTGGGAGTTCTTCTACTCCCCAAGCCCGGCCCGAGGCCAGGCTTGACTTGGTGAGAGTTTGGTCCACTAGGCTGTTGCTTGGAGCGGCCCGCAGGCCCCACATACCCACCACTGCCCGGTAGGTCCGGCACTCCTTGGAGGAATAAATCTAGTTTCCTCTTGAAGATGTCCACGGTTGTTCCGGCAATATTTCTTATACTTGCTGGGAGGACGTACCTCCCAGGATTATGTACCTAATCCAAACAATTTTACCATTGTGATCATGCTGTCTTCTTATATGTGCTATCAATATGCTGTATTGTGCGTATTAATCTTTGTTAAATTACCAATCAAGCTGTTCATTGCAATCAATCAGAGCTACCGATGTGCTTTAATATGCCTACTAATCTCTCTCATTTCATTTTTTTCTTGCAATGAACCTATCATTTTATAAATTCTGCTAGAATTTACCTACTTAAAATCATCTGTTAGATTAACCCTTGTATGGCGCCTGGCTATTTAACACTTTGACCCAGGGGTGGCGCCGGACATCATCACCAAGTTTTCTCTTGTGTCCGCATGGGTGACTCCGGCTGGAGTCTCGAGAAAAAATATTTGTATAAATTCCAATTTCTATCCGATCTATTTGGGGATAGTTTACAAATGTTCACCATGAAATTTACGTTTTCTCTAATAGCCAAAGAGCTTATTTGGGAGAACGGCATGGCAGTGAATCATCGTGGTACAACAATTGTATTATTGACATGACGAGTATAATCGTAGTTTTTTTATTTGTTGCCGGTTGAACGCATCCTTATG
The DNA here is from genome assembly GCF_040958095.1 of Procambarus clarkii. Classification (NCBI taxonomy): domain Eukaryota; kingdom Metazoa; phylum Arthropoda; class Malacostraca; order Decapoda; family Cambaridae; genus Procambarus; species Procambarus clarkii. Next base: position 39,967,019 of record NC_091177.1, read on the forward strand.
TGACGTTTTATACTTATGTTCTTCTAGAACATTCTATTGTGAACACATTGGTACAAAAATGAAATACGTACATCAAAAAATAATGTCAGGGCAGTGAATTGAATATACACTTTTCAATGCGGGTTTCGCCGATATGCCGCCGCGGGTAACACTTCGGCCACTTCCTACACTCTTGTGGGTGAGCTGCGACATTGATTCTATATTTACATGCATATGTCCGTGTAGAGAATTTTATTGCGATTTCAGTGATACCAAAATTAACCCTGTAGGACAAGTGTGGAGTTGACAACCCTGAAGATAGAAGAAACCTTTCATTGCTGTCTGGCGCTCACGGCTAGTGATCGACGTAGTTTTTTATTTGGTGCTGATCTAACTTATGTTTTGGTGACATTTTATACTTATATTCTTCTAGAACATTCTATTGCGAACACATTGGTACAAAAATGAAATACGTACATCGAAAATTAATGTCAAGACATTGACAAGAGTATACACTTTTAAATGTTGCCGCTCGATCGCCCGAAACGCCGCGCGCACGAGGGGAAAGTTTTTTCCATTCACCGGAGTGCAAAAGTGTTAACATGTCACTCACAGACGCATACAAAAAAAAAAATTTTTTTTTTTCTTCTAAACCTCTTAATTTGTGTTCACTGATCATGGGAAAAATAATAAAAAAATTGTAAGTGGCATATATTGCCCGCTATAGGGCGGGGAAGTCTGGAAAAAAACAGGCGCTGACTCGGCGTGCGTCCCAGATGGTTTATTGCTCGCCAGCTGTCAGGCCGGAGTTGCCACAAAGAGATAATTACCTAATTATTTCAATGTCTCTGATTGATTTTTCGTAGTTTTTTTTGCTGTAATATTATTCAATAGTGTGTAGTGTGATATATTTATATAATAAAATGAGTGAATCATTGCTGTACTCAAAAATATGGTGTGCATATTGTTGATTCAATTATGTTCATCAAACAGTGAACAAATACTTTGTCGGTTATTACACTATATACACAGGTTATAAATAAGTATCTGCATGTTTTGTTCACCATAACGAACCACTAAGTTGCTATTATGAGTCAAAAAGTAACGAGGAGTGACCACCACACACCAGCCAGTCACTCACTCCCTCAACACCTCACTCGCCCACAATCTCCTCCCACCATACTGTTTTTGCTTTTATTCACTATATACAGACGTTATATATAAGTATCTACATTCGTGTTCACCATAACGAACCACTAAGTTGGCATGCTGAGTGGCAGTGCCAGTGGCAGTCCGCCACTGGCTGCTACTTCCTCCCTCCCTCAAGTCACCTGACTCGCCCACATTCTCCTCCCACAATACTGTTTTTTATTTTATTCATTATATACAGACGCTATATATAAGTATTTACATTGGTGTTTACCATAACGAACCACTAAGTTGGTATGTCGAGTGGCAGTGGCAATGGCAGCCAGTGGCAACCTGCCACTGGCTGCCACTCCCTCCCTCCCTCACCTCACCTGACTTGCCACCATTCTCCTCCCACCATACTGTTTTTGCTTTAATATACAGATGTTATATATAAGTATTTACATGTTTTGTTCACCATAACTGTACATCTAAGCTTGTATGGTGAGTAAAGGCACAAAGACGTAGCTACTCACACAGTAAGCTGGTGGCGGCCGCCGTCAAGGCTAGACGCACTAATATTTCTCCTCCAACAATACTGTTTGTGGTGTTATTACACTATATACACACATTATATATAAGTGTCTACCTGTTTTATTCACCATACTTGTACAAGTAAACTGGTATGGTGCCCAAAGACCATAGTGGTCACCAGTAAACAACATGATAAGTCGTGCAGACGACATCACCTCCCTCACCAAAATGGCGGCTCCCAACCTTCTCCTATTACTGTTTATACCCTCTATAAACACGTTATATATAAGTATCTACATTTGTGTTCACCATAGCAAACCACTAAGCTGGTATGGTGAGTGCAGTCAATAAAAAGTGGCCACACACAGTCAGAAGACAATGCCACTACCCTCCCTCCCACAGCATTACTCCTCCCTCCATGGAGCACAGCGATAAATATCACCACAATCCTGCTATTATCAGAACCCTGGTCAGTTTTATCACAGTCAGGGGTCTTCTATAATAATATCATCGCTACATAATAGCATGAACAAGTATATTATGGCATTTTTAGGCGATGCTGTGGTCACAAGCTGAACAGCAGTGCTGTGAGCTCATGCTGCGTGCGTCAGGCTTGGTAGCTCACTCAATACTGAGGCCCCTAACACCCGGGAATTTGACCCACGATTTTTTTTTTAAATGGCGTCTGTTTACAAGAGCCCTGGTGAAGGTGTGGTGAACCCCGTGTATCCATGGGCCGTTTAAATCTTGCGTAGTACTCCAAAGCATCATATGATGCGATGTGTAATTTAAGGGTTAAGGACCTGCCCGAAACGCTGTGGGTACTAATGGCTTTACAAGAATGTAAATACCATGCTATGTATCCTCACAAACCCAATGTACTTTCTTGTATAGAAATAAATAAATAAATAAATAAACCCATGGCACCGCCTACCCGCTGAAGCCGTAAATGCCAAAATCCACTAGAAAATATCATTAGGACAATTGGCGGGACTTAACAAGCCCCCGGTTTTTTGTCCTCGTCGAGGCCACTATATAGATAGTGGCCCTTGGGTTACATATATACGTAAATAAATACCATCGCTTCTCAAATCTTGGGAGCTACAATGAAAGCTATACACTATCTCTTAGAATTATGTAGGTAAACAAAAAATGTAACATATTTGTATACTACAATGTCAGTGCTGACTGTACAAGTTGAAAAACATAATTTTACTTCAAAATGTACTAATTTTATAAGAAAATTTGATGTAAATAAGTAGCAAGTGGTCACGGATAAGCTCTGATATGCTAGCGTCGTGATTGGCTATAGCTGTAAGATGAAAAATGTTACCTTCTCTCTGATTGGCCAAACTAAAAGCCTAGTGACATCTAGCGAGACCTAAGTGAACTACTTAAAAATCTTTGTAAGTTTACTTTTCTGAATCGCCTTTTGGCACGTTCTTAGCTGGTACTTAGGAACCTTCGTAGCACACATACTTATGAAGAAATACACAGAGCTTTGTGAATCTAGGTCCATGATCCTTGTCAAGAGCACATGGCAAGTTGTACTTTAGAGAATAACCAAATACAATTGCTCTTACGTCTGCCTTGAGGTGTGATTTCCTTTACTAAATCATCAACAGTCACTTTCTGTAATCCTCGCTCTCGTACAATCTCTTTAGCATGTTCCTGAAAAAGATAACAGAATTATTTTGCATTGTATTTTTATTGCACAAGTAACAGTGAAAATCTTTATAAACTATTAGATTACTGTGCAGTACTGTACACTATATTGTACAGAACACAATAATATGTCAAATACTGATTATTTAAAATAATACATTAATATTCTAGAAATGTTTTACCGACCTTATACTGTATAATAAATTGTACAAGGATGTTTGCGATGTTTATTCTGAGGCATACTGTGAGGGTACACATACCAACCATGTGTTTTCTTTGTGTGAGGTTAGTCAGATCTCTCATTACTCAAGCATTTTTACAGGCTTTTCTTCTGAGATAATATTGGAGATAGAGCCATGTCATCCAGCAAAAGTAGTACCGTATGTGTAACAGCAAAGGGAAGATGTACTTCCTTACCATGGCTAAGAAGTCATCTGTTTTATTAGAAACATGATTGTGACTGAGGTGCTTAGATGATTATGGCAGTGGTACAAATATTGTTTCTGACTTAATAAACCAGTGTTGAATGTAATGAAACACCTCTTTCTGGTAGAGCCCCAGTGGCTCCCTGAAGCTATATCACTGAGATAGCTTACTGCATCATAACCTGGAATGGAATGGAATTCAATATTCATAAAGAAATGTAAAGTACCAGTTTAAATCTTGCGTAGTACTCCAACATGTCATATGACGTGATGCGCAGTTGACTGGAACAACTTCCAACACGTCATATGATGTGATGCGCACTTTAAGGGTTAAACAAAAAGTTCCAAAGTGTGTTTGTACAAAATGAAATCGTCAGGGAACCAGATACAATAAGAATTCCAGAGAACAACATACAGCACATAAAGGTGTCTAGAGACGAAGTGGAAAAAATGCTCACGGAGCTAAATAAGAACAAGGCAGTTGGTCCAGATGGAGTTTCACCATGGGTTATGAGAGAATGTGCACTTGAACTCAGCATTCCTCTAATTGATTTTTCAGTCATCCCTGTTTACAGGAGTTGTAGCTGATGTGTGGAAAAAGGCTAACATAGTTCCAATCTACAAAAGTAGAAGCAGGGAAGACCCCCTTAATTATAGACCGGTATCATTGACAAGTGTAATAGTCAAAATATTGGAAAAAATAATTAAAACTAAATGGGTAGAACACCTGGAGAGAAATGATATAATATCAGACAGACAGTATGGTTTTCGATCTGGAAGATCCTGTGTATCGAATTTACTCAGTTTCTATGATCGAGCAACAGATATATTACAGGAAAGAGATGGTTGGGTTGACTGCATCTATCTGGACCTAAAAAGGGCTTTTGACAGAGTTCCACATAAGAGGTTGTTCTGGAAACTGGATTTTTAAAAATGACATAGAAAATGACATAGAAAAATGAGGGCAGTGATCAGAGGCAATGTATCGGACTGGAGAAATGTCACAAGTGGAGTACCACAGGGTTCAGTTCTTGCACCAGTGATGTTTATTGTCTACATAAATGATCTACCAGTTGGTATACAGAATTATATGAACATGTTTGCTGATGATGCTAAGATAATAGGAAGGATAAGAAACTTTTTGATAAGAAACAAAAAAAATCGACAAATGAGTGTACAGAACTCCCCCAGGAACACGAACTAACAAGCATGACGTCACAGGAGCCGCGCCGCATGTCTGCGCAGCTCCCCCCTCCCCGGGAGGGGGAAGGGGGGAGCTGCGTCACCCTGAGACAAAGGGACAGAGAAACCCTCAACTCGCACAAAGCGAGAAGGGACGCAAGGGTCTCCACTATTGGACCCGAGAGCCCCTGGGGGGTTTCCCAGGGCCCCTAGACTGGGTCTGCTAAGGGTTATCCCAGGCAGGGCACTGCTAACTGGCGCCTCAAATTACCAAGCAAACTGCTAAAGCTGAACCCACGGGACGTGTCCACCCGTGAAGGCGAAGCAGGGGGGTGCCACCACACAAACGAACCTAATATAAGAGGGGGGGGGGAACACATGGCAGACCCCCCTACCAGACAAAAACAAATATAAAAGAAAAACCACACAAGTGGACAACGTACCTAGAGGGAACAGAGCCGACCGCTGTCATAGGTGAAAACTAGCTACGCAGTACCCTGCGCCCCACCAGTGCTATAACTACCACTTACCCCAAGGTAAACAAGGGAGGAAAACCCGCAAACACTCGGGGAGGCCAAACACCAAGCAGCGAAAAGCCAACAGAGGTAGACCCAAGGTGACTTGTGGAAGGCAACCCCAAGCCCCAAGGGCGATACTTACTGGGCACTCAGGGAAGGTGACCCTAAGCACATGCAGCCCGAGTACCTGAGAATATTACTCCCAGCTCACACGACCACCGTAAGAGCAGCACTGCAAACAAGTCACAGCACTGAGACAAGACCGGAGCTGGAGCCACACGACCGTGCATTATCCCATCAGCCGAGGAACTTGGGCGGAGATCGCCGGCGCGGGGGTTTGGGGCTCCCCCTTCCCCCTCCCGAGGAAGGGGGGGGGGGAAGCTGCGCAGACATGCGGCACAGCTCGTGTGACGTCATGCTTGTTAGTTCGTTTTCTTGTTCCGTATGACGAACGCTGATTTGAGTAACGTCAACACCACATGGTGGGGTCGTGCTGCTTCTTGCACATTCTTAGACGCCTCCGACGATGCACATAAATTATGTTGTTCTTGTTTAAAGATGCTAACGATGCTGGGATATAAAAGGGTGACTGCTGAGATGTTGGAAAGCATTGACGTTTTTGTAGGAAAAAAGAAATGCAATGTCTGATATACAACAAATGTCAAAAAGGTTCGTTCGGTGTTCGGCAGGTAGGCTGATCCATTATAACAATCTTTCTTTGTTTCAAATGTGTTCCATTTGTTTTGTATTTGTCATTTACGTCTCAATAATGGAGAAGCCTACCTTACATACACTGAATAAACCATTACGACATTTTCCTTTCTTCAAATGTGTTCAATATTTATTTTTCATTTGTCCTATAGCAAAAGGTTTGTTCGGTGGTCGGCAGGTAGGCTGCTCCATGTTTCTTACATACAAAAAACGTAAATAATAAAAAAATGAAGAATTTTGAAAACCAATACAAATGTCAAAAAGGTTCGTTCGGTGGTCTACAGGTCGGCTGCTCCATGTTTCTTAAATAAAAAAAAAAAATAAAAAAAAATAAAAGAACTGTTGAAACAATTTGAAAAATGGACAAATGCCTTAAAGGTTCGTTCAGTGTTTGTCGGGTACGCCGCTCCATTATTGAGAAGTAAGTGACAAATACAAAACAAATGGAACACATTTGAAACAAAGAAAGATTGTCATAATGGAGCAGCCTACCCAACAAACACTGAACGAACCTTTTGCTATAACGAATATGAAAGACAAGGGCTGCTGGCTGGGTTAGTACTGCGTGAGCAACCAATTGTGGCACACATGCCTCTGGCTCTCAAACACCTGTCTCACACGGTGTTGAAAGACTGCGCTCAGTCGGTGCAATTCAGACCCTATTGTTTGAAGAACATAAGGGTCATAACATTGGTGAAGCTAGGCGCAATAAGGGCTTAACACAACGGTCGGATGCCAGTGATACAGCACCTATGAGGATGATACAGCGAGCGTATCCAGTTGTAGCTCTGAGCCCCACCCTTGCCATCTCGAATTTATATAGATGATACATAGATGAATCGTTTTCTGCGTTCAGTGATGTTGCATCTGATACAAGTAGCATAGATGAACAGTGTTAGCGGCTTCCATGGTGGTGTTGTTCATTGATATTTTCAAGATTAGCTGAATCTCTTCCTGACTGATGGACACTCTTTGAGGCTAGCTGAATCTCTTCCTGTGCGGGACCTTACAAAGCGATCTTTTCAAGACTACCTTACAAATTGAGCTTTTCCTATAATCGTTTCAATACTACCTTATGCTTTACAAGCTTGGCTACATACCACCTATAGCCTACATACCACCTTGGACCTATACTGTTTCTGGTATATGTAAATGATCTCCCAGAGGGTATAGATTCGTTCCTCTCAATGTTTGCTGACGATGCAAAAATTATGAGGAGGATTGAAACAGAGGATGATAGTAGGAGGCTACAAGATGACCTAGACAGACTGAGTGAATGGTCCAACAAAGGCTGTTGAAGTTCAACTTGAGTAAATGCAAAGTAATGAAACTAGGCAGTGGAAACAGGAGGCCAGACACAGGATACAGAATAGGAGATGAAGTACTTAATAAAACAGACAGAGAGAAAGATCTAGGAGTTGATAACACACCAAACCTCTCTCCTGAAGCCCACATAAAGAGAATAACGTCTGCGGCATATGCGAGGCTAGCTAACATCAGAACAGCGTTCAGGAACCTGTGTAAGGAATCACTCAGAATCTTGTACACCACATATGTAAGACCAATCCTGGAGTATGCGGCCCCAGCATGGAGCCCGTACCTTGTCAAGCACAAGACGAAGCTGGAAAAAGTCCAAAGGTATGCTACTAGACTAGTCCCAGAACTAAGAGGCATGAGTTATGAGGAAAGGCTGCGGGAAATGCACCTTACGACATTGGAAGACAGAAGAGTAAGGGGGGGACATGATCACAATCTACAAAATCCTCAGGGGAATCGACCGGGTAAACAAGGATAAACTATTCAACACTGGCGGGACGTGAACAAGGGGACACAGGTGGAAGCTGAGTACGCAAATGAGCCACAGAGACATTAGAAAGAACTTTTTCAGTGTCAGAGTAGTTAGTAAATGGAATGCACTAGGAAGTGATGTGGTGGAGGCTGACTCCATACACAGTTTCAAATGTAGATATGACAGAGCCCAGCAGGCTCAGGAATCTGTACATCAGTTGATTGACGGTTGAGAGGCGGGACCAAAGAGCCAGAGCTCAACCCCCGCAAACACAACTAGGTGAGTACATACATGCTTCCGTCCCCTAACAAAACAAATTAATTACAAGACAAGAAACAAGGCATGACAGACCAGATCTCATCGAAGCTTTTAAAAAACTGTACTTGGAGGATGCTGATCCAAACAATTTCTTTCAAAGGTCAGATGTAACACCAACAAAGAGCAACGGTTTCAAGCTAAAAGCAAGGCCACACTGTAGGACTGAACACAGGAGATGCTTTTTCGCCCTCCCAGTGACTATAAGAAATATTGCCAGAACAACTGTGGACATCTTTAAGTAAAACTAGACTGTTTTCTAAAAGAAGTTCCGGACCAACTGGGCTGTGGTGAGTATGTAGGTATGTGAGTCTGCGGGCCGCTCCAAGCAACAGGCTGGTGGACCAAATACAACAAATACAAATATTTATTCAGGTAAAGTACATACATACAAGGTGAGATACAAAAAGTTGATGGATTTATAGATAGAGCTAGTACATACAATGCCTAAAGCCACTATTACGCAAAGCGTTTCAGGCAGGAAAAACACTAAGACTAAAACTTAATACTCGGTGAGACCAAACTTTCACAAGTCAGGCCGGGTTTGGGGAGAAGAACAACTCCCAGAACCCCATCGAGCAGGTACCTACAGGGTTATTAACACCGGAACCACCTACCCGCCGAAGCCGTCAAAGACAAAACTGCTACTTTTAAATGCAGCTGGAAAAAATCATCAGGGCAAATGTGGCTATGCAGCTAGCATCCTGCCCTCATCGAGGCCACTGAATTGTTAGCGGCCATCAAGTAAATTCAGGTAAATAATAATAATAATAATATTATTATTATTATTAATTTATTTAGGAAAAGTACATACATAGTTACAGAGTTACAGTACAGTACAAATATTCTGTTAGATTTAAAGATAGAGGTAGCACATACAATACCTAAAGCCACTAGTACGCATAGTGTTTCGGGCAAGGTGCGGTGGGGAAAAAAACACTTAGACTAAAACTTAATAGTAATTGAGCTTAAAAGTATAAATCGAGTTGAAAGAAAATAATAGAAGATGAAAAAAAAGGGGGGAACATGGTAGGAAATAGCCAATATACAAGTTGGTCAACAAACAGCATTTTTTTTTTAAATAGTAAGACATTGGTTGACATTTATAAGTAAGGTAGGTTACATGGAGTCAATTAGGTAGCACCTAGATTTCATCTCACTATGGCTGAGAGAGGTACAATCTTTGACATGATTGGGAAGGTCATTCCACATTATGGGTCCCTTGATTTGTAGAGCATTCCTAGTTTGATTAAGTCTCACTCTTGGAATATCAAATAGGTATTTGTTTCTGGTGTGGTGCACATGAGTTCTGTTACAACCTTCTAGGAAGCGTTGAAGGTCAGGATTGACATTACAATTCAATTTTAAATATATAGAGCACACAAGAGAGGATGTGCAGTGACTTAATATCTAACATATTCAGAGATTTGAGTAAGGGTGCCAAGTGCTGTCTGGGGCCAGTTAGATATTGTTCAAACAGCAGCTTTGTGTTGGGTATTTAGAGGACATAAGTGATTTTGGATATTATTCCCTAAGAGTCATCAAGTTTCTGTGGATCCCCTCCCATGTTGGAATATGTGGGAATGAACGAGCAGATGTGCTGGCTGCTGAAGGCACTGAAGGAGACCATATTGAATACTTCATACCCAATTCTCTACTACAAATTAGAGGTATTGTCAGGCAACATCACCGTGACAAGGTAACTGAGGAAAGGAGGATAGAAGCACAAATCAGTGAATCTGTACGCTGGTACAATATGGTTGCAGCTGGCAATCCCAATCATTATGGCCGAAGAGGAGGAGGACGAGGGAGATAATCAGTAATAGCGAGAATCCGTCTTGGATACAAATATCCATGGAGATATGGAATGGAAACAACAGTTGATCAGCGAAGTTGCAGAATCTGTGGTGAGAGTGATGGACACCGCCTTGACCACTATCTACGTAAATGTGAACACCTGAGAGAAATCAGAAGTATGTGTAGAGTAATAAACCCCACATTGTTTGAGTTAGGAAAACACTATTTGTCAAATATTGTTACTGTTCTTAAAAGATTTCTCCATTTTGCACCCGCAAGATAACGTAAACTTTTAAGGGTTGATAGATGTTAATCTTCTTGTTTGAAGAGCTGTTCACTTGAGACAGTTAAGCAAGTCCCAGCTGTGTCTGGGTACAAGTGACAGGATGAACAACCCAGCGGGTTTTCTTCCTATTGGGGAATGTTGTACATGCTGCTATGGCGGTATGTCCACTCACAAGATGAGTGGCGCTGCCCAATAAACTCGCCCCTCGGGTCAAAATTTAAAATTTAATTACTCCCTAACCTTGAGCTCGTCCCTCCAGCCACACTCCGTCAGCCGCTGCCGCAGCATATCCTTCAGCCTTTCCTTCTCTCCAGTCTCCACCAGTTTCTGGTTGATGGAGTTTTTCATTTGTGTGCTTCGGTCGGACATTGTCGTGGCAAACCTGGCAGGACTGCTTGTCGACCCGTTTGTTGTGGCGACGCGGAGCAGAGTGCCACAATTACAAGACTGTAATTACCAGGTTTTGTTTACATGCTGCCAGGTGGCGACTGTCTCTTGTTCGCCCGGCGCTCTACAGACTCGTTTATATTAGATTTAGATTTTTTTATTCAGGTAAAGGTACGTACATTGAGTTACATACATAATGTTGGATTTAAAGATAGAGATAGTACATACAATGCCTAAAGCCACTAGTACGCATAGCGTTTCGGGCTTTGCCCGAAATGTTATGCGTGCTAGTGGCTTAACAAGAATGTTAATTCACAGCCTTCAGACCGAACTGTTTGCCTTGATCCTTGCACTGAAATGTGTACAAGTCTCCAAACTTGATACATTAATTGTAAGTGACTCCTTATCATCCTTAAATGCTCTCAACTCTTTAAGACACAACTGTAACATGCTCGTGTCCGAAGCTAGACACAAATACAACAAAATTATTAAGGATGGTAACAGAGTCCATTTCATGTGGTCTCCATCTCATATTGGCCTCCGAATGCATGATAGAGCTGATAAGTTAGTCAAAGAATCTGCCTTTAAAGGAGCCGTTGAGAGTAACCTTGGATTGTCAATGAGCAATCTGAGAGCAGCAGTACACCGAGAACTCCAACAAGATCTTGTAGATCTGAAGCAAAGTGAAACTGACACCAGTAATTCCATCTATCATCATACTATCATGCAAGAGGAGCCACACATCTATGGATCATCCAATAAAATCATCAGACTTCTAGATGTTACTATTTCCAGGGACACATTCTAAACATATCAAAAAAAGTTTCAAAAACTGTGGGCATTCTTTCTAAGATCAGATATTATGTACCACGCCCTGCCCTGGTGACTCTCTATTACTCCCTTATCTATCCATATCTCAACTATGGTATTTGTGCTTGGGGCTCTACTACCCAAAATCACTTACGTCCTCTAATTACTCAACACAAAGCTGCTATTAGGACAATATCCAATTCTGGCCCCAGACATCACTCGGTACCCCTATTCAAATCCCTGAATATGTTAGACATTAAGTCACTGCACATTCTCTCATGTGTACTATACATATACAAAACGCTAAATTGTAATGCCAATCCTGATCTCAAAAGCTTCATAGAAGGTTGTAACAGAACCCATGAGCACCACACCAGAAATAAATACAGTTTTGATATTCCTAGAGTACGACTTAATCAAACCAGAAATGCTCTACAAATCAAGGAGCCCAGGATGTGAAATGACCTTCCCAACCATGTTAAAGACAGTACCTCTCTCAACCAGTTTAAGTTAAAAACGAAGCTATACCTAATAAATTCCCTGTAACCTACCTTACCTCTCTATTGTCAACCCATGTATGTTTTTTGTTTTTATTTTGTTTTACAAATCAACGCTGTTTTAATGTAATTTTCTGTAATAATTTGTAATTGTATTTGTGCTGTTTTTTCAACAATGTTCCCCCCTCTTTTACCTCTATTTTTATTTGTACTCAACGCATTTTTTTTCTTTTTACCCATTAGTTTTAAGCTTTAGTCAGTAGTGTTTTTTCCTGCCCGAAACGCTTTGCGTAATAGTGGCTTTAGGCATTGTATGTACTAGCTCTTATCTATAAAGCCAACAAACTTTGTAAAATCTCTTTATGTATGTACCTTTGCCTAAATAAAAATTATTATTATTATTGTTATTATTATACTGCTCGGCTTAGACTCGGTTACAAGTATCTCTGGGAATTCTCATTATCTGCTGATGTAGACCTGACCAAATGTAAACTGTGTCAACAAAATTATTCGCACACCCTCCGTCACTATGTGATGGAGTGCGAAAAGATACGTGAATTTAGAGACAATTCTATAACCAATGTTCCAGCGATGTGTCAATATTTCATTCAAAATGATCTGCTACCAGAAATTTTAGCCAAATATCACCAGTTTGCTAACTGTAGGTAGTAACTAAGTGATTGTAACCTATCCACCGCTGCCCACTGGATGGGGGGCGGTGTGCAGAACAAACATAAATTGTGACACTAGCTCTCCACATATGTCAGTTGCTTAATTTAGAACCTGTACTTGAGGTCGATCTCGAACCCATTGTTGATGTGATGACTTATATTGAATTTTGTAACTAGCTCATCAAGATTGTAACTTGCTTAGCTAAATGAATTGTGGGGTTCAGTCCCTGAGCCCATTATGTGCCACGGTAACCCTTTCCACTACCGCCCACAAGATGGGTATGGGGTGCATAATAAATGAACTAAACTAAACTAACTTCTCACAAACCCAATGTACCTTCTTGTATAATATATAAATAAATAAATAAATAAATAAATAAATAAGAGGAGCCACACATCTATGGATCATCCAATAAAATCAGCAGACTTCTAGATGTTACTGCTGCTCGGCTTAGACTCGGTTAATCACTAGACCTACTAGAATCACTGATAGTACTGCCACGACTCTAGATCACATCTGGACCAACATAACCTTTCCGCTTACTTCAGGTATAATCACCGATAGCACTACAGACCATTACCCCACATTTCTCTTAACAAACATTAACAAACCACCTCTAGAGACAAGGGAGTTAAGCTTTAGGCTGCACAATGAAACTGCTATAGACAATTTTATAACTGCTGCTGATAATGTCAACTGGGAGTCCGAGTTAGGTAACATAGGGGACATCAACTTAGCAGTGCAATCTTTTCTTCAAAAAACTCTCAGCCTTTATAACACCCACTGTCCTACGCTTACGAAACAAGTCACAACCAAAAGGCTTAACAATCCTTGGCTTACAAAGGGAATACTAAAATCCATTAATAAAAAACATGACCTTGAGAAGAAGTATAGGTTAGGAACCGTCTCTCCAAAGAATTCTCAAAGAATTACTCGTTATTGCTATCTAAAATAATTTGACGAGCCAAACTAAATACTACGAGGATAAATTTACCCAAATAAAGAGCAACATTAAAAAAACTTGGAGCACAATTTCACAAATATTGGGATCTAAGAAGATTTTAAATAACAAACCAACACTCCTTTCCAAAAACGTTGGTCAGCTTTCAGCCTCTGATTCTGCTATTGAGTTCAATAGGTTCTTCTCTTCCATTGGGTCATCCCTTGCAAATGATATTCCATCTTCCAGTACTGATGTTAAAGACTATCTTACATCAGTAAGTAACTATCCACAGTCTCTGTACCTAAAGCCCACTAATTCCACTGACGTTAATACAATACAATACAATACAATTTTATTTAGGTAAGGTACATACATACAATAAATATTTACAAGGATTGTTTGACTTATAGGTAGAGCTAGTACATACAATGCCTAAAGCCATTGGTTTGGAGTTTGGAGTAATGAGATAATCCTTTCCCTTAAAACCAAGTCTAGTGCCCTTGAGGAGATACCAACTTTAATTTACAAAAAAGCCTCCAGATCTTTAGCCCCTGCTATTGCATTGCTCTTCAACAAGTCACTTGAACTCCAAACCTTTCCAGATATGCTAAAAAAAAAAGCGAGAGTAACCCCAGTCCACAAATGTGGTGATCTCACAGATGTTAACAACTACAGACCTATATCAATCCTGCCTAACTTGTCAAAAATATTTGAAAAACTAATCTACAAGCAGCTTTACTCTTATTTAGCCAAATACAATATACTTAGCTCTTGTCAATATGGCTTCAGACCCAAAAAAAACACTAACGATGCACTTATTAGTATGATTAACTTGATTCATGCAGCTCTTGATAAAAATGAGTTCCCTGTTGGGTTATTTGTGGACCTGCGTAAGGCTTTTGACACTGTCAACCACCAAAACCTTCTTCTTAAATTACATCATTATGGAGTCAGAGGACACTCCCTGCAATACCTCAAATCTTATCTTACTGACAGGCTCCAGTATGTTTCTGTGAATAATTCAATTTCTCCCACCCTACCCATCAACATCGGTGTTCCTCAGGGCAGCATACTTGGCCCTCTCCTCTTTCTCATTTACATTAATGACCTTCCAAATGCCTCCCAATACCTCAAACCAATTCTATTTGCTGACGACACAACCTTCATTTACTCCAGTCCTGAACCCCTTGCTCTAAATGCCACAGTAAATACTGAGCTAAATAAAGTCCATCTTTGGCTAACGGCCAACAAACTCACCCTTAACATTGACAAAACTTTCTATATTCTGTTTGGCCATAAATCCTCTAATCAAATAAATCTCAGAATAAACAATACCCAAATTTGTAACAAATTAGAAGGCAAATTCCTTGGCGTTCTCATTGACCACATGCTGAATTTCCAAGGACACATTCTAAATATACCAGAAAAAGTTTCAAAAACTGTTGGCATTCTTTCTAAGATCAGATATTATGTACCCCGCCATGCCCTGGTGAAGCTCTATTACTCCCTCATCTATCCATATCTCAACTATGGTATTTGTGCTTGGGGTTCTACTACCCAAAATCATTTACGTCCTCTAATTACTCAACACAAAGCTGCTATTAGGACAATATCCAACTCTGGCCCCAGACATCACTCGGTACCCCTACTCAAATCTCTGAATATGTTAGATATTAAGTCACTGCACATTCTCTCATGTGAATTATACATATATAAAATGCTGAACTGTAATGCCAATCCTGACCTCAAAAGCTTCATTGAAGGTTGTAACAGATCCCATGAGCACCACACCAGAAATAAATTCAGTTTTGATATTCCAAGAGTACGACTTAATCAAACTAGAAATGCTCTACAAATCAAAGGACCCAGAATGTGGAATGACCTTCCCTATCATGTTAAAGACTGTACCTCTCTCAACCAGTTTAAGTTAAAAACGAAGCACTACCTAATAAATTCCCTGTAACCTACCTTTAATTACCCCTCTATTGTCAACCCATGTCTGTTTTTTTAAACAACGCGGTTTGTCGACCTAATTGTATTTGTGCTGCTTTTTCAGTCATGTTCCCCCCTTTTTTATCCTTATTTTTATTTGTTCTCAACACATTTTATTCTTTATACTCAATCAGTATTAAGTTTTTAGTCTTTAATGTTTTTCCTGCCCGAAACGCTTTGCGTAATAGTGGCTTTAGGCATTGTATGTACTAGCTCTATCTATAAATCGATCAATTTATGTAAAATCTCTTGTATGTATGTACCTTACCTGAATAAACATTTTATTTACAAGTATCTCTGAGAATTCTCATTATCTGCTGATGTAGACCTGACCAAATGTAAACTGTGTCAACAAAATTATTCGCACACCCTCCGTCACTATGTAATGGAGTGCGAAAAGATACGTGAATTTAGAGACAATTCTATAACCAATGTTCCAGCGATGTGTAAATATTTCATTGAAAATGATCTGCTTCCAGAAATTTTAGCCAAATATCACCAGTTTGCTAACTGTAGGTAGTAACTAAGTGATTGTAACCTATCCACCGCTGCCCACTGGATGGGGGGCGGTGTGCAGAACAAACATAAATTGTGACACTAGCTCTCCACATATGTCAGTTGCTTAATTTAGAACCTGTATTTGCGGTCGATCTGTTCACAAATGTGGTGGTCTCACAGGTGTTAACATCTACAGACCTATATCAATCCTGCCTAACTTGTCAAAAATATTTGAAAACTAATCTACAAGCAGCCTTACTCTTATCTAGCCAAACACAATATACTTAGCTCTTGCCAATATGGCTTCAGACCCAAAAAAAACAGCACTAACGATGCACTTATTAGCATGATTAACTTGTTTCATGTAGCTCTTGATAAAAATGAGTTTCCCGTTGGGTTATTTGTGGACCTGCGTAAGGTTTTTGACACTGTCAAACACCAAAACCTTCTTCTTAAATCACATCATTATGGAGTCAGAGGACACTCCCTACAATACCTCAAGTCTTACCTAACTGACAGGCTCCAGTATGTTTCTGTGAATAATTCAATTTCTCCCACCCTACCCATCAACATTGGTGTTCCTCAGGGCAGCATACTTGGCCCTCTCTTCATTCTCATTTACATTAATGACCTTCCAAATGCCTCCCAACATCTCAAACCAATTCTATTTGCTGACGACACAACCTTCATTTACTCCAGTCCTGACCCCCCTTGCTCTAAATGCCTCAGTAAATACTGAGCTAAATAAAGTCCATCTTTGGGAACATATAAATTGTGACACTAGCTCTCCACATATGTCAGTTGCTTAATTTAGAACCTGTACTTGAGGTCGATCTCGAACCCATTAATTGTTGATGTGACGACTTACATTGAATTTTGTAACTAGCTCATCAAGATTGTAACTTGCTTAGCTAAATGAATTGTGGGGTTCAGTCCCTGAGCCCATTATGTGCCTCTGTAACCCTTTCCACTACCGCCCACAAGATGGGTATGGGGTGCATAATAAATGAACTAAACTAACATATTTTCTATATTCTCTGTTAACCCCCAATGTAACTTCTTGTATAGAAATAAATAAATAATTAATAAATAAGGCGAGGGAGAAAAAAAAGCACTTAGACTGAAACTTAATAGTAATTGAGCTAACAGATATTCTAAAAAAAGCGAGAGTAACCCCTGTCCACAAATGTGGTGATCCCACTGATGTTAACAACTTCAGACCTATATCAATTCTGCCTAACTTGTCAAAAATAATTGAAAAACTAATCTACAAGCAGCTTTACTCTTATCTAGCCTAACACAATATACTTAGCTCCTGTCAATATGGCTTCAGACCCCCAAAAAGCACTAACGATGCACTTATTAGTATAATTAACTTGATACATACAGCTCTTGATAAAAATGAGTTCCCTGTTGAGTTATTTGTAGACCTGCGTAAGGCTTTTGACACTGTTAACCACCAAAGCCTTCTTCTTAAATTACAACATTATGGAGTCAAAGGTCACTCCTTGCAGTACATTAAGTCTTACCTTACTGACAGGCTCCAGTATGTTTCTGTGAATAATTCAATTTCTCCCATCCTACCCATCAATACTGGTGTTCCTCAGGGCAGCATACTTGGCCCTCTCCTCTTTCTCATCTACATTAATGACCTTCCAAATGCCTCCCAACATCTCAAATCAATTCTATTTGCTGACGATACGACCTTCATTTACTCCAGTCCTGATCCCCTTGCTCTAAATGTCACAGTGAATACTGAGCTAAATAATAATAAAAATAAATAATAAATTAATAATAAATAAATGTTTATTCAGGTAAGGTACATACATACAAGAGATTTTTACAAAAAATGATAGGTTTATAGATAGAGCTAGTACATACAATGCCTAAAGCCACTATTACGCAAAGCGTTTCGGGCAGGAAAAACAATAAAGACTAAAACTTAATACTAATTGAGTTTAAAGTATAAAATGTGTTGAGAACAAATAAAAATAAGAAAGGGGGGAACATGGCTGAAAAAGCAGCACAAATATAATTAGGTCGACAAACAGCGGTGTTTAAAAAAAACAGACATGGGTTGACAATATAGGGGTAAGGTAGATTACAGGAAATTTATTAGGTAGTGCTACGTTTTTATTTTAAATTGGTTGAGAGAGGTACAGTCTTTAACATGATTGGGAAGGTCATTCCACATTCTGGGTGTCTAGATTTTTAGAGCATTTCTAGTTTGATTAAGTCGTACTCTTGCAATATCAAAACTGTATTTGTTTCTGGTGTGGTGCTCATGGATTCTGTTACAACCTTCAGTGAAGCTTTTGTCAGGATTGGCATTAAAGTTCAGCGTTTTATATATGTATAATACACATGAGAGAATGTGCAGTGACTTAATGTCTAACATATTCAGAGATTTGAGTAGGGGTACCGAGTGATGTCGGACTTGAGTTGGATATTGTCCTAATTCCAGCTTTGTGTTGAGTAATTAGAGGACGTAAATGATTTTGGGTAGTAGAACCCCAAGCACAAATACCATAGTTGAGATATGGATAGATGAGGGAGTAATAGAGCATCACCAGGGCAGGAGCCGGGTACATAATATCTGATCTTAGAAAAAATGCCAACAGCTTTTGAAACTTTTTTTGATATATTTAGAATGTGTCCCTGGAAATTCAGCTTGTGGTCAATGAGAACGCCAAGGAATTTGCCATCTGTTTTGTTACAAATTTGGGTATTGTTTATTCTGAGATTTATTTGATTAAAGGATTTATTGCCAAACAGAATACATAAAGTCCATCACTAGCTAACTGCCAACAAACTCACTCTCAATATTGACAAAACTTTCTATATTTTGTTTGGCAATAAATCCTCAAATCAAATAAATCTCAGGATTTGTAACAAAGTAGATGGCAAATTCCTTGGCGTTCTCATTGACTTAAAGCTGAATTTCCAGGGACACATTCTAAATGTATAAAAAAAAGTTTCGAAAACTGTTGGCATTCTTTCTAAGATCAGATATTATGTACCCCGCCATGCCCTGGTGAGACTCTATTATTCTCTCATCTATCCTTATCTCAACTACGGTATTTGTGCTTGGGGTTCTACTACCCAAAATCATTTACGTCCTCTAATTACTCAACACAAAGCTGCTATTAGGACAATATCTCACTCTGGCCCCAGACATCACTCGGTACCCTTACTCAAATCTCTGAATATGTTAGATATTAAGTCCCTGTACATCCTCTCATGTGTATTTTATATATATAAAATGCTGAACTGTAATGTCAGTCCTGACCTTAAAAGCTTCCTAGAAGGTTGTAACAGATCCCATGAGCACCACACCAGAAACAAATTCCTATCTGATATTCCAAGAGTATGACTTAGTCAAACTAGAAATGCTTTACAAATCAAGGGACCTCGAATGTGGAATGACCTTCCCAATTATGTTAAAGACTGTACCTCTCCCAACCAGTTTAAGATAAAAACTAAGTACCACCTAATTAACTCAATGTAACCTACCTCACCTCCAAAATGTCAACCCATGTCTTCTATTTTAAACAATGCTGTTTGTTGACCAAATTGTATTTTTTTTTTTTCTGCCATGTTTCCCCCCCCCCTTTTTCCATTCTTTTCTTACTTTTTCTGAACACAGTTTATACTTTAATCTCAATTAGTATTAAGTTTTAGTCTTAGTGTTTTTCCTGCCCGAAACGCTTTGCGTAATAGTGGCTTAGGCATTGTATGTACTAGCCCTATCTATAAATCCATCAACTTTTGTATCTTATCTTGTATGTATGTACCTTACCAGAATAAAAAATTATTTATTTATTTATTTATTAGTTAGTTTATTTCATTTATTATGCACCCTATACCCATCTTGTTGGCGGTAGTGGAAAGGGTTACAGAGGCACATAATGGGCTCAGGGACTGAACTCCACAATTCATTTAGCTATGCAAGTTACAATCTTGATGAGCTAGTTACAAAATTCAATATAAGTCATCACATCAACAATGGGTTCGAGATCGACCTCAAGTACAGGTTCTAAATTAAGCAACTGACATATGTGGAGAGCTAGTGTCAAAATTTATATGTAAAACCCGGTAGAAAATCATTAGGTGCATACCATAATATACCAATTAAGGTCTATGGCAATGTGTCGGCAAAAGTAGGCTATAATGGAAAAGAAATTGTCCATGATTTTTGTGTAGTGGATTCACCAAATCCTAGCCTATGTGGTAAGGATCTCATGGAAAAGGTGGGAATTTTCTTTGCGGCCCTGGATGAATTGTCGATAGTTAAAACAATTAAAAGTGCCAAAGATATGTTGGAAAAATATTCAGTGGAGGCAGATAAACCAATTAATAGCATGGTGGCAAAAATTCACCTGAAAAGTGGGGCTTCACCTAAATTTTTTCGTGCAAGAAAAGTTCCGTTACATTACAAGCAACTGGTAGAATCAGCCATGGGAAGGCATGTGACAGAAGGCATCTTAGAACCAATTACACATAGTGAGTGGCAGCCCCAATTGTACCAGTGTTGAAGGTAGACCGAAAATCCATGAGAATCTGTGCAGATGTTAAAGAATTAAATAACCGCATTCATTGTGAGAAGTACCCTTAACCTAAGATAGATGAGTTGTTGTTGTCAGTGGTCTGCAAGGGGGAAATCTTTTCTAAGATTGATCTGAAAGTTGCCTACTTGCACGAACTAGAGGGTTCAGTTCCTGAACCGATTATGTGCCTCTGTAATCCTTTACACCACCGCCCACGGGATGGGTATGGGGTGCATAATAAAAATAATAAATTGGAAAAAAAATGCAAATTCCTGTAGAGGATGAGAGCCAGAAATTGTTAGTGATTAATACCCACAAGGGGTTATTTAAGTATAAAAAACTTGAGACTTCCTTTTGGACTCTCCTCGTCTCCAGCAATTATTTAGAGTTTCATGTTCCAATTGTTAGTAAACATTGAGGGGGTGGCTAGCTTTTTAGATGACATTATTGTATGCTGGGAGAATGAGGAAGTGCATGATGCTAGATTAAAACAGGTTTTGAATATTTTGCAAGAGCACAATGTGAAGATTAATAAGTGTAAAACAACATTGAAGACCAAGGCCATTGAATACCTGGGGTACCATATTTCAGTAAAGGGTTTTACTCCTTCTCACAAAAATGTAGCTGCTATAGTAGATGCCCCAGCCCCAACATCAGTTGAGGAAGTACAGTCTTTTGTGGGGATGGTAACATATTTTTGAGGTTCGTTAAGAACTTTTCAACAAAATTAGCGCCCTTGTATGAATTGTTGAAAAAAAGGCTAGATTTAAGTGGACAGCAAGAGAGGAGAAGGCCTTCAGGAATATTATGCTGGAATTGATAAATTCCCCGGTGCTCACTAATTTTACTGGTAGACTCCCTTTAAAACTGAAGGTAGATGTTTCCCCAGTATGAGTGGGTTGTGCATTATTACAAGAAGTAGATGGTCAGGATAAAGTAGTATATTTCGTTAGCAAGAAATTATCTCCATGTAAAATAGAGCTATTCTCAGTTAGACAAAGAAGCCTTAGATTTGGTATATGCTGTAAAAAAGCTGAGGTATTTTCAGCTGGTAGGAAATTTCTTGCTAGAACAGACCATAAACCCCTGCTAGGATTGTTTGGCAGAGGTAAACACATTCCAGTTAATGCTAATGGTAGAATTCAAAGATGGGCAATGCTACTCTCGCAGATTGAGTATGATTTAGAGTTTAAGCCAGGCAAGGATAATGTAGTAGCTGATGCATTAAGTAGATTGCCTGTGACAGAAGAATTGAATTCCAGTATTCTAGTGGCATTTATTAACCTGGTGGAATCTATGTCTTTTGAGGATATTTCATTCCAGACTATTAGGAAGGCAACTAGTAGAGATTCCAAATTAAATCTGTTGATGAAGTATGTCAAATATGGTTGGAATGATAGTCTATTATATTCAGAGTATACTGCAGTAAAGGCCTTAGTATTCACCAGGATGTACTCTTGTATAGGAATAGAGTGGTGGTGCCTGGGGAACTGAGATGTAAGATTTTGGAACAACTGTTTGTAGGCCATAATGACATAAATGCTATAAAAGCAGAAGCTAGAAGTTGGGTTTGGTGGCCGAAAATAGACCAGGATATTGCTGAGGTAACTAAGAATTGTCACATTTGCTTTAAGAATTATCAGAAACCACAGGCCCCAGTACTTTCCTGGACATGCACTGGGAAACCCTGGTCTAGACTTCATATAGATTATGCTGGATCTATGGATAACAAATATTACTTGGTGGTGGTTGATTCAAACACAAAATTTCTGGATGTTCATGTGTGTAATTCCACCACATCGTCTGTAACTTGTGAAATGCTAAGGAAAACATTTCGTAATTTTGGATTGCCAGACATGGCTGTGTCAGACATGGCTTCTTATTTTGTTTCTGGGGAAATGGAGGATTTTTTTCTAGAAAAAATGGTATTAAACATGTAACACCTGCCCCCTATAATCCTTCTTCAAATGCTCTGGCGGAGAGAGCAGTGAGATCCGTGAGAGAAGGATTAAAGCATTTTATGGAAGGTACTATTAATACAAGGTTTTGTTGATTTTTTTATAGTAAAAAAAAACTGTTCATTCTACTACTGGTAAATCTCCTTCTGGATTACTGCTTAATAGGCATTTTAAAGTGCACATGGAAGCAGTAAAGACAGATCCAGATAAAGAGAAATCGGTAACAAGCTTGGCCAGTCAGTTGGCTCAGGGAGAGAAATTTTTGTTTAACGAGGGGGATGCTGTATATGCAAGGAATTTTGGAATTAGTAAGCCTTGAGTAGAAGGAAAAATTAGGGAAATCTTGGGACGCAGGAATTTCACCGTGCAAGTGCAGAGTTTTGGGAACGTTAATTGAAAAAGACATGCAGATCAACTCATGCCAAGGTTCACTGGGAGTTTTGAAGACCCTTCAGGTGGGGTGGAGCAACTAGTGATACCCATTCTAATAATGAAGGGGTAGCAGCACCTACAGGAGACAGGGAGGCAGAGCATGGGGCAACAGAGGGTAATGGGGATACAGTTAACCCTATGGACTCTGCAGTTAGTAGTTCAGACGAAGGTTCCCCAGAAGTAACAGGTCTGGATCCCAGTTGAGAAAATCAGGAAGAGTCATACGACCGCCTGATAGACTTAACCTGTAAGGGTAGAGTTTAATTAAAAGGGGAGGAATGTTAGGATTAAGAACTACTGACGTTAAGTATAGCATGTTTTGAGCAGTTGCTCTTTTGTTTATAACCTAGTAAATAGTAAGTTATGTAATGTATACCTGTGACGTCATTGTTGTTGCTGTTGAGAATAAACCCTAAGTGGACGAAGATTCTTTCTCTTCCTGCCTAAACGTAACAGTTATGGTACCACTAACTGCAAACAGATTCGCCGCCCTGAAGACTGCACTAATTGCTGCAGCCAAGGCATGTAGAAGCTGAAAGCATGACCTGCTCCTCATCAATAGTCAACCCGTCCTCGACTCAAGTCCATTACATTCAGCGGGAGTTGCTCCCTAGCTCCGGTGGGTGCAGACGTGTTGCCTGAACTCTCCGGCTGTTGGTGGTTGTTTGCCAGTTTGGCCGGTTGGGGGCGTGTGTGGCGTGTGTGTCTCTGCCCTCCTGTGCTGACGTGGAGTTCACGATGGGGGTTCCTCTTCACCCTGTAGTGCGGGCTCAGTCTGTGGGCTTTGAATTTTCTGTACGGGCTGGGTACCCGGAGGTAGTGCTGGTGTGGGATTTGCTTTCTGTCCCTGTGATGGACATTTATGGAGTCGAGTTGGTAACAGCACGTCGGGCGATCATGAAGTTTACGGAGGAGTTGGCGTATCAGGAATTTCTCCGTCGATACAAGGGGCGGACCTTACCCTTGCCGGATGATGCAGGCACTGTGACCCTCTCTGATCGGAGTGGTGCCCTCACTTACGTCAGTGTACATGGGGCGCCCTTGGAGTTTCCGGAGGGTCTGCTACGGCGGTACTTCGGCCGTTTTGGTGCCGTAGTTAGTGTGCGGTTGCACATGATATCTTCCAGTCCGCTCAAGGGTGTGAGGACTAACATTCGCACCCTGGGCATGCAGCTCCGAGCAGACATTCTGTCCTTTGTGCGACTTATGGGATACAACATTCGGGTGTTTTACGCCCGCCAGCCTCGGACGTGTTATCGTTGTGGCCTCTTGGGCCATCAGGTTGCTGACTGTTCTGCACCTGCCGTTGCACCCGTGAACCTCTTCTGCGAGGGGGATTTTCAGCCTCTTCCTGTGGAGGAGGCTTCGGTGGATGTGGACGTCTCTATAGCCGCGGATGTGCCCCCTGTGTCGACTGTTGTGCTGCGTGTTGCGCCCCCTGTTGTTGTCGCCTCTCCTCCGGAGGTTGTGTCATTGCCTGGTGATCGTCCTGCTCTGACTGGTGTCCCTGGGGTTCTTCCAACTGCCTTCTGCTCGAATCCCTCGCTTTCCAGTTCTTCCTCTGCTGCGTCTGACCCTGTCCCTGCACCCTCGCCGTCTGTTCCGGCTGTGCTGGGTGCTGGGGTGGATCTGGCGCTTACTCCTGTGTCTGGCCTGGTGCCCCATGTGGTTGAGGATGCTGCCATTCTATGATGTGTATCGGTTCGCCTGGCTTGTGTTGCATGTGTCTCTGAGTCAGCCTCCGGGTCTGATGATGTGCGGCCAGAGCCTAAGCGTTTCCGGCGTTCTTCTTCTGCATGGGCTGATGTTGGCGATTTCGACGATTGTGGATCTTCCGGCGACGGCGGGGTGGCTCCGGTTGCGTTGCATACTACGTCGGTGGTGGAAGTGCATTTGCCTGCGGATGCCGGTGCCGGTATTTTGGCCTCTACTTCTGGTATGGTGTCTGCAGATCCTGCTTCGGGTGCGTCGCCTGCGTTGGATGGCTCCAGTTCTTCGTGGGAGGTGGTTCCCCCTGCTGAGGTTCGTGGTGAGCGAGGTGGCCTGGTGGTGGTGTTGAAAAAGGCTGCTCGCTCTGGGGTTTCTGTAACCCCTTCCTCGTTCCCCATTTCATCGGCGGCGGTCTCGATGCCTCTTCCGTCTCCGGCCGTCTCTTCAGTGTCTCCTGCGGTCTCGGTGGAGGTGTTACCATCTCGTCGACCGTCCCCTGCTCCTGTGTGTACGGCGACGCGGCCGTCTCGGCAGCCCTCGTACGCTTCTTCGGTGTCTTCTGCTTCCTCGAAGGACGTGGTTTGCGCTCCCCAGTCTCGTTATGCGACTTGCATCGGTGAGCTTCAGGCGTGGCCGTTTCCGCCTGATCTGGTGATTCCTGAGTTTATGCAGGGCCCACGGCGGCAGGGAGATCGTCCCCCTACCGACTTGGAATATTTGATTTGGGAGGCCTTTAAGTGAAAGTATCCTTGGGATTCGTTCCCTGAGAAATATGTTCCTGTCTCTGAGATATGTATTCCTCGCCCATGATTCCTTTGTATATTGTGTGTTGTGGGTTGTTTCCATTTGTGTGCATGGTTGTGGGGTGCGGGTCGCGTGTGTGTGTGTGTGGGTGGGGCGGGTTTGTTACCTGGTTCCTGCGTACCCCGGTATGTGTGTGTCCAGTTCCTGTGTGGTCCGGGGTTTGGTTAGTGTGTGTTGTGTTTGGTTGTGGATGTCATGTTCTTATGTTATGTTTTTGTGGTTCTATGTTTTTTGGTGCTGTTTATGCGTTTGTTTGTGTCGTGTTGAGTGCCCTTCAGGCTGTTTGCGTGACCCAACCTGGGTTTGTGCTCTTTGTCATGTTTTGCCATTGTGCTTTTCTTTTTGTTTGTTACATAATTATATTTCCTTTCTTGTTATTATTATTTTCGCTTTAAAATAAATAAATATAAATAAATGTTTATTCAGGTAAAGTAAATACATACAAGAGGCTTTACAAAAATTGATAGATTTATAGATAGAGCTAGTACATACAATGCCTAAAGCCACTATTACGCAAAGCGTTTTGGGCAGGAAAAACATTAAAGACTAAAACTTAATACTAATTGAGATTAAAGTATAAATTGTGTTGAGAACAAATAAAAATAAAAAAGGGGGGAACATGGCAGAAAAAGCAGCACAAATACAATTAGGTCGACAAACAGCGTTGTTTAAAAAAACAGACATGGGTTGACGATAGAGGGGTAAGGTAGGTTACAGGGAATTTATTAGGTAGTGTTTAGTTTTTATCTTAAACTGGTTGAGAGAGGTACAGTCTTTAACATGATAGGGAAGGTCATTCCACATTCTGGGTCCCTTGATTGGTAGAGCATTTCTAGTTTGATTAAATCGTACTCTTGGAATATCAAAACTGTATTTGTTTCTGGTGTGGTGCTCATGGGTTCTGTTACAACCTTCAATGAAGCTTTTGCGGTCAGGATTGGCATTACTGTTCAGCATTTTATATATGTATAATATTTATTATTTTTATTATTATTATTTTTTATTTTTTATTTATATATATACAAGAAGGTACATTGGGTTTGAGAGAATACATTGGATAGTACAGTATTTACATTCTTGTAAAGCCACTAGTACGCGCAGCGTTTCGGGCAGGTCCTTAATCTAGCAGATAATTTTAAGTAGGTAATTTCAATCAGAATTGATAAATGAAAGATACATTACAAGAGAAAAATGAGATGAGAGAGATAAGTAAGTATATTAAAGCACATTGTATATTAAAGCTCTGATTGATTACATTGACAGCTTGATTAGTAATTTAAACAAGATTAATAGACACCATACAGCAGATTGACAGCACATATAAGACAGCAATGATCACAATGGTAAAGATGTTCAGAATGGGTACATAAAGATTGGGAGACTGGGTAGCAAAAGATACAGATAACAAGATTTATAAACACCATACAACAGATTGGCAGCACATATAAGAAGACAGCATTGATCTCAATGGTAAAGATGTTCAAATTGGGAACATAAAGGTTGGGAGATTGGGTAGCAATAGATACAGTGCAATTTTAAGGCAAAAGGTGAAAAACTATGAAGATGAAATTAGGTACTTTTTAGTATTGATTTTGAATGATGTAAAAGTTGGACAGCTTTTCAATTCAGTAGGGAGTGAGTTCCATAAACTGGGTCCCTTTATTAGCATAGAGTGTTTACACAGATTAAGTTTAACTCTGGGGATATCGAAGAGATATTTATTTATGGTGTGGTGATAATGGGTCCTATTACATCTGTTCAGGAAGAGTTTCAGACAAGGATTTGCATTTAAGAACAGGGTTTTGTAAATGTAGTTGACACAGGAGAATTTGTGGAGTGAGATTATGTTTAGCATGTTTAGGGAGTTAAACAAGGGGGCTGTGTGTTGTCTGAAAGCAGAATTTGATATTATTCTGATAGCAGATTTTTGCTGGGTGATGATGGACTTGAGGTGGTTTGCAGTGGTTGAACCCCATGCACAGATACCATAGTTGAGATAGAGATAGATTAGTGCATAATATAGAGAGATGAGAGCAGAGTTAGGAACATAATATCTGATTTTGGAGAGTATACCAACTGTTTTAGAGACTTTCTTAGTTATGTGTTGTATGTGGGTACTGAAGTTGAGTCTCTTGTCTAGGAATATGCCAAGAAACTTTCCATAATTTTTATTGCTAATGTTTACATTGTCAATCTGAAGCTGAATTGCATTTGTAGATTTGCTTCCAAATAGGATGTAGTAGGTCTTTTCTATGTTAAGTGTTAGTTTGTTGGTTGACATCCATAAGTGGACTTTTTTTTAGTTCATTATTAACAACATCATTTAGTGTATGTGGGTTGGGGTTGGAGTAAATGAGGGTAGTATCATCAGCAAACAAAATAGGTTTCAGAATGTTAGAGACATTAGGCAGATCATTAATGTATATAAGAAATAGTAGGGGTCCCAAGATGCTGCCCTGTGGCACTCCAACGGTTATTGGTAGAATGGGAGAGATTATATTATTGATGGCTACACATTGGTGTCTATCACTAAGATAGGATTGGATATAGTCCAGTGCATGGCCTCGGATTCCATAATGATGGAGTTTACATAAGAGGTAATCGTGATTAACAGTATCAAAGGCCTTTCTCAGGTCAATGAAGAGTCCAATTGGAAACTCATTTTTGTCAAGGGCTGAGTAAATTATATCAAGGAGACTAATAATTGCATCGTTGGTACTCTTTTGAGAGCGGAAGCCAAACTGACAGGGGCTAAGAATGTCGAATTTTACGAGATAGGAGTAGAGCTGTTTGTAGATAATTTTTTCGAATATTTTTGATAGTATGGGTAGGTTCGATATTGGTCTGTAGTTGTTTATGTCTGACGGATTACCTCCTTTATGAACTGGCGTTACTCTTGCGTTTTTAAGGATATCAGGGAAGGTATGACACTCAAGGGATTTGTTGAACAGCAGAGCTATAGATGGTGCAAGGGCATGGGAAGCGCTCTTGTATACAATGGATGGGATTTCACTGATGTTCCCAGCTTTGGTTTTTAGTGAGTGTATGATGGACACAACATCTGACGGGCTGACTGGTGAGAGGAGAAGAGAGTTTGGATAGCTGCCTGAGAGATATGTGTTGATATGTGTCTGAGTCTGTGGGATTTTACTTGCAAGGTTAGCACCAACCGATGAAAAGAAGCTATTAAATTCCTTCGCCATTTCTAAGTCAGATGACAGTGGAAAGCCATCCTTAGAGAGTGTTATCTGGTTGTGGGAGTGTTGTTTAGTTCCCAGGATGTTAGAGATGGTATTCCATGTGCTTTTCATGTTGCCTTTTGCTTCTTTGAATCTAGTCTCATAATATGAAAGTTTTGCTTTTCTTATGATACTGGTAAGCACTGATGAGTACCTTTTAACTACTTCCATTGAAACTAGGCCACTCCTAAATTTCTTTTCGTATTCATGTTTTTTGTTGATTGATTTAATTATGCCACTTGTGAGCCACGGGTTATTTTTTCTTTTATCAGTTACTTGTTTGGTAAGGAGGGGACAGTGAGTGTTGTAGAGGCTTAGAGTTTTGGAGAGAAAGAGGTTAGTTGATGAGTTTATATCCTGTGAATTATTAAATTCAGATTCCCAGTTAATATTGTGAAGTGCATTAGAGAGATTGCCTAAAGCTGATTCACTATGTAGCCTGAATGAAAGTTTTTTGGTTTCTGGTGGTGATGTGTCAATGTTTGCTATGAGGAAGGTAGGATAGTGGTCAGTTGTTCTGTCATAAATTACTCCAGATGTAAGGGGAGCTGTTATATTAGTCCATAGGTGATCCAAGGTAGTGGCAGATGTTTGAGTGACTCGGGTGGGCTTGGTGATTGTGGGGATTAGCATACAGGAGTGCATGCTGTTACGGAAATAGTCAACTTGAGGGTTGTTTTGAAGACCCAGGTCAATATTGAAATCACCTCCCTGAATGATGTGATTTTTGTTGAGATTGTTATTTATGATAAGATTCCTTACATTGTCAGAGAATAAAGCTATATTGGTATTAGGAAATCTATAGATGGCACCGATTATCAGGGAGGATTTAAGGGATTTACTGGAGAACTTGGCAAAGGTATATTCACAGAAGTCGTCTCTATCACTAATGACACTATTGCAAATGAAGGTATCTTTGTAATATATTGCTGTACCGCCACCTTTTTTATTAGGCCTGCAGTTATGAATGGCTTTATAACCAGCTAAATTGTAGAGTTGGGTATAGTCATTACTTAGCCAAGTTTCTGTTAAAATGATGAAAGATAATTTAGTACCTAGTGCTGTAAGTAGTGCATTTATATCATCAAAATGTTTACCAAGTGACCTAACATTTTGGTTGTAAACTGATAAGCAGGTGCTGTTTAGGAGTTTGTTTTTTGCAAGATTTGCTGTGTAGTACCTGCAATAATGATGATCAATGTGCTGATTAGTGTGGATATGGGACAGAAGATTTCGATCAGGATCATTACACATGATGTGTTACATGATGTGTTACATGATGTGTTACATGATGTGTCACATGATGTGACACATGATCATTACACATGATCATTACACATCATTACACAGGATAATACACATGAGAGAATGTGCAGTGACTTAATATCTAACATATTCAGAGATTTGAGTAAGGGTACCGAGTGATGTCTGGGGCCAGAGTTAGATATTGTCCTAATAGCAGCTTTGTGTTGAGTAATTAGAGGACGTAAATGATTTTGGGTAGTAGAACCCCAAGCACAAATACCATAGTTGAGATATGGATAGATGAGGGAGTAATAGAACGTCACCAGGGCAGGGCGTGGTACATAATATCTGATCTTAGAATGAATGCCAACAGTTTTTGAAACTTTTTTTGATATATTTAGAATGTGTCCCTGGAAATTCAGCGTGTGGTCAATGAAAACGCCAAGGAATTTGCCATCTATTTTGTTACAAATTTGGGTATTGTTTATCCTGAGATTTATTTGATTAGAGGATTTATTGCCAAACAGAATATAGAAAGTTTTGTCAATGTTAAGAGTGAGTTTGTTGGCAGTTAGCCAAAGATGGACTTTATTTAGCTCAGCATTCACTGTGACATTTAGAGCAAGGGGATCAGGACTGGAGTAAATGAAGGTTGTGTCGTCAGCAAATAGAATTGGTTTGAGGTGTTGGGAGGATTGGAAGGTCATTAATGTTGATGAGAAAAAGGAGAGGGGCCAATTATGCTGCCCTGAGGAACACCGATGTTGATGGGTAGGGTGGGGGAAATTGAATTATTCACAGAAACATGCTGGAGCCTGTCAGTAAGGTAAGATTTGAGGTATTGTAGGGAGTGTCCTCTGACTCCATAATGATGAAATTTAAGAAGAAGGTTTTGGTGGTTGACAGTGTCAAAAGCCTTACGCAGGTCCACAAATAACCCAACAGGGAACTCATTTTTATCAAGAGCTGCATGAATCAAGTTAATCATACTAATAAGTGCATCGTTAGTACCTTTTTTGGGTCTGAAGCCATATTGACAAGAGCTAAGTATATTGTGTTTGGCTAGATAAGAGTAAAGCTGCTTATAGATTGGTTTTTCAAATATTTTGACAAGTTAGGCAGGTTTGATATAGGTCTGTAGTTGTTAACATCTGTGGGATCACCACATTTGTGGACAGGGGTTACTCTCGCTTTTTTTAGAATATCTGGAAAGGTTTGGAGTTCAAGTGACTTGTTGAAGAACAATGTAATAGCAGGGGCTAAAGATCTGGAGGCTTTTTTGTAAATTGAAGTTGGTATCTCCTCAAGGGCACTAGACTTGGTTTTAAGGGAAAAGATTATCTCATTAACATCAGTGGAATTTGTAGGCTTTAGGTGCATATATATGGGTTTTGTGTTGGTGCCTCTCCGTGTGTGTTTGAGGGGCTGGTAAGCTTGTTCTGTATGATTATGTTCTGGTGTTTCATTTCTGTATTGTATTCCGCTGTGTTTAAATTTATTGTTGTGTTTTGTTTGTAACTATTGTTGTTTTGTGGTCGGCCCTTCCAGCCGGCGTTTCTGTGTTTAGTAATTTTGTTCCTTTGTACTTTTGCAAGTTTGTGCTTTGTCATTTTGTACTTTTGTTCTATGTTGTATTTGTTTCCTTTTAATGTACTTATAAGCATGCTTGCATGTAAAAAAAAAAAAAAATACATCCAGCGGTCGACCCCACAGACGCATTCATAAATTCTAACATGTTGTTTATTCAAAACAGGCATTTTCTCAAATATAAATTAATATTAGAGTATATTAGCATATTGTGCATATATATGGGCATAGGCTAAGTTAGGTATTTAGGTTCTGTTGGCGATTATTTGTATTTGTAGCACGTTTGTGTAGCATTTACAGCATTGTGGTTCGAACAAAATTTGTTAATGAAGGACTTGTTCCGAAAGTGTTCGAACGACATCAGTTGTGAGTCGTGTGTAAACCAATTTTTGTTAACTACCATTCAAGCTGTCATTGCAATCAATCTGAGCTACCTATGTGCTTTAATATACCTACAATTTTCTCTCATCATTTTTTTCTTGCCTTGTAACTGCTATCATTTTTTATAAATTTTGCAAGTATTTACCTACTTAAAATTTTCTTAGATTAAGGACCTGCCCAAAACGCTGCGCGTACTAGTGGCTTTACAAGATTGTAATTACCATATTATGTATCCTCACAATCCCAATGTACCTTCTTGTATATATATAAATAAATAAATAAATAAATAAATAAATATATAAATAAACCGTTTTCATTCATAAACAGGGGTTAGGCGGGTGCATGGAATCACTTTTGGGTCTTTGTTTGGACGATGGGCTGCAACAGTAGCAACCCGTCCTCGACTCAAGTCCATTACATTCATCGGTCGACCCAACAGACGCATTCATAAATTTTAATATGCTGTTCATTTAAAACGGGAATTTTCTCAAGTATAAATTAATATTATAATATATTGGCATATTGTGTATATATAGGCATAGGTTAGGTTAGGTTAGGTGTTTAGGTTCTGTTGGCGATTATTTGTATTTATAGTACGTGGGTGAAGCATTTATAGCGTTGTGATTCGAACAAAATTCGTCAGTGAAGCACTTGTTCCGGATATGTTCGAACGTCAGCAGTTGTGAGTCGTGTGTAAACCGCTTTTCATTCATAAACAGGGGGTTTGGCGGGTGCATGGAATCACTTTTGGATCTTTGTTTGGAGGACGGGCGAGTTGCGTGGTGACCACCGGCCAGGTCGGACGCTCCTGAGGTCTCTCCGCACTGGCTAGTGTTTACGTTGGGTGATTGCTTGTTTGCCCTGCTGGTGGTGGTTTGCCACTGACAGGGTGACGTTTGCCTTCGCCATGGGGTCATCTCGCCCTCCAGTGCAGAGGACATTGTCGGCTGGTCTAGCGTTTACGGTGCCGGTGGACCATCCATTGGTTGGTGTCGCCCTGGTGGACGTGCTTCATGTGCAGCTGTCGGACCTGGTGGGCGTCCAGCTGCTTCAGGGCAACCGTGCTGTGGTAAAGTTCCGCCTCCAGGCTGCCTTTCAGGTGTTTCTCGAGCGTTGTGAGGGGCGTGTTTACCCACTCCCTGATTCAGCTGGCTCAGTTAAGGTGGTGAATCTTAGTGTCACCTTGACGTCTGTGGCGGTGCATGGTGCCCCCTTCGAATTTCAGGACGACTTTTTAACCTCCTGTTTTGAGCGATTTGGGACCGTGTTAAGTGTTCGTTGGAACAAGGTCGTTGCCGGGCACTGTGTTGGTATGCTTGACGGCTCCCGCACCCTGACGATGTCGCTGAAGTGTAGTGTACCGTCGTCGATGTCCGTGTTGGGTTACACGCTCCGCTGCCTGTACCGGGGTCAACCGCGCACCTGTTATCGGTGTGGTCACGAGGGTCACCTGGCTGCGGCGTGCGACGTGGGTGCAACTGGTAGGGTGCATGTTTTTCGTGCAGAGGATTTCCCGCCCTTGTTACGTTCGGACGGTTCTGAGGATGGAGTAGGTGCTGTGCCTGAGGCGCCTGATTGCCTGTCTGCTGCTCCGCCTGTTGGGGCGAGTTCCACGGCGACACGTCAGGTGACTGCTATGGCCCCTGGGGTTGTTGAGCCGGTGTGTGTGGGTGTCGGGCCGTCGCCTGAGCTGCGTGTAGTGAAGGATGTCTCGGTGGAGGTCCATGTCCCGCCCCCGCCTGTGGATGTGATACCGGCTCCCGGGGACGCGGGTTCTGCTGTTTTAGAGGGGGTGCTTCGGCAGGGGGAGGTGCCTGCCGTGTCTGTGTGTGTTGGTGAGTGTAGTTCTGCTCTTTCCGTCCCTTTGCAGAAGCGTGCGCGTCGGTGTTCTGAGGCTGTTTCCCTGGATGATGTGGACAGTGTGGGTGATGTGGCCTCTGTGGACTCTTCGGACGGTGCGGGTGTGGCCTGTGTGGATGTAAAGATGGTGGCCGTGCCTGCGGCGGGGCCTGCTGGGCGTGGTGTGGTGAGGCCTGTCTCGAAGCGTTCACGGCGGGCTCGGAGTGTGTCTCCCCTTCGTGGTGTGCCTTGGGAGGAGGTGGGGGAGTATGGTAATCTGGCGCCCCCCGCCGAGAATGGTGGTGCTGTGAGGGGCTCCGACGTTGCTACCTGTGCCTCTCCTCCTGCGTCTCCTGCTGTTGGATCTCCGCAGTGGGGGGTTGTCCCTGCTGATCGGGACCTCGTCGTGATGTTGCGGAAAGATGTGCGCCAGAGGGCCTCGGCTCCTGTGCCCGGTGGTGGGGTCGGTGCCGCGCCTGCGTCCCCTGCTGTATCCCCTCCTTCCTTGCTCCAGTCTGGGGATTGCCTAGTCCCGTCTGCTGGGGTCGTGCCCTGTGAGGGTCCGGAGTTGGGCCCTTATCGGGATGCCCGGGTGCTTCCGATCCCGTGGTGCTCGTCCACTGTCTGGGTGTCGCGGGTGAAGGAGTTTGTGTATAGGGTGCCGGATAGGATGTCTCAGCCGAGGGCGCCGCCTGGTGGCCGGCTGCCCGCTGACCTGCGGGTGATATGGGAAGCGTACTGCTTGCGCTTTCCGATACACAAGTTTCCGGAGAAGTATTAGTTCCCGTCTTGCGCACGCTGCTAAGCCGTGCATGGATCAGCTGCCACCGTGATCACGACGCCCCGCCCCCCGGTGCGGGGAGTCTCCCTCTAACGTTCGCCTCTGTTTTCGTCGCCACTCCTCTCTCTACGGCCCATCACATCTACCGCTTTTGACTTTCTTCTCCTCCTGACCGTCAACGCGTCTCCTTACATCTGTCCTGGTGCAGTCATCGGGAGGGTTACCCCTTCATGCAAACTGCGCCTATTCTCAAGAAGAAGAAGGAGGACGGGCTGACAGTAGCTATTGCAGCCTCTGATGAACTGGTGAACCCGTGAGTGATGTCTCGGTACTGGTGTTGTGAACCCTTGAGTGATGTCTCGGTACTGGTGTTGTGAGCCCTTGAGTGATGTCTCGGTACTGGTGTTGTGAGCCCTTGAGTGATGTCTCGGTACTGGTGTTGTGAACCCTTGAGTGATGTCTCGGTACTGGTGTTGTGAACCCGTGAGTGATGTCTCGGTACTGGTGTTGTGAACCCTTGAGTGATGTCTCGGTACTGGTGTTGTGAACCCTTGAGTGATGTCTCGGTACTGGTGTTGTGAACCCTTGAGTGATGTCTCGGTACTGGTGTTGTGAACCCTTGAGTGATGTCTCGGTACTGGTGTTGTGAACCCTTGAGTGATGTCTCGGTACTGGTGTTGTGAACCCTTGAGTGATGTCTCGGTACTGGTGTTGTGAACCCTTGAGTGATGTCTCGGTACTGGTGTTGTGAACCCTTGAGTGATGTCTCGGTACTGGTGTTGTGAACCCTTGAGTGATGTCTCGGTACTGGTGTTGTGAACCCTTGAGTGATGTCTCGGTACTGGTGTTGTGAACCCGTGAGTGATGTCATGGTACTGGTCCAGTCTCACTTTTAGACAGGTTGGTACAACCAGTCACGCTCTATGACTGGTTGGTACGACCAGTCTCGCTTTATGACTGACTGGTACGACCAGTCTCGCTTTATGACTGACTGGTACGACCAGTCTCGCTTTATGACTGACTGGTACGACCAGTCTCGCTTTATGACTGACTGGTACGACCAGTCTCGCTTTATGACTGACTGGTACGACCAGTCTCGCTTTATGACTGGTTGGTATGACCAGTCTCGCTTTATGACTGACTGGTACGACCAGTCTCGCTCTATGACTGGTTGGTACGACCAGTCTCGCTCTATGACTGGTTGGTACGACCAGTCTCGCTCTATGACTGGTTGGTACGACCAGTCACGCTTTTGGACAGGTTGGGGGTTTGGAAAAGTCATCTATGATGCTTATTCTGTGGCATTTATTAAGTGCGAGTAACATTAATTAGTGAACATGAAGACTTTGATAATGGAAAAAATAATAAGAGCAACAACAATTACAATTTTTTTTTATAAAAACCAAACAAAAAATCAACAAAGTATTGTCTTGTCTGTGGTTTTGGCCGTAGCGATGATTCTCTCGATCTTGGCCAGCTCGATCTCTCTCAGCTTGTGCTCGTCGGCTCCCTTGGCCTCCTTGTGGGGCCGCCTCAGGTTTGGTGAGAGTTTGAGGGTGAGCAGGTAGCCTCTGCCGGGGAAGAGAGAGAGATTGATTAATAGGGAAGGGAATTATCAGGGAAAAGCCAAACCATTACGACTATTTAGCACTAGGAAGGGATCAGGATTTGGGATGGGATGGGGGGGGGGGGGGGGAAGGAATGGTGCCCTCCCATGTCCAACTTGGACGGTCGGGGATTGAAGGCCACCTGCATGAGGTGAGACTGTCGTTCTACCGTCCAGACGCCTAGCCGTTACTCACAAGCTCACGCTCCAGTCACTGGCATTATCCCTCACTGAAGTAACACTTATACTCCCACGTTCCCACACGAAACAATACCCAATAAGACCACAGAGTTTAGAAAGTTAAAGTCTTCTTGTAATAAAGAAAACACTAAATATTATGGAAGACGTGATGCATCATTTTTTTATTTATTATTTATTTATTTATTTATATACAAGAAGGTACATTAGGGGTTAAGAGAGAACATAGTAATAATGTTGATTTTACAATCTTGTAAAGCTACTAGCACGCATAGCGTTTCGGCCAACTCGTTAAACTAACAGATAATTTTAAGTAGATAATTTACAGTAGAATTGACAACAAATGTTTATAGGTACTTTACAGGTACAGGTACAGGTACAGGTACAGGTACTTTACAGGTACAGGTATAGGTACTTTACAGGTACAGGTATAGGTACTTTACAGGTACAGGTATAGGTACTTTACAGGTACAGGTACAGGTAATTTTAAGCAGATAAATTACATTAAGACTGACAAAAATTGTCTACAGGTCAACAAAAATAAAGATTAGAATAATACACAATAATAACAAAACACTATAATGAACAAGGATTTCTAGCTACATTGGGATACTTTAGGATAAATTTTAGATAAAATATCAGGGTTATACATTGATATTTTAGACAAAATATCAGGGTTATACATTGATATTTTAGACAAAATATCAGGGTTATACATTGATATTTTAGACAAAATATCAGGGTTATACATTGGTTCACTGTAGCACAGTTTGAGGATCATTTCAAGGAATAATGCAGCAGAATATGTACTCAATATTACAACTATGATATCAGATCTAAGATTACAATGGAAAAGTAATATGGCTTAGGTACTTATATTGGGGGATTTGGTAGCACTAGATACAGTGCGAGTTAAAGCATTCGGTAGGAAACTATGAAGATGAAATTAGGTACTTTTTGGTTTTATTTTGGAATAAGGCAAAAGTTGGACAGCTTTTCAATTCATTAGGGAGTGTGTTCCAAAGACTAGGTCCATTTATTTGCATAGAGTGTTGTTACGAACCCAACAACCTCATCGGAGCAGGGAGTAGTGACTTCAGCGCTATCTGTGAGTCTGCTCTCTAACTCCCATGCTATCGGACACCATACGAACAACACCACTTGGTGGTAGTAACCTGGTAACAGCAAATGGCTCCAGTTTCCTGCCTTGGACAGCCAGAGAGGTCATTGTGGGTGACCTCTGGTGAGGTGGCGAATTAAAACCAGTGCCACCTACGTTGTGCTAAGGAGCACAATGTCACTTCTCCAGTGGGTTAGTGTTACTTCCTAGTTTCACCAGTACCGGTAAGTTTATTGATGACGTGTTTGTATCCACAGAGGTGACGTCTGGGGGCAGCGGTACTGGAGACGGCAGTTCATCTTGGGCAGTTCACGGTCTCCCGACATGGTCCTGGAAAAACGACCAAGTAAGCCGCCGCCGATCTAAAGCAGTGTGGTAGCTGCTAATTACATAATGTTGAAAGAGATCGGTATACCTCTAGGATTGGCTTAGGGGAGAAACTGACGGCAGGGAAGTCCCTTTTGAGTAGTGCTGCTAACTGGTCGCTGTACTGGTGCTGCTGCCAGGGGATTGCTACCCCTGTATTGGTTTGTGACCCCGCTCAGCGTGTGGCTGAGGTCCTCTGCCATCGAGTAGCTGGAGAGCGGTCGTGGGGGTACAGGCACCTCGTGACACTGTCGGTGGGCTGACCCACGTACAGGTGAACTCGTCAGTGTTTCTCAGTAAGGTTGGATAAGCTACTGGGCAGTGGAGAAACACTGGGTTTTGACGAACTCTGCACGTGAGCGCGCTTAATATCCCGAGTGAAAGGATATCATTGTATATAGGTGGAAAAATAGCCTATCTGTTTTTTTATATATATTTAACGGTGATGGTGGTCATATATATATATATATATATATATATATATATATATATATATAATATACTTAACGGTGATGGTGAAATATATAATACACTGGTGAAAGGAACAGTGTTTTGTTCATCCCCCCTCCCCCTTTATTTTGCACTATATAGCCATTTTCTTGAAAGCGTACTACCGACTCGGGATCGGATACTACATAAAAGGTTTTCCATCTAGAACCCGGTTACTGGTCATTCGTGACGGTAACAAAGTGTTTACACAGATTAGGTTTGACTCTGGGGATATCAAAGACATTTATGTCTGGTGTGGTGAGTGTGATCTATTACATCTGTCCAGGAAGAGTTTCAGAACAGGGTTTGTACTTAAGAAACGGGTTTTATAAATGTAATTGACACAAGAGAATGTATGGAGAGAATTTGTTTAGCATGTTTAGGGATTTAAACAGGGGAGCTGTGTGTTGTCTGAAAGCAGAGTTTGTTATTGTCCTAATAGCCGATTTTTGTTGGGTGGTGATGGGCTTGAGATAGTTTGCAGAGGTTGAACCCCATGCACAAATACCGTAAGTAAGATAGGGTTAGACAAGTGCATAATAGAGTGAGAGGAGAGCAGAGTAGGGTATTGTGGTTGGTGTTGTCGTTGATCCTTCTTTATGGACAACCCAACCCAAAACTCGGTAGAGTGCTTATACTTTATCTGGAGATCACCCTGGGCGCTTCTGGCTCTTGGAGAGGGGCTCAACGTCACGTTTAGGGGGATGCGGCTCCAATACTTTAGCTTCGTTGTCACGTGCACACACCCACTCGAGCCGCCATGACTCCCCACTTTCTCTTTATGTGGCATGATCTCCTCAATCCCCTTTGTTTTATTATTAATATTCCGCTCTACCCTGTCCACAGCTGCGGTTCTTGGTTCTTTCTCTTTCTCTCCTTCTTTCCTGCTTCCTGGGAAGCTTCACTAGGACAAGGGCAAACACCAGCAAATTTGAATACATTTACTGGACAAAGCACTTACACAATACATACACACATATAATAATAATGAATCCTACACTCTATACTGTTTCAGTCAGGTTGCACTCCAACACTATCAGAACTCTATTAACTGCTTATCAAGTGGTATCCTATCTCCTGATTCACTACCTAATACTACCAATCTCCTCAAGTAGGTCAAGTCTTATAACACAATGTTGCACTATCAGCAAAAGAATATATATCTATAAATATGTGCAAGGAAAACCAGCATATGAATGCCATAACATAAATATTAGTATAAATGTTCCTTGATATACAACAATGATCAATTCATCTTCAGATTCAGATTCAGATGTTTATTCAGGTAAGGTATCAATGATCGATCAATCGATCACTCTATCAGTTCTAGAGCACATATGTATGTCTCTGCAGATAATCCAGCCTACGACTGTAACTCTATACTTCAGTATAAGTTCTCCTTGGCACAAAAATGGCAAACAATCACTCACCTTTCACTGCGTCTTGTATGCTAATGACAACCAAACACTCTGCCCACTCCCTACAAGTAATCAACCAGAACACACACAGAGATCACACTAACGTGATGCATCAAATGAACAAATCCACAAGGGCCGTGACGAGGATTCGTATCCCAGTGTCTGGGATGCTCCCGGATGCAGGTTCGAATCCTCGTCACGGCCCTTGTGGATTTGTTCAATCAACCAGAACTTCCCTTCCACATCTGGAAGCTCACTACCCTGATATCTTCAGGTTCTTCCGGGTTTATCTACCAGGACCCTCCGCAGCTCTTCCAGGCTGCTACACCATGAAGTCTTCCTTGAACAACAAAGGTGCTTCACCACTTCTACCAGGGTCCTCCACAGCGCTCCTGGCTGCTACACCAAGAAGTCTTCCTTGATCAACAATGGTCCTTCACCACTGGTATCACAAAAGTATGTAAACTCTTCTCCACTGCTTCTCCTCTCACAGCTTGAGGTCCAACTCCTCACTATAGGGTTTGCTCTTCCAGAGCTCAGTATTTCTTAAATAGCCTTGGAGTTCCATCCACTGAATCCTCCTCTACTGGCCTCAAAGTTTTCTCAGCAACTCCTTCCAAAGACAAGTAAGTAAGTAATTATCAAAAGAAGGCACCAAACCAGGAAGGCTATGTAGCACCTTCAAATGTGCGGAATAATCAGAGGGCGCTAAATATCACCAAGGATGCCAATACGAGAACAAAAACGCATAAGGCGAACGATATCAAAAGTATCCGAGTCACCAAGAATTCCATTGAGGGGCAGGCGACCGCGAGGGGCGGTCGGAAAGCAAGACACACGCTCGTCCTGGAAGTCAGGACATTCAAGAAGAACATGCACGACCGTAAGAGGGACAATGCAATTAGGACAATAAGGAGCAGGGCGGTGCTCCATCAAGTGACCATGGGTTAAGTGAGTATGGCCAATACACAACCTCGCCAGAGCTGTTTCCCATCCTTGGTTACGGTGGCAGGAGGATTGCCACGAGGAAACACAACATTTAAGAGTACGAAGTTTGTTACCAGTAACAGACGACCAAGAAGCCTGCCAACGGGTAAGAATGGAAGAATGGATAACCGGGTAAAAGTCGGAATATGGAATACCTTTACGAGAGATGGGACAAGAGTGGACAGCTTCCTTGGCGGCAGCATCCACACGCTCATTTAAAGACACACCAATATGGCTGGGAACCCAACAAAACTCAACCGACTTAAATTTACTGTGGACAAGAAACAGCCAACTCTGGATCTCGACAACTACTGGATGAACCAGAATAAAGGACCCGAGAGCCATGAGGGCACTACATGAGTCAACAACAACTACAAAGGAAGACTGACAACGAGAAAGCGGGAGACGAAGAGCATAGCGAATAGCATAAAGCTCCGCTGTAAAGATGCTAGTCTCCGGAGGTAAGCGACACATATAAGTGCGATCAGGAAAAACAACAGAGTAGCCAACACCGTCCGCAGACTTAGACCCATCAGTGAAGACAGAAACGGAGCGGGAGTGAGAAGAAAAGTGCTCAAGGAAAAGGCGTTTTAGAACTGTAGGAGGGGTAAAAGCTTTAGTGATGCGGGTCAAGGATGTGCAAAACTGCGGAAGGGGGACTCTCCACGGGGCCAAAGAAGGAACAACACGAGGAGAAACATTAGAAATACGAACGGAAAGAGAATCCTGTAGGCGAGATAACCGGACAGAAAGAGGGAGGTGGTGAAGAGGAACAGGAACCGCAGGAGGGGTAAAAGTTAAAGCACGACAGAGGTGAGAGGAAGGATGTTGTAAGGACCGCGCAAGATAGAGAAGACAGTAGCGATCACGGCGGTCCTGGAGAGACAGGAAGCCAGTGTCAACATACAAGCTAAGGACAGGAGCCGAACGAAAGGCACCAGAACTGAGGCGCAACCCAGTATGGTGCAAAGCATCAAGACGGCGAAGAGTAGAAGGAGAAGCAGACGAGTAAGCAGGGCAACCATAATCGAGCTTAGACAGGACGAGAGAGGAATGTAAAGCAAGGAGAGTGCGCCTATCTGCCCTCCCAAGAAGTATGGGACAAGACTCGAAGGAGGGTAAGGGCCTTAGCGCACTCAACACGGAGGTAAGAGATATGGGGAGACCAAGACAAACGAGTGTCAAGGAATAACCTCAAAAGCTTCGCGGAATCTTTGTACTCAAGGGGATGACCATAAAGTGACAAAGAGGGACTAAGAACAACCCGTTTCCGCGTAAAAGTCATGGCACAAGTCTTAGAAGTAGAGAACTTGAAGCCATGATCGGTGGCCCAAGACGACATAGCATCAATTGCAAGTTGAAGCCGGCGCTGAAGGAGAGGCGAATCATCACCCTGACAGCAAAGATCATCGACATAGAGAGCGGAGAAGACACCTGAAGGAAGAGAGGAAAGAAGACCATTGAGGGCAACCAGAAAAAGAGTAGTGCTCAGAACACTTCCCTGGGGCACACCTTCGTATTGCTAAAAAGAGGCAAAGAGAGCGGTACCAAGGCGCACCCGAAAGGAACGATGAGAGAGGAAGCTGCGGAGAAAGAGAGGGAGATGACCACGAAGGCCAGAAGAATGAAGTTGAGATAGAATATGATATCGCCAAGTGGTGTCGTAAGCCTTTTCCAGGTCAAAAAGGACGGCAACAACGGAGGTTTTCGCAGCAAAAGCAGTACGAATATAGACCTCCAAGTTCACCAGGACATCTGTCGTGCTGCGGCACTTACGGAAACCAAATTGAGAAGGGGAGAGGAGGTGATAGTGTTCCAGGAACCACATCAGACGAACGTTAACCATACGTTCAAAGAGTTTGCAGACATAATTGGTGAGGGCAATGGGGCAAAAGTCCTTAGGGGAAGTACCCAGAGACCCCGGTTTGCGAACAGGGAGGACAACGGCATCGAGCCAGTCCTCAGGGACTGACGACGACTCCCAGATCCGATTATACAGACTCAGTAAATACTGAGACGTGCACGAGGGAGATGGCGAAGCATCTCATAATGAATACCATCGGAGCCCGCCGCCGTAGAACCGCAGAGGGCCAGGGCAGAAGGAAGTTCAGAGAGAGGGAAGGGATCATTATAGGGAAGCCGAAGACGAGTGCAGAAATCTAAAGGACGAGACCCAAGGAAAGGTTTACAAAGAAGGAAAGATTGGGGAAGATGAAGACCAGAGCTAACAGAAGAAAAGTGGGAACCCAGTTCGGAAGCGACCTGCAACGGGTCCACCACAAGAGTATTATGGAGGTGAAGGACCGGTGAAACATCAGGAACGAACTTACCCGCTATCTTGCGGATACGCTTCCAGATCTGGGGCAGAGGAGTTTCGGACGTAATTGTTGAGACATAAGATGCCCAACATTCAAGTTTAGCCGTACGGATGGCCCTACGGGCCACCGCACTCGCTTTCCGAAAGAAAAGAAAAGAATCGGTCGTCTGCCGACGGCGGTGCCTCTTTCAGGCTGCATGCTTACAGCGGACAGCCCGAGCACAGTCTGCATTCCACCAGGGAACGCACTTTCGTGGACCCCATGAAGAAGAGTAAGGCATAGAGCGGAGGGCAGCGTCGAGGACAGTGTCATGAAAAAGGAGGAGAGCGCGAGAGAGAGGCAGAAGGGAGAGGTCAGAGAGAGCAGCACTGAGGGTAAATAGGGTCCAGTCTGCCTTAGCAAACTGCCACCTAGGGAAAGAGAGGGAAGGGCGAAAAGAGAAAAAGGAAACAAGGATGGGGAAATGATCACTGACATGGAGGTTATCAAGAACCTGCCACATGAAATCTAAGTAAAGAGAGGAAGAGCAGAGAGAAACCTCAAGACAGGAAAGGGTGCGAGTCCGAGAGTCCAAATGAGTGGGCTCACCAGAATTCAGAAGAGACAGGGAAGAAGAGAGGAGAAATGGCTCAAGAAGGCGACCTCGGGTATTCGTCAGAACATCACCCCAAAGAGAATGACGACAATTGAAATCACCCAGCAGGAGCACAGGCTCCGGCAAGGAGTCTAGGAGGTGTTTCAAATCAGGAAGAGAAAGCGGGACACT
This sequence comes from Procambarus clarkii, assembly GCF_040958095.1. Lineage (NCBI taxonomy): Eukaryota > Metazoa > Arthropoda > Malacostraca > Decapoda > Cambaridae > Procambarus > Procambarus clarkii. Next base: position 40,010,938 of record NC_091177.1, read on the forward strand.
CGGGGGGAGATAAATGGAACAAACCGTGTACCATTTCCCCACAAAGATATGAGCAGCAGAACAATGGAGAGGCAAAGGAAAAAGTAAAGGAACAAAGGGAACATCAGCGCGAATCAAGAGAGCAGAAGAATTAGGAGCCCCAGCAACGGTTGGGGGGGGGGGGGGAGAGAAAGGAATAGCCACGAAAACGACCAGGACGAGCACCAAGCATCGGCTCCTGGAGAGACACAAAGGGGCGAAAACCACGAAATCAGAAGTTGGAGTTCGAGGAAATTGGTGTAATAACCTCGAACGTTCCATTGAAGAATAGACATCGATGAGAAGAGAAAGGACAACAACAGAGAACAAGGAAGAAACAAAGGCGAAAGAGCAACATAGCACGTTAAAGAATATCAGGGTCGGTATCAGGGTCAGCAAAGTCAGGGTTAGGGGGCATGGGTAAACTGAGCAAAGACGGAGGGAAGGAGGCGGGAGAACAGACCAGAGGTTGGCGGGCGGGGACCGGAGGAGGAAGAGGAGGAGATAACAGAGGGGAGCAGTCAAGGACAGCAGCAGGAAGAGGGGGAGAAGAAAGAGCGAGTGCACCTCAGCAAGGGCAGCAACCGAGAGGGAAGCAAGGGCTAAAGAAACCTCCATAGCAGGAACAGGGGGCACAACCACCGAAATGGGAGGGGAAGGAGCGAGAGAGGCAGAAGTAGGGGCCGAGGAAGAAAGCGAAACCTTCTTACCCACGAGGGAGGAGGAAGGAGAGGAGCCAGGCTTACCCTTCTGACTTAAAGAGACAGGTGTCCCAGCAACTACGTACTGGGCAACGGATTCTAGCGTCTCAACAGGAGAAACTGAACGAGAGCACACATGATGGCTGTTTGGAGAGCGATGGACATCAGCCCGTACCGACAGGCGGTGGGGAGAGTCAAGAGACGGAGGGGAAAAATGGGAAGGAGGAACGGAGGGAGACGAGGAAGAAGACACGGGAGACAAGACAGACCGGGTAGAAAGAAGGGGAACCCCAGACAGAGGACCAGGAGGTGGATCCTTCGGGAGAGAACCCAAAGGAACAGAGGAGGGGGCAGTGGGCGTATCAGGGTCCAAGGCCCGGAAACCGTTGTGAGTCTGAGGAAGGTGGGAAGAACGAGGAGAGGAAGAGCGCAACACACGAGCATAAGAGATATTAGCATAAGGCGGGAGCCGGCGAACCTGCCGTCTCGCCTCAGGAAAAGATAAACGCTCCCGGTGCTTCAAGTTAAGGACGGCTGCCTCAAGCTTGTAATGGACACACGCACGGGAGAAGGTAAGATGGGCCTCACCGCAGTTGAGGCAATGAGCTCGGGGAGAAGTGCGCTCCGACTTAGAGTGACCTTCGCCACCACACAAAGAACAGAGAGAGACAGTCCCGGAGCAGCGGAGGGCACCATGCCCAAACCTCCAGCACTTGTTACAGAGCCGAGGAGAAGGAATGTACTCCTGGAAAGACCACCTGGCACCAGCAAGAATGACAGAGGGTGGAAGGGTCCTACCATCAAAGGTAATCTTCACAACCCGGAGGGGTTGACGGCGACTACCACGAGGGAGACGAGTAAACGTGTCCACCTGGAGAATAGAATGGCCCTGGGCAGCAAGGATATGTCGAATATCGTCGTGGCAGTCTCGCAGGTCCCAAACACCGGTCGCAACATGGGGTGGGAGCAGAATAGTGCCAACACTGGCATTCAACTGAGCGTTCTTCGAGACCCGAACAGGGGTCTCGTCAAGGCAGGATAAGGCAGCCAAGCGGGAAACAGCATCCTGAGAAGGAGCAGCAACGACACCCGTACCGAGACAAGTGGGGTTGAAAGTAACGGAGGCATCCACGGAATCAACGATATGTCGATGGAGGGAGAAATCGTCTGGAGGCGTAGAATCAAGAGGGAGGAGATCAAAATATTTGGCCCACGAAGCGGGACCAAACAAGGCTTTTCCTTTTCCTTCTGTTTCGTTTTTCTCCCCCTCTTCTCCTATCTGCTTGCCATTTCCTGCCGACCTTTTGCTTGTTCTGGTTATTCCCTTGGACTTCTTCTATTTTGATACCCGGGTGCTTGAGGAGGCATACTCTTGCACCCGTAGAACTGTAGTACCCAACGTCGAGAGCGAGGGGAACCTTTTATTGTCAATCCCCCTTTCATCACTGAACCCGATCTCGACGGACTGTCGGTTCTTAAGGTGACGTTTGTGGGGCGTATACTCACGACGCACCCCTAGGAGGCCCCGGCATGATCGACGATAGCTCCTTGTTGGGTGTCCTGCCTCTAATTATGGCTCCATGGTGGGTGTGGGGGCACATTCGTGAATGAATGTTGATTTTTCGTAGCAATGATGTCTACTGTTTCTGCTGTTTCCCCTTTACCTTCTCAGGCTCGTGGGGTGGGCGACCAAGCCCCCGAGTCGGTCCGTGTTGGTATACTCTCCAAAATCAGATATTATGTTCCTAACTCTGCTCTCATCTCTCTATATTATGCACTAATCTATCCCTATCTCAACTATGGTATCTGTGCATGGGGTTCAACCACTGCAAACCACCTCAAGTCCATCATCACCCAGCAAAAATCTGCTATCAGAATAATATCAAATTCTGCTTTCAGACAACACAGAGCCCCCTTGTTTAACTCCCTAAACATGCTAAACATAATCTCACTCCACAAATTCTCTTGTGTCAACTACATTTACAAAACCCTGTTCTTAAATGCAAATCCTTGTCTGAAACTCTTCTTGGACAGATGTAATAGGACCCATTGTCACCACACCAGAAATAAATATCTCTTTGATATCCCCAGAGTTAAACTTAATCTGTGTAAACACTCTATGCAAATAAAGGGACCCAGTTTATGGAACTCACTCCCTACTGAATTGAAAAGCTGTCCAACTTTTACATCATTCAAAATCAATACTAAAAAGTACCTAATTTCATCTTCATAGTTTTTCACTTTTTGCCTTAAAATTGCACTGTATCAATTGCTACCCAATCTCCCAACCTTTATGTTCCCAATTTGTACATCTTTACCATTATGATCATTGCTGTTTTCTTATATGTGCTGCCAATCTGTTGTTTGGTGTTTATAAATCTTGTTTATCTGTATCTTTTGCTACCCAGTCTCCCAATCTTTATGTATCCAATCTGAACATCTTTACCATTGTGATCATTGCTGTCTTATATGTGCTGTCAATCTGCTGTATGGTGTCTATTAACCTTGTTTAAATTACTAATCAAGCTGTCAATGTAATCAATCAGAGCTTTAATATAACAATATGTTTTAATATACCTACTTATCTCTCTCATCTCATTTTTCTCTTGTAATGTATCTTTATCATTTATCAATTCTGATTGAAATTACCTACTTAAAATTATCTGCTAGATTAAGGACCTGCCCGAAACGCTGTGCGTACTAGTGGCTTTACAAGAATGTATATACTGTACTATCCAATGTATTCTCACAAACCCAATGTACCTTCTTGTATATATATAAATAAATAAATAAATAAATAAATAAATAAAAGTGTTGGAAGACCGGGCTCTGTAGCCTCCGCTGCATTGGGCCCCGACCTTGCTCCTCCTTTGGCCTCTCTGACTCCTCCCCTCGGCTTCCCTCCCTCCTCTGTGGTTGGGTCGAGCCCCAAGCCCCCAGTGGTGACTACCTCGTCCCCTGCCGCGGCTCCATCTCTAGTTGTAACTACTGTGCCTTTTAACCCCTCTCTCTCTCTGGGGGTTCTCACCGCCGTCTTCGTCACGGCCGCCCTCGCTCGATTCCTTCCCGTTCTGATACCAATCAAGCTTTGTTTGGTCCTGCTTCTTGAGCCAAATATTTTGATCTCCTCTGTTATAAAAAATGGTGGGCTTGCTATGGGGAAACTAGTGCTATTCAGGGGTAAGGTCAGTCAGAATAAAGATGTATCTATTTGGGGAGATCAGTAAGGCCCGGCCCACATGGAAACTAGAAGTAGTGCTGACTACTTGGCTACACAACCAGGTCTGTCTAGGGAATGATCAAGATCTCCTACACAGGAAGAACGATACTCTTATAATTCATGTACTTATTTATTAACTCCTTAACAGCCCCCCATATACATTCACACCAATAACAATAATAATAATAACTTTACCACACTACCTTACGTTAAAAGCCTTGGTCCACATAGGCAGGATACAAGGTTTTACACTGAACACAAGCTAGGGTAAAGCTCTACTATTGAATAACTTGAAGTTAGAGTCAGTTTAGGGTAGGGGGACCACGTGGTTCCAATGGAACCCCCTTTAGAATAACTAGTATTATAAACTCTAAAAACAGCTACTACACACAAAGTATACTACTCTACACATAGAACATGAGTATGCCAGAGATTGAATAATGTACTCAGTATATTCTTATCTTGAACAAGACACAGAACTAAGGAAACGAAGAGGACAGAGAGGAAGTTCCTTTCACCACAGCCAGCAACCAGAGAAGAACGCTCCCAGCGAGCAGCTCAGGCCTCCCGCATGTGGTGGTGCCGGAAGGAGCCTAATTGATCGTGCAGCTAAGCACATTAAAAATCTTCCCCTATGCAACATATTGTTACTTTACAAATGATTAAAGTATTAGTAAACATAGTTGGTGCCTATGTTATTATTTAATAATCAACCCCCAGCTCAGTCTTTAAATGCTCTTTGAGAAACAAGAATAGTCTTACGTCTGGCAGGGAAGATACAAACAATGACACATCGAGTTGCGTTCAACTATACTATAGGAAAGTTTAATAACTCAATTTTGACCTCTGGTTTCCACTAAAGAACCCAGGGTCGTAACATCCTCCCTCTTAATTCTGCGCCTCCAGACGATTTCTCCCTCCATCGACATCTCGTTGATTCTGTGGATGCCTCTGTAACTTTCAACCCCACTCGTCTCGGTACACGTGTCGTTGCTGCTCTTTCTCAGGATGCAGCTTCCCGCTTGGCTGCCTTATCCTACCATAGCGAGACCCCTGTTCAGGTCTCAAAGAACGTTCAGTTGAACGCCAGTGTTGGCACTATTCTCCTCCCGCCCCATGTTGCGACCGGTGTTCGGGATCTGCGAGACTGCCACGACGATATTCGACATATCCTTGCTGCCCAGGGCCATTCTATTCTCCAGGTGGACACGTTTACTCGTCCCCCTCGTGGTAGTCGCCGTCAAACCCTTCGGGTTGTGAAGATTACCTTTGATGGTCGGACCCTTCCACCCTCTGTCATTCTTGCTGGTGCCAGGTGCTCTGTCCAGGAGTACATTCCTTCTCCTAGGCTCTGTAACAAGTGCTGGAGGTTTGGGCATGGTGCCCTCTGCTGCTCTGTGACTGTCTCTTTCTCTGTCCTTTGTGTGGTGGCGAAGGTCACTCTAAGTCGGAGCGCACTTCTCCCCGAGCTCATTGCCTCAACTGCGGTGAGGCCCATCTTACCTTCTCCCGTGCGTGTGTCCATTACAAGCTTGAGGCAGCCGTCCTCAACTTGAAGCAGGGGAGCGTTTATCTTTTCCTGAGGCGAGGCGCCAGGTTCGCCAGCTCCCGCCTTATGCTAATATCTCTTATGCTCGCATGTTGCACTCTTCCTCTCCTCATTCTTCCCACCTTCCTCAGACTCACAACCGTTTCCGGGCCTTGGACCCTGGTACGCCCACTGCCCCCTCCTCTGTTCCTTTGAGTTCTGTCCCGAAGGATCCACCTCCTGGTCCTCTGTCTGGGGTTCCCCTCCTTTCTACCCGGTCTGTCTTGTCTCCTGTGTCTTCTTCCTCGTCTCCCTCCGTTCCTCCTTCCCATCCTTCCCCTCCGTCTCTTGACTCTCCTCACCGTCTGTCGGTGCGGGCTAATGTCCATCGCTTTCCAAACGGCCATCGCGTGTGCTCTCGTTCGGCTTCTCCTGTTGAGACACTAGAATCCGTTGCCAAGTACGTAGTTGCTGGGACGCCTGTCCCATTACGTCAGAAGCGTAAGCCTGGCTCCTCTCCCTCCTCCCCGGCGGGTAAGAAGGTTTCGCTTTCTTCCTCGGCCCCTACTTCTGCCTCAATCGCTCCTTCCCCTCCCATTTCGGTGGTTGCACCCCCTGTTCCTGCTATGGAGGTTTCTTTGGCCACCGCTTCCCTCTTGGTTGCTGCCCATGCTGAGGTGCGCTCCCCTCTTTCTACTCCCCCTATTCCTGCTGCTGTCCTTGATTACTCTCCGTTGTCTCCTCCTCTTCCTCCTCCTCCTCCGGACCCCGCTCGGCCCCCTCTTGTCTGTTCTCCCGCTTTCTTCCCTCCGTCTTTGCTCAGTTTACCTATGCCCCCTAACCCTGACTTTGCTGAGCCTGATCCCGACCCTGATATTCTTTAACATGCTATATTGCTCGTTTGCCTTTGTTTCTTTCTTGTTCTCTGTTGTTGTCCTTTCTCTTCTCGTCGATGTCTATTCTTCAATGGAACGTTCGAGGTTATTTCGCCAATTTCCTCGAACTCCAACTTCTGATTTCGAGGTTTTCGCCCCTTTGTGTCTGTCTCCAGGAGCCGATGCTTGGTGCTCGTCCTGGTCGTTTTCGTGGCTATTCCTTTTTCTCCCTCTTCCCCAGCCGTTGCTGGGGCTCCTAATTCTTCTGCTCTCTTGATTCGCACTGGTTGATACCTGGTTGATGGGGTTCTGGGAGTTCTTCTACTCCCCAAGCCCGGCCCGAGGCCAGGCTCGACTTGTGAGAGTTTGGTCCACCAGGCTGTTGCTTGGAGCGGCCCGCAGGCCCACATACCCACCACAGCCCGGTTGGTCCGGCACTCCTTGGAGGAATAAATCTAGTTTCCTCTTGAAAATGTCCACTGTTGTTCCGGCAATATTTCTTATGCTTGCTGGGAGGACGTTGAACAACCGCGGACCTCTGATGTTTATACAGTGTTCTCTGATTGTGCCTATGGCACCTCTGCTCTTCATTGGTTCTATTCTACATTTTCTTCCATGTCGTTCACTCCAGTACGTTGTTATTTTACTGTGTAGATTTGGTACTTGACCCTCCAGTATCTTCCAGGTGTATATTATTTGATATCTCTCTCGTCTTCTTTCTAGTGAGTACATTTGGAGGGCTTTGAGACGATCCCAATAATTTAGGTGCTTTATTGCGTCTATGCGTGCCGTATATGTTCTCTGTATTCCCTCTATTTCAGCAATCTCTCCTGCTTTGAAGGGGGAAGTGAGTACTGAGCAGTACTCAAGACGGGACAACACAAGTGCCTTGAAGAGTACAACCATTGTGATGGGATCCCTGGATTTGAAAGTTCTCGTAATCCATCCTATCATTTTTCTGGCTGTCGCAATATTTGCTTGGTTATGCTCCTTAAACGTTAGGTCGTCCGACATTATTATTCCCAAATCCTTTACATGCTGTTTTCCTACTATGGGTACATTTGATTGTGTTTTGTACTCTGTATTATGTTTAAGGTCTTCATTTTTACCGTACCTGAGTACCTGGAATTTATCACTGTTAAACATCATGTTATTTTCTGATGCCCAGTCGAAAACTTTATTAATATCAGCTTGAAGTTTTTCAATGTCCTCAGCCGAGGTAATTTTCATACTGATTTTTGTGTCATCTGCAAAGGATGATACGAAGCTGTGACTTGTATTTTTGTCTATATCTGATATGAGAATAAGGAAAAGCAGTGGTGCAAGGACTGTACCCTGAGGTACAGAGCTTTTCACTGCACTTGGACTAGATTTTATATGGTTGACAGTTACTCGCTGAGTCCTGTTTGACAGAAAACTGAGTATCCAGCGTCCTACTTTACCGGTTATTCCCATTGACTTCATTTTGTGTGCTATCACGCCATGGTCACATTTATCGAAGGCCTTTGCGAAGTCCGTGTATATCACATCAGCATTCTGTTTCTCTTCTAATGCCTCAGTGACTTTGTCGTAGTGCTCAAGTAGCTGTGAGAGGCACGATCTTCCCGCTCGAAATCCATGTTGGCCTGGGTTATGAAGGTCATTGGTCTCCATGAAATTGGTGACCTGACTCCTAATCACTCTCTCAAATACTTTTATGATGTGCGATGTTAGTGCAACTGGTCTATAATTTTTTGCCAATGCTTTGCTCCCTCCCTTGTGTAGAGGGGCTATGTCTGCTACTTTAAGTGCATCTGGTATCTCCCCCGTGTCCAAGCTCTTCCTCCACACTATACTGAGTGCCTGTGCTACCGGCACTTTGCATTTCTTTATAAATATTGAATTCCATGAGTCTGGACCTGGGGCCGAGTGCATGGGCATGTTTTCAATTTCTTTTTCAAAATTTAGTGCGCTCGTGTTTATATCAGTTATATTTACCGGGGTTTGAATATCCCGCATAAAGAAAATGTCTGGATCTTCCACCTTCATGTTGTTTATTGGAGTGCTAAACATGTCCTCATACTGCTTTTTTAGGATTTCACTAATTTCTTTGTCATCCTCCGTGTATGAACCTTCACTTGTACGAATAGGTCCAATACTGGCAGTGGTTTTTGCTTTTGATTTCGCATATGAGAAGAAATATTTTGGATTTTTCTTTATTTCCTGAATTGCTTTCTGTTCTAACTGCCTTTCTTCAGTTTCATATGAGTGTTTCAATTTCCGCTCGATTTCTTCAATCTCCCTATTTAAATTATTCCTTCTTTGACGGGAAATTCGTGTCTGCATAAGCAGTTCCGTTATTTTTTTCCTGCGTTTATAGTGTCGTCTGCGTTCTCTTTCTACGTTAGATCTCTTTCTGGCTTTCCTCAAAGGAACATGTTTCAGACAGACTTGATACGCTTCTGAAGTAAGTTTTTCTATTCCTTCTGTAGGACTTGTATTATTTAGAACAGTTCCCCATGGAATGTTTGTAAGTTCCCTGTTTATTATCTCCCAGTCTATCCTTTTATTATTAAAATTGAATTTACTGAATAGCCCCTCTCGCTTTATCAACGTTTTAGGTCTATTCTGAGTATTGATGGTCGTTTGCACTTCAATGAGTTTGTGATCTGAGTATGTGGTATCTGATATCGTAATGTCTCTGATAATGTCTTCATTGTTCGTAAAGACCAGATCTAGAATATTTTCATTTCTCGTTGGCTCCGATATCTGCTGATTGAGTGAAAATTTGTCACAGAATCTAAGTAGTTCTCTAATCTGTGGTTGGTCTAATCTAATCATCAGTTGCACTGATGTTCCCTTTGTCCCCTTACCTTTTCCTTTGCCTCTCCATTGTTCTGCTGCTCGTATCTTTGTGGGGAAATGGTACACCGTTTGTTCCATTTATCTCCCCCCGAGTGTCCCGCTTTCTTTTCCTGATCTGAAACACCTCCTGGACTCCTTGCCGGAGCCTGTGCTCGTGCTAGGTGATTTCAATTGTCGTCATTCTCTTTGGGGTGATGTTCTGACGAATACCAGAGGTCGCCTTCTTGAGCCGTTTATCCTCTCTTCTTCCCTGTCTCTTCTGAATTCTGGTGTGCCCACTCATTTGGACTCTTGGACTCGCACCCTTTCCTGTCTTGATCTTTCTCTTTGCTCTTCTTCTCTTTACTTAGATTTCACGTGGCAGGTTCTTGATGACCTCCATGGCAGTGACCATTTCCCCATCCTTGTTTCCTTTTTCTCTTTTCGTCCTTTCCTCTCCTTCCCTAGGTGGCAGTTTGCTAAAGCGGACTGGAACCTATTTACCCTCAGTGCTGCTCTCTCTGACTCTCCCTTCTGCCACTCCCTCGCGCTCTCCTCCTTTTTCATGACACTGTCTTCGACGCTGCCCTCCGCTCTGTTCCTCGCTCTTCCTCTCGGGGTCCGCGGAAGTGCGATCCCTGGTGGAATGCAGACTGTGCTCGGGCTGTCAGCTGTAAGCGTACAGCCTGAAAGAGGCACCGCCGTCGACAGACGGCCGATTCTTTTCTTTTCTTTCGGAAAGCGAGTGCGGTCGCCCGTAGGGCCATCCGTACGGATAAACGTGAATGTTGGGCATCTTATGTCTCCGCAATAACGTCCGAAACTCCCCTGCCACAGATATGAAAGCGTATCCGCAAGATAGCGGGTAAGTACGTTCCCGATGTTTCACCGGTCCTTCACCTCCGTGGTACTCTTGTGCTGGACCCGTTGCAGGTTGCTACCGAACTGGGTTCCCACTTTTCTTCTGTTAGCTCTGGTCTTCATCTTCCCCAATCTTTCCTTCTTCGTAAACCTGTCTTTGAGTCTCGTCTTTTAGATTTCTGCACTCGTCTTCGACTTTCTTATAACGATCTCTTCTCTCTCTCTGAACTTCGTTCTGCTCTGGCCCTCTGCGGTTCTACGGCGGCGGGCTCCGATGGTATTCATTATGAGATGCTTTGCCATCTCCCTCCGTACACGTCTCTGTATTTACTGAGCCTGTATAATCGGATCTGAGAGTCAGTCGTCAGTCCCTGAGGACTGGCTTGATGCCGTTGTCCTCCCTGTTCGCAAACCAGGGTCTCTGGGAACTTTCCCTAAGGACTTTCGCCCTATTGCCCTCACAAGTTGTGTCTGCACACTCTTTGAACGTATGGTTAACGTTCGTCTGATGTGGTTCCTGGAACACCATCACCTCCTCTCCCCTTCTCAATTTGGTTTCCGCAAGTGCCGCAGCACAACAGATGTCCTGATGAACATGGAGGTCTATATTCGTACTGCTTTAGCTGCGAGGACCTCCGTTGTTGCCGACCTTTTTGACCTGGATAAGGCTTACGACACCACTTGGCGATATCATATTCTATCCCAGCTTCATTCTTTTGGCCTTCGTAGTCATCTCCCTCTCTTTCTCCGCAGCTTCCTCTCTCGTCGTTCCTTTCGGGTGCGCCTTGGTACCGCTCTCTCTGACTCTTTTCCGCAGTACGAAGGTGTGCCCCAGGGTAGTGTTCTGAGCACTACTCTTTTTCTGGTTGCCCTCAATGGTCTTCTTTCCTCTATTCCTTCAGGCGTCTTCTCCGCTCTCTATGTCGATGATCTTACCCTTTGCTGTCAGGGTGATGATTTGCCTCTCCTTCAGCGCCGGCTTCAACTTACGATTGATATCGTGTCGTCTTGGGCCACCGATCATGGCTTCAAGTTCTCTACTTCTAAGACTTGTGCCATGTCTTTTACTAGGAAACGGGTCGTTCTTCGTCCCTCTTTGTCACTGTATGGTCATCCCCTTGAGTACAAAGATTCCGCAAAGCTTTTGGGGTTATTCCTTGACACTCGTTTGTCTTGGTCTCCCCATATCTCTTACCTCCGTGTTGAGTGCTTTAAGGCTCTTGCCCTCATTCGGGTATTGTCTCATACTTCTTGGGGAGCGGATAGGTGCACTCTCCTTGATTTACATTCCTCTCTCGTCCTGTCTAAGCTCGATTATGGTTGCCCTGCTTACTCATCTGCTTCTCCTTCTACTCTTCGCCGTCTTGATGCTTTGCACCATACAGGGTTGCGCCTCAGTTCTGGTGCCTTTCGTTCAACTCCCGTCCTTAGCTTGTATGTTGACACTGGCTTCCTGTGTCTCCAGGATCGCCGTGATCGCTACTGTCTTTGCTATCTTGCGCGGTCCTTACAACATCCTTCCTCTCGCCTCTGTCGTGCTTTAACTTTTACCCCTCCTGCGGTTCCTGTTCCTCTTCACCACCTCCCACTTTCTGTCCGGTTGTCTCGCTTACAGGATTCTCTTTCCATTCGTATTTCTAATATTTCTCCTCGTTTTGTTCCTTGTTTGCCCCCGTGGAGAGTCCCCCTTTCGCAGTTTTGTACATCCTTGACCCGCATCACTAAAGCTTTTACCCCTCCTACGGTTCTAAAACGCCTTTTCCTTGAGCACTTTCTTCTCACTCCCACTCTGTTTCTGTCTTCACCGATGGGTCTAAGTCTGCGGACGGTGTTGGCTTCTCTGTTGTTTTTCCTGATCGCACTTATATGTGTCGCTTACCTCCGGAGACTGGCATCTTTACAGCGGAGCTTTATGCTATTCTCTATGCTTTTCGTCTCCTGATTTCTTGTTGTCAGTCTTCCTTTGTAGTTGTTGTTGACTCGCGTAGTGCCCTCATGGCTCTCGGGTCCTTTAATCCGGTTCATCCAGTAGTTGTCGAGATCCAGCATTGGCTGTTTCTTGTTCACAGTAAATTTAAGTCGGTTGAGTTTTGTTGGGTTCCCAGCCATATTGGTGTCTCTTTAAACGAGCGTGCGGATGCTGCCGCCAAGGAAGCTGTCCGCTCTTGTCCCATCTCTCGTAAAGGTATTCCATATTCCGACATTTACCCGGTTATCCATTCCTCCATTCTTACCCGTTGGCAGGCTTCTTGGTCGTCTGTTACTGGCAACAAACTATGTACTCTTAAATGTTGTGTTTCCTCGTGGCCATCCTCCTACCACTGTAACCGGCGATGGGAAACAGCTTTGGCAAGGTTGCGTATTGGCCATACTCGCTTAACCCATGGTCTCTTGATGGAGCGCTGCCCTGCTCCTTATTGTCCTAATTGCATTGTCCCTCTTACAGTCGTGCATGTCCTTCTTGAATGTCCTGACTTCCAGGACAAGCGTGTGTCTTGCTTTCCGACCACCCCTCGCGGTCGCCTGTCCCTCAATAGAATTCTTGGTGACTCGGATACTTTTGATATCGTTCGCCTTGTGCGCTTTTGTTCTCGTATTGGCATCTTTGGTGATATTTAGCGCCCTCTGATTATTCCGCACATTTGATGGTGGTACATAGCCTTCCCGGTTTGGTGCCTTCTTTTGATAATTACTTACTTACTTTGACGTCACTAAATTGCAGAAGTTATGAGGCAATGAAATTCATCCTGAGGTCAGATCAACTGGCCCGCTTATGTCCCCATTTTCTAGAAATTTTATGTGAGAATATCTCGGCTGATGGATCGTTTTGCAGTATCTACTTAACACCCGCATATTTGTAGTTAATTTAAATTTCTTTACGTATCGCCACAAAGTAGAGTATTTCAGGCAAGCATTTATTTCGTCCCCTGGTGTCGATCGAGGAATTACAGGTAATGTTTGCCTGAAATCTCCTGCAAAGCAATATTAATACGTTCCCAAATGGTATGATGTTTCCACGCAAATCTTGCTTTGTCGATCAAGAGCCTTGAATGATTTTTGTGAGGTATTGTGCATTTATCCCAAACAAGAAAATGGCATTTCTGAAATACTTTTCCCATGCCGATGCAATGGAAATGTTGCACGTGGGAGTTTCAATGAATTGCATGTTCAATGGCAATTTCAAAGTCGAAGTAGCAGTTCTTCCACCTGGTAGCAATGTCACAGCAATTCTGAACGATGCTGGAGCTAAGGTTATACCATTTTGGGCTCGAAATGCAGCCAGAATCAATCTAATTAGGAAGGTTTTTACCAGTTCCTCCAGGCGCATCTAAGATTATTTCTCAAAGCCCGTTATTGACAGTTTGAATTATTTGATTGTTAATGCTTTTTCATTCAAGTGTTAGCCTAGGAAGATTTGATTAAACATACGACAACAGATCACCCGTGTTGTAATTTTGTTCATGATGCAATTCTTCATCGAACGAAGTAGCAGCAGATAGATTCAGTGATGGCATTCCCAATTGATTGAGAAATTTGTTCACGATTTCTAAGCACAATCTAAGTCTTCAATCATTATCAACGCTTCCTTGAAGATTTTTGCTGTAAAATCCATGTTCATATTTGATTTTTCTTTGCGTATTCGACGGATAATATCTTCAGCAGAGTGCGATTTATAATTATCCCATAACTGTTGGAGATAACGGAGAGCCGGTGGTCGATATGATTGCAAACAATGCACGAATTTGATTTGGATGTGACATGTTGGACGCGTCATTAATGCATACATCCCAGTATCCATAGTAGTATACATTCGGTATCCACATTCCTCCATTCCGTGTGAAGATGGAACGTTTCCACATCGTCAACCAGTGCCTCCGGTGCTATGAGTGCACCCAATCCACCAGCAAATGTAACCAGCGTATTCAGAAGTGTAGCCTCTGCTCAGTTGATCACCATTATTCTATCTGTACGTCAGAAACACTATGCTGTTTGCTTTGCAGTGGCGATCATCCTGCAATCTCCATTCGTTGTCCTCGCAGACAAGAAGTCATCAAGAACATTGAGAAAAACCACATCTTCTGCCGGAGCCAGTACCTCTGAAGCAACCAACCAATCAGCAACCACCTCAACTTCAAATTTCAACGTCCAAGCCACCATTTTCCCTGTGCTTCCGGGTGGACAACCCACTGCTACTGCTACTACTACTACTAGCCAATGGGGTCCCAGCTCCAAACCAACCAGCCACTTTTTTTCGGGATATTCCTGCGCGGGCCCTAAGCCTCTGGCTGGCCCACTAAGTGTTGCTTGTTTCTGTTTTACTTGGGCGGAGTACGAGTATTTATGATTCGTATGGTCGCTTCAGTAAGATTTTGTCCCACGTGTTTAACAACTTCTTCTGCTCTGTTGAATCTAAGTTGAAATCTTAAACCAGCCACTCATCGAGCCAGCCGTCGCCGCCTCGATCCCATTCCGACCAATCACTGTATAGCACAGTAAAAGTTTTGACATCGACGGCCAGAATGATTGCTGGCACTAACCTCCTAGAATTTGTGAGAATTCTGAAAATTCTTTACAAAGCGAATGATCTCACTACCTTCAATGTTCCTGATGACGTCTACAACGCTCCAGGTTCAACTCCAGCAATTGACCCTTTAGAGGATGCTGACTCTTCACCCGACGACGATTCTGCCACTTCAATGCAGACTTCAGCTCTTGTTCTAGTACCTTCAGCTCACAAGACTCTGACTCCTAAGACCCCTTCTTCTGCTACGGTTCCAATTGCTAACCGTGACATCACTGTGAACGCGGCCACGCTTTCAGACCTACTGTCAACTCCTTCTCCAGCTGTTGTTGGCCCTTCATCCGACCTAGTGGTGAATTCAGCTGCAATTGACCCTTGGTCTGACCCTCTAGACTATGAAGACTACGAAGACTCTTCTGCTGCAGTACCTACTGCTGTTACTCAACCTTCAAGAACTCTACCTCCGAGATCTACCACCCCTGCTCTTTACTCATGTAATGAATCGGATGAGGACGTGTCTGTTGGAACATCATCTTCTCTTTTCACGGAAATGTCACTACTCAGCTGCCGTTTTCCTTCACGACTCTGCACCAACAACCCCCAACGACCGCACCACAATGCCAACACGAAGTCAGACCACTAAGACCGACAAGCCCAAGAAGAAGACCAAAGATCAGAGTTTGCCGAAATCATCAACAAAAAAGAAGACCACTGACGAAATGATTTAACATCAACATCTGAAATCAACCCTCAACTGCCAGCTGCTTGCGAGCCCAGCCCCTGTGTACTCTGCAAATGACGCCCAACTCAATCTACTTCACTCTACTCAAGTTCAAATCCGCGGTGTTTGGGCCACCGATCTTTCATCTCCCATCTTCACCTAGTCTCCAGTTCCTCGCTCAAGATTTCTGCATCCTCGCCCCATTCTTCCATCCCCTGCTTGCCAGCTCTATTGACATTTTCAAGTTTCAAGAAATGAACATGAAAACTTCATCCTAAAACTTTGAGTGTCTTAACAGAAAATGAGGAGAATATATAGGGAGGTAAATGTAACAGCACCATAAGTGTAATTATGTACTATGTATGGCAGTCAGGAAATGTACTTATTACATTTAGTATTAAAACGTACTGTCTATTCGGAGGATCCGTTGCAGCAACTTTTATTATTGTTCCATACGAAATTATATGTAATACATTTGGTTGTGAAATTTTACTCCTGAGAGTGGGCTTACCTGCTGATTAGCTCACTTACTAGTTTATTTATATACAAGGAGGTATATTGAGCTGTGAGAGTACATAACACTGGTGTTCTTATATTCTTGCAAATCCACTAACACGCATTATGTTTTGACCTTATCTGTTAAGGAACTCTCTTACCTGCTGAGAAACTCGCTTACCTACTGAGGAACACTCTTACCTGCTGAGGAACACTCTTACCTGCTGAGGAACACTTACCTGCTGAGGAACACTCTTACCTGCTGAGGAACTCTCTTACATGCTGAGGAACACTCTTACCTACTGAGAAACACTCTTACCTGCTGAGGAACACTCTTACCTGCTGAGGAACACTCTTTTACCTGTTGAGGAACACTCTTACCTGCTGAGGAACTCTCTTACCTGCTGAGGAACTCTCTTACCTGTTGATGAATTCGCTTACCTGCTGAGGAACTCGCTTACCCTGTCCTTACCCATGTCCAACACCCACGTCTCCCTTCCCATGTCTAACACCCACGACTCTGATCCCATGTCCAATACCCACGACTTCCCTCCCATGTCCAACACCCACGACTCCCCTCCCAAGTCCAACACCCACCACTTCCCTCCCAAGTCCAACACCCACCACTTCCCTCCCATGTCCAACACCCACGACTCTCCTCCCAAGTCCAACACCCACCACTTCCCTCCCAAGTCCAACACCCACCACTTCCCTCCCATGTCCAACACCCACGAATCCCCTCCCATGTCCAATACCTACGTGTTCCCTCTGTCCAACACCCACGTGTCCCCTCTCATATCCAACACCCACGAATCCCCTCCCATGTCCAGCACCCACGTGTTCCCTCCCATGTCCAGCACCCACGTGTTCCCTCCCATGTCCAGCACCCACGTGTTCCCTCTCATGTCCAGCACCCACGTGTTCCCTCCCATGTCCAGCACCCACGTGTTCCCTCCCATGTCCAACACCCACGTGTTCCCTTCCATGTCCAGCACCCACGTGTTCCCTCTCATTTTTTTGCAGGGATATTCCTGCACGGACCCTAAGCCTCTGGCTGGCCCACTAAATGTTGCTTGTTTCTGTTTTACTTGGGCGGAGTATGAGTATTTATGACTCGTATGATTGCTTCAGTAAGATTTTGTCAAATGTGTTTAACAACTTCTTCGGCTCTGTTGAATCTAAGTTGAAATCTTAATGGGTTTGTAACTATGCACTGTGTTAGATAATGTTCCAGTGGTCTGTCGGGCATTTCCCCACAGTACTTACATTTCCTCTCATCTTTCGGAACCTGCAAGCCTATTTCCCATGCACATTGGTATCCAAGCCTGATGCGATGTAAGTGTACTTCTGTTGTTCTACTGCTCCCTTTCATCAAACCAAGGGGTTCGTAGTTGGTTGAAATTTTGTACCAACCCGCAGATCCTGATGTAGCAACTGCTGTGTTGTGGTCACTGTACATCTTTTGCATTGCTCTGTTTCTAATTACTTTCTTAATCTGTGATAGACTCTGTGGTATGTAAATGTCTACATTTCTTCTCTTAGTTGCAAGTTTTGCAGCTTCGTCTGCAATGTCATTTCCAATTATTCCAACATAACTTGGCATTCCCTCTCATGTCCAACACCCACCAGTCCCCTCCCCATGTCCAACACCTACGTGTCCCCTCCCATGTTCAACACCCACGACTCCCCTCCCATGTTCAACACCGCCGCCATCCATAACTTTAAATCATGGTTCGACAAAAAATTATAAGGTCAGAAACGACTACAGCATAATGCCAGAAGCACAACAAGACCTACTAACTCTCCCATAGACACTAACAGGTAAACACGGATAGATAAGTACTCACCTGTCCTCTCCCACCAGCAGGACAAGTACTCACCTGTCCTCTCCAACCAGCAGGACAAGTACTCACCTGTCCTCTCCCACCAGCAGGACAAGTACGCACCTGTCCTCTCCCACCAGCAGGATAAGTACTCATCTGTCCCCTCCCACCAGCAGGATAAGTACTCACCTGTCCTCTCCCACCAGAAGGATAAGTACTCACCTGTCCTCTCCCACCAGCAGGATAAGTACTCACCTGTCCTCTCCCACCAGCAGGATTAGTACTCATCTGTCCTCTTCCCACCAGCAGGATAAGTACTCACCTGTCTTTTCCCACCAGCAGGATAAGTACTCACCTGTCTTTTCCCACCTGCAGGACAAGTACTTGTGGTGTTTGTGTGTTGCTGAGGAAGTCTTGGTTGTCGGGTTGATATAAAGCCATTGCTTGGTTACTGACTTTAATAATACTTATAAAGGATTACATGACTAGTAGCTACCAAGCTGGTAGCGTCCTGTACGCTCTCTGTTTACCTCTCTCTCGGCGTCTGAGCCGCAGCACATAGAAAACGGATGGTACCGTTTTCTGTGAACATGACATCCCTCCTTTTCTTTAAAAAGAATGAATACAGGATGTCTACCATGCTTGTAGCACAAAGCAAAGTTATTGACACAAAGTAAGTTATTAACATATCAAGAGATATTACATACATTTAACATTAATTAAGCACATAAAGAATTTAAACAACTTAATCTTTACCACAAAGGATTTCAATGTTAAAAGTACATATGCAATGTTAAACAAACATGAAAGAAACTGTAATACAAGGTTACAAAATATTGAATGAGAGATCTGCATTATTCAAACAATATTAAATTTAGTTTAGCATAATAAGTAAATACTTTGCATTACATAGGAACATAATTAATCATCAAATCGTGTAGGGCGTTTAACATGATGATTAGGACGAGAGTCCTTAAATACAAGAATATCCCTTGATGAATTGTTTGTCGGGTTATAACTCATTTTTTCTTTATCGTTTGTACGACTTTGCACTTCATCAATTTCTACACTAGTTGGAATCACTTTGAAATAGGCCATATTACGTGTTATACTATGATCTCTATTACTAGCTGTTACCATAGTTCCGTTTACACTAATCACTTTATATGGTTTTGTATCATACGGCATATCTAGCTTTCCCTCTTTTTTCTTTTTAACGAGAACAGTATCTCCAACCTTTATGAATTGTTCCTTTGCACGTTGATCATGAGCAATTTTCATATTGCCCTTGGCTAGTGCATCCTTCTGAGCGAGACGTTTATCTGTTACCTCAGCTGGAATGACGGGTAGTGTGATCCTCATAGGACGTCCAAATAAAAGTTCGCCAGGCGACTTGCCCAGTGTTCCATGCGGTGTTGCACGGTAGTTCCTGAGAAAAGCATACATAGCTTGTTTCCAGGATCGTCCTTCGGCATGAGCACAGCGTACAGCTTTCATGAGAGGTTGCATGAATCTCTCAACTTCTCCATTTGCTTGAGGATGTAGTGGCATCACACGGAGGTGTTTGAATCTAATATGCTCAGCAAAATTGACGAAGTCTTGTCCATTGAATGGCGGTCCATTGTCCGTCTTGACAACTTCAGGAATGCCAAAGTTTGAAAAGATCTTGTCGAGTTTCGGGATGACTGGCTTTGCAGATGTGGAAGTGATGATTTCTACTTCTGGATAAGGTGAGTGATCATCAATGACTACCATCAAGTACTCTCCAGTTGGTAGTGGTCCGCAGAAGTCCATCGATACTTCCGTCCATGGTGCAGCAGGTAGTGGTGAAGGTTGTAGAGGTGTTGGTCTTGAAGTATCCACTGCAGCTTGGCAAGGGACACAGGCATCATGCATGTCCTTTGCTTGACAATCAATGCCAGGAAACCACACCTTTTCTCGTAGCAGCTGTTTGGTTCTAACAAGACCTTGGTGTCCTTGATGTGCAAGCTTCAGAGCACGTTGCTGGAGAACAGCTGAAATGACAATACGAGTACCTCGCGGCACGGTGTCGCGTTGTTGCGTAACACTTAATTCTGTCTGGATGCGTTCAAGTGCTTTGAATGCATCTTGGTCAACTCCTGAGGGTGGGATGCGTGGAAACTTTTTCTTAGTCAATGCATCCACTGTTGCTTGCAGAGTTGGGTCCTCGAGGGTTGCAGTACGGATTTCATCAAGAGTGAGAGCCTTAGGGACTGTATCACAGGTTACAGAGTGTACATATTCCTCGGCAACTTGAATTACATCTGGGTTGATGTGCAGATGAACTTTGCTATCAGTATAACAACCTATGGATTCAAACCGATCAGAAAATTCAGCAACAATATCATTAACATTGTTTGCAGATTCCACTGCTACAGCATTAGAAAGCTGAAGTAGTCCCAATTTGGTTGAAGTCTTGTAACTGAGTAGAGACTCCTTTGCATTCTTAACAACATGGAATGTAGTAGTGAGCATTGCACTCTTGGACTTAATCTCTGCAGTGAAAGTTCGAATCACTGGCAAGGCTACCTTTGAAGCGTGGGCAGTGGCTTTGCCTTTGTAGTTTTCAAGCTTTGGGAACTGTTTTTTAAATTTCTCATAGTGGCACTCAGCAATGGTGTCAATGTTTGATCCAGTGTCAATGAGAACGTTGAGACAAATACCAGCAATGTATACACATGTCTCTGGGTTGTTTGGAAGATCATTCCATTCTGTGATTGATTGTACTCCATAAATGTAATCACATTCACTGTCATCTGAGACTGGTTATAATGAAATGTTGTCTTGTACGTTATTAACATTTTGGATATGAGTTGCAATATTTTGTTTACCACCTCGACCCCTATGACCTGATCCTCGTACAGTGCTTTTATTCACTGACTGTGGTTTCTTGAGTGCGGAACGACGCATAGCACCAAAATGACCTAGTTTTCCACACACTCATAGCACTTCTTACCTTGAGCAGGACAAACATTATCTTGGTGTGGGTAGTCTCCTCTACAATTGTAATATTTATTGTTGACACCCTCTGATGTGGGTCGTTGTGACTGCTTGAGTCTTGTTCCATGACTCCAAGTGTGATGTGGTTCTCGGCTCAATTTACTGTTAGGTTTGCCATGATATCTTCTTTGATCACGGTGTCCTCCCAGAACCTTATGTACCTCATCACTGTTAGTAACAGTGGCAGAACCGTTATTGGCACTGCACTCCATGACACGAGCATCACGTGCAGCATCTTCCATTCGACGAGCCATATCCAGTATTTTGGTAAGAGAACTTTCATCATCAACAAGTTCTAGAGCTCTTCGACAGAGACGTGTAGATGTGCATGTTTCAATTATTTGCTGTTTGATTTCTTTGTCAACATCAGCAAACTCACAATGGGCTGCTAAACCCTGCAGACGTGTGTGGTATTGATCCACAGTTTCATTAGAGAGTTGTCTGGCTCTCCTGAAATGCATAATTTCCATTGCAGTATTTTGTCTTGGTTTGAAATGCTCTGTTAGTTTGGCTTTGGCAATGTCATAATCTTTGGCACCACCAGTATCTTTCAGTGTGTCAAAGATGTCACAAACTCTATCACCTGCATAATGAAGTAGAAAGGCACGCTTTCTTTCAGCACTTTTGATGTCAGAAACTATCAACATATTTTCAAACCTTTTAAGCCATTTGGTCCACTTCTGTGACAGGTTTTTCTGGTCACAGTCAGGATCAAATGCAGGAAACTGAGGTATATTTGCCATTTTTACTGAATAAATGTAAACTTATCACTTAAATGTTCCTCAGAATACTAAACACTTACTGCACTGTATATGTTAGTTATGAATTCACTGTAATTACTTTAATTTTGCAAAGCACACAAGCCTTTTAATGCAAAAGTTCACAGTAGTGCATAATATAGCAGCAACTGACTTCTTACCTAACCCTGTATATATGTGTTGTTCCTGCTCACAGCAGCACAGCAGTTGTCAGCAGTTGGCACAGCAGTTGGTACAGCAGTTTACAGCAGTTGGCAGTAGTTGGTACAGCAGTTGTCAGCAGTTGGCACAGCAGTTGGTACAGCAGTTTGCAGCAGTTGGTACAGCAGTTGTCAGCAGTTGGCACAGCAGTCAGTTCACAGCATGAAGAATTGTAGCACAGAGCGCGTTTCGTATACAAAACATCGAGTTTTGTATACAGCATCAAAGCGTCGTTTCGTACACCGCGTCGGCAGATTCCTCAGTATACAACTTTAGTCAGCACATAGCATTGGTTAGCACATAACTTGGGTTAGCACATAGCTTGGGTTAGCACACAGCACTGGATAGCACACAGCATTGGTTAGCACACAGCATTGGGTAGCACACAGCATCGGGTATGGTGCTCACAGACAGCTTCTCTTCCTCCTCCTCCAGGCGTGAGACAGCATGCTTTTCCTTGTGTTTTAAGCTGAACAAATACCTGCGTTCACAGTTCATCCTCGTCGCCAGTGTGGTGTTTGTGTGTTGCTGAGGAAGTCTTGGTTGTCGGGTTGATATAAAGCCATTGCTTGGTTACTGACTTTAATACTTATAAAGGATTACATGACTAGTAGCTACCAAGCTGGTAGCGTCCTGTACGCTCTCTGCTTACCTCTCTCTCGGCGTCTGAGCCGCAGCACATAGAAAACGGATGGTACCGTTTTCTGTGAACATGACAGTACTCACCTGTCTTCTCCCACCAGCAGGACAATTACTCACCTGTCCTCTCCGACCAGCAGGATAAGTACTCATCTGTCCCCTCCCACCAGCAGGATAAGTACTCACCTGTCCTCTCCCACAAGCAGGATAAGTACTCACCTGTCCTCTCCCACCAGAAGGACAAGTACTCACCTGTCCTCTCCCACCAGAAGGACAAGTACTCACCTGTCCTCTCCCACCAGCAGGATAAGTACTCACCTGTCCTCTCCCACCAGCAGGATAAGTACTCACCTGTCCTCTCCCACAAGCAGGATAAGTACTCACCTGTCCTCTCCCACCAGAAGGACAAGTACTCACCTGTCCTCTCCCACCAGAAGGACAAGTACTCACCTGTCCTCCCCCACCAGCAGGATAAGTACTCACCTGTCCTCTCCCACCAGAAGGACAAGTACTCACCTGTCCTCTCCCACCAGAAGGACAAGTACTCACCTGTCCCCTCCCACCAGCAGGATAAGTACTCACCTGTCCTCTCCCACCAGAAGGACAAGTACTCACCTGTCCTCCCCCACCAGAAGGACAAGTACTCACATGTCCTCTCCCACCAGCAGGATAAGTACTCACCTGTCCCCTCCCACCAGCAGGATAGGGTGGAACGGGTTGAGGGCGACGCAGGCGAGGGTGGAGCGCCGCCGCTGGAGGAGCGTCTGGACACACAGTGGGCGACACTTGCGGAGGAAGAGATCGTAGACATGGACACGTGTGTCCTCCGTCACCCCGACGATGACGCTGCTGCTGTAGTAACACCAGGTCATCCCCGACACCGGCGCCCCCAGGTCCAGCATCACCAGGGCGCACCTGTGTGGTCACACACACCTCACCACCACCTTCACGACCTCCAGGGCTAACCCCTGGGCTAACCCCAGGGCTAACCCCTGGGCTAACCCCAGGGCTAACCCCTGGGCTAACCCCAGGGCTAACCCCAGAACTATCCCCAGAACTAACCCCTGGGCTAACCCCAGGGCTAACCCCTGGGCTAACCCCAGGGCTAACCCCAGGGCTAACCCCAGAACTAACCCCAGGACTAACCCCTGGGCTAACCCAAGGACTAATCCCAGGACTAACTCTAGGACTAACCCTTGGGCTAACCCTAGGACTAACCCCTGGGCTAACCCTAGGACTAACCCCTGGGCTAACCCTAGGACTAACCCCAGGGCTAACCCTAGGACTAACCCCAGGGCTAACCCCAGGGCTAACCCCAGTGCTAACCCCAGGGGTAACCCCAGGGCTAACCCTAGGACTAACCCCAGGGCTAACCCCCAGGGCTAACCCCTGGGCTAATCCTAGGACTAACCCCAGGGCTAACCCCAGGGCTAATCCCAGGGCTATCCCCAGGGCTAACGCCAAAGCTAACCCTAGGACTAACCCCAAGGCTAACCCCCGGACTAACCCCAGGGCTAACCCCGGGACTAAACCCTGGGCTAACCCCAGGGCTAACCCCAGGGCTAACCCCAGGGCTAACCCTAGGACAAACCCCTGGGCTAACCCCAGGGCTAACCCCAGGGGTAACCCCAGGGCTAACCCTAGGACAAACCCCAGGGCTAACCCCAGGGCTAACCCCTGGGCTAACCCTAGGACTAACCCCAGGGCTAACCCCAGGGCTAACCCCAGGGCTAACCCTAGGACAAACCCCAGGGCTAACCCCAGGGCTAACCCCTGGGCTAACCCTAGGACTAACCCCTGGGCTAACCTAAGGGCTAACCCCAGGGCTAACCCCAGGGCTAACCTAGGACAAGCCCCAGGGCTAACCCCAGGCCTAACCCCAGGGCTAACCCCAGGGCTAACCCTAGGACAAACCCCAGGGCTAACCCCAGGGCTAACCCTAGGACAAATCCCAGGGCTAACCCCAGGGCTAACCCCTGGGCTAACCCTAGGACTAACCCCAGGGCTAACCCCAAGGCTCTTTTTCCATAGTGTATAGTAGGTCACTGGAGACGGGAGACCTTCCAGAAATATGGAAGGCGGCTAATGTAGTCCCAATATACAAAAAGGGTGACAGATAAGAGGCATTGAACTGCAGACCAGTGTCCTTAACTTGTATACCATGCAAGGTAATGGAGAAGATTGTGAGGAAAAACCTAGTAACACATCTGGAGAGAAGGGACTTCATGACAACCCATCAACATGGGTTCAGGGAGGGTAAATCTTGCCTGACTGGCTTAATAGAATTCTACGATCAGGTGACAAAGATTAAGCAAGAAAGAGAAGGCTGGGCGGACTGCATTTTTTGGAATGTCGGAAAGCCTTTGACACAGTACCCCATAAAAGGTTAATGCATAAGCTGGAGAAACTGGCAGGAGTAACTGGTGGGGCGCTCCAGTGGATAAGGGAGCACCTAAGCAATAGGAAGCACAGAGTTACAGTGAGGGGGTGAGACCTCAGATTGGCGTGAAGTCACCAGTGGAGTCCCACAGGGCTCTGTACTCGGACCTATCCTGTTTACGATATACGTAAATGATCTCCAAAAGGATATATACTCACTCCCCTCAATGTTTGCTGACGACACCAAAATTATGAGAAGGATTAAGACAGGGAAGGACAGCTTGAGGCTTCAAGATGACCTTGACAAGCTGTAGGAATAGTCGAACAAATGGTTGTTAGAGTTTAACCCAAGCAAATGCAATGTAATGAAGATAGGTGTAGGGAGCAAGAGACCAGATACAAGGTATCATTTGCGAGATGAAATACTTCATGAGTCAGAGAAAGACCTGGGGGGTTGATATCACGCCAGACCTGTCCCCTGAAGCTCATATCAAGAGGATAACATCAGCGGCATATGCCAGGTTGGCTAAAATAAGAAAGGCCTTCAGGAACTTGTGTAAGGAATCTTTCAGAACTTTGTATACCACATATGTCAGACCAATCCTGGAGTATGCGGCTCCAGCATGGAGTCTATATCTAGTCAAGCATAAGACTAAACTGGAAAAGGTTCAAAGGTTTGCCACCAGACTAGTGTGGGAAATTTTTACCCACTATATCTACATTATGTAAGAAATGTATTATTTCTATATCATATCTAAATCATATCAAAATCATATTTGAATCACTTTAGATTCATTATACATCTTGATCCTAGATCCCCCTCCCCGCTCAGCTCGTTGTCGCCGTGTGGGGGCTTCGTGGGCGGCTGCTGGAGTGTGATGCTCCTTAGGACAGTCTTCTGTCCTTTTCTAGCCTTGTGCTCCTGCTGCCGTCCTCTCCAATTCTGCTGGGCACCTTTTCCTTTTCCTTGTTTCGTTTTTCTCCCCCCTCTTCTCCTATCTGCTTGCCGTTTCCTGCCGACCTTTTGCTCGTTCTGGTTCTTCCATGGACTTCTTCTATTTTGACGCCCGGGTGCTTGGGGAGGCATACTCATGCACCCGTAGAACTGCAGTACCCGACGTCGAGAGCGAGGGGACCCTTTTATTGTCAATCCCCACTTCGTCACTGAACCCGATCTCGACGGACTGTCGGTTTCTTAAGGTGGCGTTTGTGGGGCGTATACTCACGACGCACCCCTAGGAGGCCCCGACAAGATCGGCGATAGCTTCTTGTTGGGTGTCCTGCCTCTAATTGTGGCTCCATGGTGGGTGTGGGGGCTCATTCGTGAGTGAATTCTTAATTTCGTCAAGATGATAACCCCTGTTTCGGCTGCTTCTGGCTTACCTTTTCAGGCTCGTGGGGTGGGCGACCAAGCCCCCGAGTCGGTCCGTATTGGAAGACCGGGTTCTGTAGCCTCCGCTGCATTGGGCCCCGACCTTGCTCCTCCTTTGGCCTCTCTGACTCCTTCCCCTGGCTCCCCTCCCTCCTCTGTGGTTGGGTCGAGCCCCAAGCCCCCAGTGGTGACTACCTCGTCCCCTGGCGCGGCTCCTTCTCTAGTTGTAACTACTGCGCCTTTTAACCCCTCTCTCTCTGGGGGTTCTCACCGCCGTTCTCGTCACGGCCGCCCTCGCTCGATTCCTTCCAGTTCTGCTACCTATCAAGCCTTGTTTGGTCCCGCTTCGTGGGCCAAATATTTTGATCTCCTCCCTCTTGATTCTGCGCCTCCTGACGATTTCTCCCTTCATCGACATCTCATTGATTCCGTGGATGCCTCCATTACTTTCAACCCCACTCGTCTCGGTACACGTGTCGTTGCTGCTCCTTCTCAGGATGCTGCTTCCTGCTTGGCTGCCTTATCCTGCCTTGGCGAGACCCCCGTTCGGGTCTCGAAGATCGCTCAATTGAATGCCAGTGTTGGCACTATTTTGCTCCCGCCCCATGTTGCAACCGGTGTTCGGGACCTGCGCGACTGCCACGACGATATTCGCCATATCCTCGCTGCCCAGGGCCATTCTATTCTCCAGGTGGACACGTTTACTCGTCCCCCTCGTGGTAGTCGCCGTCAACCCCTCCGGGTTGTGAAGATTACCTTTGATGGTAGGACCCTTCCACCCTCTGTCATTCTTGCTGGTGCCAGGTGCTCTGTCCAGGAGTACATTCCTTCTCCTCGGCTCTGCAACAAGTGCTGGAGGTTTGGGCATGGTGCCCTCCGCTGCTCCGGGACTGTCTCTCTCTGTCCTTTGTGTGGTGGCGAAGGTCACTCTAAGTCGGAGTGCACTTCTCCCCAGGCTCGTTGCCTCAACTGCGGTGAGGCCCGTCCTACCTTCTCCCGTGCGTGTGTCCATTACAAGCTTGAGGCAGCCGTCCTCAACCTGAAGCACCGGGAGCGTTTATCTTTTCCTGAGGCGAGGCGCCAGGTTCGCCGGCTCCCGCCTTATGCTAATATCTCTTATGCTCGCGTGTTGCGCTCTTCCTCTCCTCGTCCTTCCCGCCTTCCTCAGACTCACAACCGTTTCCGGGCCTTGGACCCTGATGCGCCCACTGCCCCCTCCTCTGTTCCTTTGGGTTCTCTCCCGAAGTATCCTCCTCCTGGTCCTCTGTCTGGGGTTCCCCTTCCTTCTACCCGGTCTGTCGTGTCTTCTGTGTCTTCTTCCTCGTCCCCCTCCGATCCTCCTTCCCATCCTCTTCCTCCATCTATTGGCTCTCCCCACCGCCTGTCGGTGCGGGCGGATGTCCATCGCTCTCCTAACGGCCGTCGTGTGTGCTCTCGTTCGGCTTCTCCTGTTGAGACACTGGAATCCGTTGCCCGGTACGTAGTTGCTGGGACACCGGTCTCTTTAAGTCAGAAGCGTAAGCCTGGCTCCTCTCCTTCCTCTTCCCCGGCGGGTAAGAAGGCTTCGCTTTCTTCCTCAGCTCCTCCTTCTGGCTCTGTTGCTCCTTCCCCTCCCGTTTCAGTGCTTGCGCCCCCTGTTCCTGCTATGGAGGTTTCTTTGGCCCCTGCTTCCCTTTCGGTTGCTGCTCTTGCTGGGGTGCGCTCCCCTCTTTCTACTCCCCCTCCTCCTGCTGCTGTCCTTGCCGGCTCCTCTCCGTTGTCTCCTCCTCTTCCTCCTCCTCCTCCAGACCCTGCCCGCCCACCTCTGCTCTGTTCTCCCGTTTCCTTCCCTCCGTCTTTGCTCAGTTTACCCATGCCCCCTAACCCTGACTTTGCTGACCCTGATCCCGACCCTGATATTCTTTAACGTGCTCTGTTGGTCTTTCGCCTTTGTTTCTTCCTTGTTCTCTGTTTTTGTCCTTTCTCTTCTCGTCGTTGTCCATTCTTCAATGGAACGTTCGAGGTTATTACGCCAATTTCCTCGAACTCCAACTTCTGATTTCGCGGTTTTCGCCCCTTTGTGTCTGTCTCCAGGAGCCAATGCTTGGTGCTCGTCCTGGTCGTTTTCGTGGCTATTCCTTTCCTTCCCCCCCCCCGGCCATTGCTGGGGCTTCTAATTCTTCTGCTCTTTTGATTCGGGGCTGATGTTCCCTTTGTTCCTTTACTTTTTCCTTCGCCTCTCCATTGTTCTGCTGCTCGTATCTTTGTGGGGAAATGGTACACAGTTTGTTCCATTTATCTCCCCCCGAGTGTCCCGCTCTCTCTTCCTGATTTGAAACACCTCCTGGACTCCTTGCCGGAGCCTGTGCTCCTGCTGGGTGACTTCAATTGTCGTCATTCTCTTTGGGGTGACGTTCTGACGAATACCCGGGGTCGCCTCCTTGAGCCGTTTCTCCTCTCTTCTTCCCTGTCTCTTCTGAATTCTGGTGAGCCCACTCATTTGGACTCTCGGACTCGCACCCTTTCTTGTCTTGATCTTTCTCTCTGCTCTTCTTCTCTTTACTTAGATTTCGCGTGGCAGGTTCTTGATGACCTCCATGGAAGTGATCATTTCCCCATCCTTGTTTCCTTTTTCTCTTTTCGCCCTTCCCTCTCTTTCCCTAGGTGGCAGTTTGCTAAGGCAGACTGGACCCTATTTACCCTCAGTGCTGCTCTCCCTGACCTCTCCCTTCTGCCTCTCTCTCGCGCTCTCCTCCTTTTTCATGACACTGTCTTCAACGCTGCCCTCCGCTCTATTCCTCGCTCTTCCTCTCGGGGTCCACGGAAGTGCGTTCCCTGGTGGAATGCGGACTGTGCTCGGGCTGTCCGCTGTAAGCGTGCAGCCTGGAAGAGGCACCGCCGTAGGCAGTCGACCGATTCTTTTCTTTTCTTTCGGAAAGCGAGTGCGGTGGCCCGTAGGGCCATCCGTACGGCTAAACGTGAATGTTGGGCATCTTATGTCTCATCAATTACGTCCGAGACCCCTCTGGCCCAGATCTGGAAGCGTATCCGCAAGATAGCGGGTAAGTTCGTTCCCGATGTTTCACCGGTCCTTCACCTCCATGATACTCTTGTGGCGGACCCGTTGCAGGTCGCTTCCGAACTGGGTTCCCATTTTTCTTCTGTTAGCTCTGGTCTTCATCTTCCCCAATCTTTCCTTCTTCGTAAACCTGTCCTTGAGTCTCGTCCTTTAGATTTCTGCACTCATCTTCAGCTTCCCTATAATGATCCCTTCTCTCTCTCTGAACTTCGTTCTGCCCTGGCCCTCTGCGGTTCTACGGCGGCGGGCTCCGATGGTATTCATTATGAGATGCTTCGCCATCTCCCTCCGGGCACGTCTCAGTATTTACTGAGTCTGTATAATCGGATCTGGGAGTCGTCGTCAGTCCCTGAGGACTGGCTCGATGCCGTTGTCCTCCCTGTTCGCACACCGGGGTCTCTGGGTACTTCCCCTAAGGACTTTCGCCCTATTGCTCTCACAAGTTGTGTCTGCAAACTCTTTGAACGTATGGTTAACGTTCGTCTGATGTGGTTCCTGGAACACCATCAACTCCTCTCCCCTTCTCAATTTGGTTTCCGCAAGTGCCGCAGCACGACAGATGTCCTGGTGAACTTGGAGGTCTATATTCGTACTGCTTTTGCTGCGAAGACCTCCGTTGTTGCCGTCCTTTTTGACCTAGAAAAGGCTTACGACACCACTTGGCGTTATCATATCCTCTCTCAACTTCATTCTTTTGGCCTTCGTGGTCATCTCCCTCTCTTTCTCCGCAGCTTCCTCTCTCGTCGTTCCTTTCGGGTGCGCCTTGGTACCGCTCTCTCTCCCTCTTTTCAGCAATACGAAGGTGTGCCCCAGGGTAGTGTTCTGAGCACTACTCTTTTTCTTGTTGCCCTCAATGGTCTTCTTTCCTCTCTTCCTTCTGGTGTCTTCTCCGCTCTCTATGTCGATGATCTTACCCTTTGTTGTCAGGGTGATGATTCGCCTCTCCTTCAACGCCGGCTTCAACTTGCAATTGATGCCGTGTCGTCTTGGGCCACAGGTCATGGCTTCAAGTTCTCTACTTCTAAGACTTGTGCCATGACTTTTACGCGGAAACGGGTTGTTCTTCGTCCCTCTTTGTCGCTTTATGGTCATCCCCTTGAATACAAAGATTCCGCGAAGCTTTTGGGGTTATTCCTTGACACTCGTTTGTCTTGGTCTCCCCATATCTCTTACCTCCGTGTTGAGTGCTCTAAGGCCCTTACCCTCCTTCGGGTCTTGTCCCATACTTCTTGGGGGGCAGATAGGCGCACTCTCCTTGCTTTATATTCCTCTCTCGTCCTGTCTAAGCTCGATTATGGTTGCCCTGCTTACTCGTCTGCTTCTCCTTCTACTCTTCGCCGTCTTGATGCTTTGCACCATACTGGGTTGCGCCTCAGTTCTGGTGCCTTTCGTTCGACTCCCATCCTTAGCTTGTATGTTGACACTGGCTTCCTGTCTCTCCAGGACCGCCGTGATCGCTACTGTCTTCGCTATCTTGCGCGGTCCTTGCAACATCCTTCCTCTCGCCTCTGTCGTGCTTTAACTTTTACCCCTCCTGCGGTTCCTGTTCCTCTTCACCACCTCCCTCTTTCTGTCCGGTTATCTCGCCTACAGGATTCTCTCTCCGTTCATATTTCTGATGTTTCTCCTCGTGTTGTTCCTTCTTTGCCCCCGTGGAGGGTCCCTCTTCCGCGGTTTTGTACTTCCTTGACCCGTATCACTAAAGCTTTTACCCCTCCTACGGTTCTAAAACGCCTTTTCCTCGAGCACTTTTCTTCTCACTCCCGCTCCGTTTCTGTCTTCACCGATGGGTCTAAGTCAGCGGACGGTGTTGGCTACTCTGTTGTTTTTCCTGATCGCACTTATATGTGTCGCTTGCCTCCGGAGACTAGCATCTTTACAGCAGAACTTTATGCTATTCTCTATGCTCTTCGTCTCCTGCTTTCTCGTTGTCAGTCCTCCTTTGTGGTTGTTGTTGACTCTCGTAGTGCCCTCATGGCTCTCGGGTCCTTTAATCCGGTTCATCCAGTAGTTGTCGAGATCCAGCATTGGCTGTTTCTCGTTCACAGTAAATTTAAGTCGGTTGAGTTTTGTTGGGTTCCCAGCCATATTGGTGTGTCTTTAAATGAGCGTGCGGATGCTGCCGCTAAGGAAGCTGTCCGCTCTTGTCCCATCTCTCGTAAAGGCATTCCGTATTCCGACTTTTACCCAGTTATCCATTCCTCAGTTCTTACCCGTTGGCAGGCTTCTTGGTTGTCTGTTACTGGTAACAAGCTACGTACTCTTAAATGTTGTGTTTCCTCGTAGCCGTCCTCCTTCCACCGTAACCGGCGGTGGGAAACAGCTCTGGCGAGGTTGCGTATTGGCCATACTCGCTTAACCCATGGTCACTTGATGGAGCGCCGCCCTGCTCCTTATTGTCCTAGTTGCATTGTCCCTCTTACGGTCGTGCATGTCCTTCTTGAATGTCCTGACTTCCAGGACGAGCGTGTGTCTTGCTTTCCGACCGCCCCTCGCGGTCACCTGTCCCTCGATAGAATTCTTGGTGACTCGGATACCTTTGATATCGTTCGCCTTATGCGTTTTTGTTCTCGTATTGGCATCCTTGGTGATATTTAGCGCCCTCTGATTATTTTGCGTATTTGATGGTGCTACATAGCCTTCCCGGTTTGGTGCCTTCTTTTGATAATTACTTACTTACTTGATCCTAGATGACAATGCCTATGATCACGTAGACCATAGGGCCCTTGGTTGCCTACGTGACTTTGTGCATGATTTCTCAAGGATCCAGAAGCTTCTAGAAGGATTTCTTAATTAAAAACTATTGGAACAATTGAAGCAATTTCTGGTAGGGATTATATCAAATCCTTAATAAGAATCAGTAGTACTATCAAGTACTATTAATTATCTTTAAATCCTATATCTAATTATATTATAATCACATCTTATCTCAATCATATGTCTAGACAGTAAAAATAATCAATCAATATTCATTGAAAGCTACCCCTCTCAAGGGAGAGGGAGGAGCCGTCTCGGGAATGAGGCGACCGACGGGGGCGCCCCAGGGCAGAACGCGTGTGTTTACAAACAGTGAACAAGTGTGACGGTGCCTTGCGGACATTAATTAGCTCAGGACACCTTATCGAATTATCTTTAACACCAGTGATTACTCTTTAGAACTGGGGGAGTACCTGGACAATATATCTACAAGGAAAAATTCCTAAAACATAACTAATAAGTGTAGAATAAGTGTAGAGTGGAGCACACAAAGTGACACTGTCTCCACCTCTACCATCATCACCATCCTACTGCAAACACAATTAAATATCATACTTCAACAATTTAAATTGTTGTTTACAGTAAAAGAATATTGGCTGTTGATAGTTATGGTGCTAGGCTGGACTATGTACATGTTTAAATCCCTGCTTTAAACAGAACCAGTGTTCAGTCATAGAACTGAATTTATTAAAATCGTATCCTTGTATGAAAAATACAAGTTAATGTGAGATACTTGTCTGCACGTGGACTGGAACTTCAGTCAACTAATTCATTCACCCCACCTGCCCCTTACAGCCCACAATATGTCATTAGGAAAAGAGGAGCTAGGATTTACGACCCTAGCTAGAGACTTTAGTTGAATTAATTGCAGACTGTAATTTTTAATTTAGTACAGTACAAGTCCCTGGTAATTTTCGCACATATCAATCCCGGCAGGTTTTTCTCACAACTAGTACCCGAACTGAGGGGTATGAGCTACGAGGAGAGACTACGGGAATTAAACATCACGTCACTGGGAGACAGAAGAGTTAGAAGGGACATGATCACATACAAGATTCTGAGAGGAATTGATTGGGTAGATAAAAACAGACTATTTACCACAAGGGGCATATGCACTAGGGGCCACAGGTGGAAACTGAGTGCCCAAATGAGCAATAGAGACGTTAGAAAGAATTTTTTCAGTGTCAGAGTAGTAATGGAATGCAATAGGAAGTGATGTGGTGGAGGCTGACTCTATACACAGCTTCAAGTGTAGATATGATAGAGCCCAGTAGGCTCAGGAACCTGTACATTAGTTTATTGACAGTTGAGAGGCGGGGCCAAAGAGCCAGAGCTCAACCCCCCCACAAGCACAATTAGGTAAGTACACATACACACACACACACACACACACACACATGTATGGGCATAATAGGAAGGGCATGTATGGAAGCAAAGAAACTGAACAAAAGGGCATGGAGGAACTTCCGGAATAACAGAACACCAGAAAGCAGAGAGAGATACCAGAGAACCAGGAATGAGTATGTCAGGGTGAGAAGAGAAGCAGAGAAAAGTTATGAAAATGATATAGCAAACAAAGCCAAGACCGAACCAAAGCTATTCCATAGTCACATCAGAAGGAAAACAACAGTGAAAGAACAGGTAGTGAAACTTAGAACAGGCGAGGACAGGTATACAGAGAATGACAAAGAGGTGTGTGATGAACTCAACAAAAGGTTCCAAGAGGTCTTCACAACAGAACAGGGTGAGGTCACTGTGCTAGGAGAAAGGGAAGTAAACCAGGTGGCCTTGGAAGAGTTCGAAATTACGAGAGAGGTCAAGAGACACCTGCTGGATCTGGATGCTAGAAAGGCTGTTGGTCCAGACGGGATCTCGTCATGAGTACTGAAAGAGTGTGCAGAGGCACTTTGCTTACCACTCTCCATAGTGTATAGTAGGTCACTGGAGACGGGAGACCTACCAGAAATATGGAAGACAGAGAATGTGGTCCTAATATACAAAAAGGGCGACAGGCAAGAGGCACTGAACTACAGGCCAGTGTCCTTGACTTGTATACCATGCAAGGTGATGGAGAAGATCGTGAGAAAAAACCTGGTAGCACATCTGGAGAGAAGGGACTTCGTGACAAATCGCCAACATGGGTTCAGGGAGGGTAAATCTTGCCTGACTGGCTTAATAGAATTCTACGACCAGGTGACACACATTAAGCAAGAAAGAGAGGGCTGGGCGGACAGCATTTTCTTGGATTGTCGGAAAGCCTTTGACACAGTACCGCATAAGAGGCTGGTACATAAGCTGGAGAGACAGGCAGGTGTAGCTGGTAAGGTGCTCCAGTGGATAAGGGAGTACCTAAGCAATAGGAAGCAGAGAGTTACGGTGAGGGGTGAGACCTCCGATTGGCGTGAAGTCACCAGTGGAGTCCCACAGGGCTCTGTACACGGTCCTATCTTGTTTCTGATATATGTAAATGATCTCCCGGAGGGTATAGATTCATTTCTCTCAATGTTTGCGGACGATGCCAAAATTATGAGAAGGATTAAGACAGAAGAGTACTGTTTGAGGCTTCAAGAAGACCTAGACAAACTGAAGGAATGGTCGAACAAATGGTTGTTAGAGTTTAACCCGACCAAATGTAATGTAATGAAGATAGGTGTAGGGAGCAGGAGGCCAAATACAAGGTATCATCTGGGAGAGGAAATTCTTCAGGAGTCAGAGAAAGAAAAAGACTTGGGAGTTGATATCACGCCAGACCTGTCTCCTGCAGCCCATATCAAGAGGATAACATCAGCAGCATATGCCAGGCTGTCCAACATACGAACGGCATTCAGAAACTTGTGTAAAGAATCATTCAGAACTTTGTATACCACATATGTCAGGCCAATCCTGGCGTATGCAGCCCCAGCATGGAGTCCATATCTAGTCAAGGATAAGACTAAACTGGAAAAGGTTCAAAGCTTTGCCACCAGACTAGTACCCGAGCTGAGAGGTATGAGCTACGAGGAGACACTACGGGAATTAAACCTCACTTCGTTGGAAGACAGAAGAGTTAGGGGAGACATGATTACCACATTCAAGATTCTCAAGGGAATTGATAGGGTAGATAAAGTCAGGCTATTTAACACAAGGGGCACATGCACTAGGGGACACAGGTGGAAACTGAGTGCCCAAATGAGCCACAGAGATATTAGAAAGAACTTTTTCAGTGTCAGAGTGGTTGACAAATGGAATGCATTAGGAAGTGATGTGGTGGAGGCTGACTCCATACACAGTTTCAAGTGTAGATATGATAGAGCCCAATAGGCTCAGGAACCTGTACACCTGTTGATTGACGGATGAGAGGCGGGACCAAAGAGCCAGAGTTCAACCCCCGCAAGCACAACTAGGTGAGTACACACACACACACACACACACACATTGGGGGCCTCGTAGCCTGGTGGATAGCGCGCAGGACTCGTAATTCTGTGGCGCGGGTTCGATTCCTGCACGAGGCAGAAACAAATGGGCAAAGTTTCTTTCACCGTAAGTGCTCCTGTTACCTAGCAGTAAATAGGTACCTGGGAGTTAGTCAGCTGTCACGGGCTGCTTCCTGGGGTGTGTGTGTGTGGTGTGGGAAATTAAAAAAAAAAAAAAAAAAAAAAGTAGTTAGTAAACAGTTGATTGACAGTTGAGAGGCGGGCCGAAAGAGCAAAGCTCAACCCCCGCAAAAACACAACTAGTAAACACAACTAGTAAACACACACACACACACGCACACTAGGGCTGGCTGGCTGAATGGACAGCGCTGTAGACTTGTGGACCTAGGGACCAGGGTTCGATCCCGGCAGCCGGCGGAAAAACAATGGGGCAGAGTTTCCTTCACCCAAATGCCCCTGTTACCTAACTGTAAATAGGTACCTGGGAGTTAGACAGCTGCTAAGGGCTGCTTCCTGGGAGTGTGTGTGTGTGTGGAAAAAAAATAGTTAGTAGCAGTTAATTGATTGAAAGTTAAGAGGCGGGCCAAAAGAACAGAGCTCAAACCCTGTAAGCTCAACTAGGTGAATACAACTAGGTGAATACACACACACACAGGGGGCCTTGCGGTTGAGTGGACAGCGCTCGATGGTCGTAGTACTAAGGGCCCGGGTTCGATTCCCGGGGGAGGTAGAAACAAATGGGCAGAGTTTCTTTCACCCTTTTGCGCCTGTTCACCTAGAAGTAAACAGGTACCTGGGAGTTAGACAGCTGTTTCAAGCTGCTTCCTATGGATGTGTGCGCGTGTGTTTGAGCGAAATATATGTAGCAGATATAATAGAATGAAACTAGAATATACAGAATATACTAGATGTGGGCTTCGGAGGTATAGATATAGAATAGAATATGAAACTACTTTTTTTAGATATATAGAAGAGTTGTTACATTCTTGTACAGCCACTAGTACGCGTAGCGTTTCGGGCAAGTCCCTGGAATACGACCCCCACGAAGAATCGTGTTTATAACCAAGTACCCATTTTACTGTTGAGTTGAACAGAAGCTACAGTAAAGGATTTGCGTCCAGTAAATCCTCCCCGGCCAGGATACGAACTCATGACAAAGCGCTCGCGGAACGCCAGGCGAATGTCTTACCACTACACCACGGAGACTGGTGTAGATTACATTAGAATATACTAATGTACAATAGAATATACAGTACATAGTACATTACATACAATACATTAGAATATACTAGAAAAGAACAGTTTTATTAGAAAGGTGGGGTCCAAGAGCTATAAGTTGATTATACAGACGCAACTAATAAATTATACACACACACGTCTCTCAACAAGCACCTGGCACGACCTCGCACCAGACATATAAACAAACCTTGTTATAGTGACTAGTGCCACGGGAGACATCTCCAGTCACGCAGGGTGCAGTCGCACCTCTACAGGTCTCCAGTATCATCTATTGATACTGGAGACCACAACACTACCCTCCTCCTCCTCCTCCACAACACTACCCTCCTCCTCCTCCTCCACAACACTACCCTCCTCTTCCTCCTCCACAACACTACCCTCCTCCTCCTCCTCCACAACACTACCCTCCTCTTCCTCCTCCACAACACTACCTTCCTCTTCCTCCTCCACAACACTACCCTCCTCCTCCTCCTCCACAACACTACCCTCCTCCTCCTCCTCCACAACACTACCCTCCTCCTCCTCCTCCACAACACTACCCTCCTCCTCCTCCTCCACAACACTACCCTCCTCTTCCTCCTCCACAACACTACCCTCCTCCTCCTCCTCCACAACACTACCCTCCTCTTCCTCCTCCACAACACTACCCTCCTCCTCCTCCTCCACAACACTACCCTCCTCTTCCTCCTCCACAACACTACCCTCCTCCTCCTCCACAACACTACCCTCCTCTTCCTCCTCCACAACACTACCCTCCTCTTCCTCCTCCACAACACTACCCTCCTCCTCCTCCTCCACAACACTACCCTCCTCCTCCTCCACAACACTACCCTCCTCTTCCTCCTCCACAACACTACCCTCCTCTTCCTCCTCCACAACACTACCCTCCTCCTCCTCCACAACACTACCCTCCTCTTCCTCCTCCACAACACTACCCTCCTCTTCCTCCTCCACAACACTACCCTCCTCCTCCTCCTCCACAACACTACCCTCCTCCTCCTCCTCCACAACACTACCCTCCTCTTCCTCCTCCACAACACTACCCTCCTCTTCCTCCTCCACAACACTACCCTCCTCTTCCTCCTCCACAACACTACCCTCCTCCTCCTCCTCCACAACACTACCCTCCTCCTCCTCCTCCTCCACAACACTACCCTCCTCTTCCTCCTCCACAACACTACCCTCCTCCTCCTCCTCCACAACACTACCCTCCTCCTCCTCCTCCACAACACTACCCTCCTCTTCCTCCTCCACAACACTACCTTCCACTTCCTCCTCCACAACACTACCCTCCTCTTCCTCCTCCACAACACTACCCTCCTCCTCCTCCTCCACAACACTACCCTCCTCTTCCTCCTCCACAACACTACCCTCCTCCTCCTCCTCCACAACACTACCCTCCTCTTCCTCCTCCACAACACTACCCTCCTCTTCCTCCTCCACAACACTACCCTCCTCTTCCTCCTCCACAACACTACCTTCCACTTCCTCCTCCACAACACTACCCTCCTCTTCCTCCTCCACAACACTACCATCCTCCTCCTCCTCCACAACACTACCCTCCTCTTCCTCCTCCACAACACTACCCTCCTCTTCCTCCTCCACAACACTACCCTCCTCTTCCTCCTCCACAACACTACCCTCCTCTTCCTCCTCCACAACACTACCTTCCTCAAAAGGGCCACCAATTATGGGCTATTCATGCCCAAGCCACCTTTTGGGTGGCTTAATCTTCTCTCTCTCTCTCTCTCTCTCTCTCTGACTAGTGCGACTTCCATACTGATAAGATATGGTAACAACACTGATGTTAAAATGACTTTTAAAATGACTGACAAATATTCTGTCACTTATTACAAGAATATATGTTTAAACTTAAACATTGTTATGTCTAACAAAACAAAATATAAACTTTATATTTATTAATGACAGTAATAATAGAATTTCTTTATAAAGTTAGGAAACAGTGTACATTAATAATATGCTGAATACATGGGCATAACATCATCCGTCTGTCCATCCTTAAATTCGTGTAGCTTATGTAGTGTTGTAACCAGACATGGTAACTTACATGTAGTGTTGTAACCAGACATGGTAACTTACATGTAATGTTGTAACCAGACATGGTAACTTACATGTTGTGTTGCAACCAGACATGGTAACTTACATGTAATGTTGTAACCAGACATGGTAACTTACATGTTGTGTTGCAACCAGACATGGT
This sequence comes from Procambarus clarkii, assembly GCF_040958095.1. Classification (NCBI taxonomy): domain Eukaryota; kingdom Metazoa; phylum Arthropoda; class Malacostraca; order Decapoda; family Cambaridae; genus Procambarus; species Procambarus clarkii. The sequence continues at coordinate 40,049,583 of NC_091177.1, forward strand.
AACTTACATGTAATGTTGTAACCAGACATGGTAACTTACATGTTGTGTTGTAACCAGACATGGTAACTTACATGTAATGTTGTAACCAGACATGGTAACTTACATGTTGTGTTGTAACCAGACATGGTAACTTACATGTAGTGTTGTAACCAGACATGGTAACTTACATGTAATGTTGTAACCAGACATGGTAACTTACATGTAATGTTGTAACCAGACATGGTAACTTACATGTTGTGTTGTAACCAGACATGGTAACTTACATGTAGTGTTGTAACCAGACATGGTAACTTACATGTTGTGTTGCAACCAGACATGGTAACTTACATGTAGTGTTGCAACCAGACATGGTAACTTACGTGTAATGGTGTAACCAGACATGGTAACTTACATGTAATGTTGTAACCAGACATGGTAACTTACATGTTGTGTTGCAACCAGACATGGTAACTTACGTGTAATGGTGTAACCAGACATGGTAACTTACATGTAATGTTGTAACCAGACATGGTAACTTACATGTTGTGTTGCAACCAGACATGGTAACTTACGTGTAATGGTGTAACCAGACATGGTAACTTACATGTTGTGTTGCAACCAGACATGGTAACTTACATGTAATGTTGCAACCAGACATGGTAACTTACATGTAATGTTGCAACCAGACATGGTAACTTACATGTAATGTTGTAACCAGACATGGTAACTTACGTGTAATGGTGTAACCAGACATGGTAACTTACATGTAATGTTGTAACCAGACATGGTAACTTACATGTAATGTTGTAACCAGACATGGTAACTTACATGTAATGTTGTAACCAGACATGGTAACTTACATGTAATGTTGCAACCAGACATGGTAACTTACATGTAATGTTGCAACCAGACATGGTAACTTACATGTAATGTTGCAACCAGACATGGTAACTTACGTGTTGTGTTGTAACCAGACATGGTAACTTACGTGTTGTGTTGTAACCAGACATGGTAACTTACATGTAGTGTTGCAACCAGACATGGTAACTTACGTGTTGTGTTGTAACCAGACATGGTAACTTACATGTTGTGTTGTAACCAGACATGGTAACTTACATGTAATGTTGCAACCAGACATGGTAACTTACGTGTAATGGTGTAACCAGACATGGTAACTTACATGTTGTGTTGCAACCAGACATGGTAACTTACATGTAGTGTTGTAACCAGACATGGTAACTTACGTGTTGTGTTGTAACCAGACATGGTAACTTACATGTTGTGTTGCAACCAGACATGGTAACTTACGTGTTGTGTTGTAACCAGACATGGTAACTTACGTGTTGTGTTGTAACCAGACATGGTAACTTACATGTAGTGTTGCAACCAGACATGGTAACTTACGTGTTGTGTTGTAACCAGACATGGTAACTTACATGTAGTGTTGCAACCAGACATGGTAACTTACGTGTTGTGTTGTAACCAGACATGGTAACTTACATGTAGTGTTGCAACCAGACATGGTAACTTACGTGTTGTGTTGTAACCAGACATGGTAACTTACATGTAGTGTTGTAACCAGACATGGTAACTTACATGTAGTGTTGTAACCAGACATGGTAACTTACATGTAGTGTTGCAACCAGACATGGTAACTTACATGTTGTGTTGCAACCAGACATGGTAACTTACATGTTGTGTTGCAACCAGACATGGTAACTTACGTGTTGTGTTGCAACCAGACATGGTAACTTACATGTAATGCTGCAACCAGATTTTGAGCATCCAGTCGAGGGAACAGGTTGCGAAGACGTGGTGGTGGTGGGCGTTCCAGACGATGGATGTGACCGGGGCGGTGTGGGCGTAGTAGCGTGCATAGGCTTGGGAGGAGGAGGAGGTGAGGCACATCTCTAGCACCACGCCCGTGTCCAGACCCACCAGCACGATGCTCTTATCTTGAGGCTTAAATGATACGCACGTCGCAGTTCCTATTGTAAAAAATAAATCGACTAATCATAGGAATCTTCTAGAGACCACTTCCTCAGTTATTTAAGATAGATACAATAGTAATTGGTAATATTTCAGACCCAAACCGTAACATGTCGGCATCTCAAATTATGACACTGTTAACATGCTTGTAAAAGCAGCCTGTAGTAGACCAGTAGTAGACATTGATATGGATGTTTCATTAGTAGTGACAAAAATAATACTTAAAGAAATATCTAATGAAAATCTCACCGACCTCACAAATTCACAAAGACCTGAAAGTTGTAGCATAAAACATTATGCTAGATATCGTGAGGAGACATTCACATATGGGACTAATAGAGCAAGAACTCGGCAATGTGATGTTATAGTGGGCAGAATACCCCTGGGATATAGACGTATCTGGCAGCTTTCTCAAAATTCTAGTGTTGAATACACCATGTGCGTTAACTTTGTGAAAGAGAAAGCATGCACTCCCTTGAACATTATATTGTGGAATGTTCCATATTGACTGACTTTCACCCTCATGGGCTAAGGCATGCAAATACTATATGAATATTGGAACACTTGATATATTTTTGGACTTATACCCAAAATTGACTATGTATTACATCAGATATACAATGTTTGTGATGTAATTATAACCTGATCTTGTAATAGCATTTTAATCACCTTCAGAGGTTAAGTGTTTAATAAAACACAAAACATTTCTAATAATAAATAAATAATAAAACATTTCTATAGCAGCTATCATACCCTGTCAAAATATGTGTGTGTATATATATATATATATATATATATATATATATATATATATATATATATATATATATATATATATATATATATATATATATATATATATATATATATATATATATATATATTAATGTGGAAACGACCTGTGAGATTTATATTTATTTAATTTATATGAATTTATATAGAATTTATGTTGACATTAATTTATATATTTCGACAGCAATTTGTATGATGTTAAGTGAACTGTATTTCTGCTATAATCTCACAAATCGATCCACTACACATTAGGGGGGTTTATATTGAATTTATATATATATATGCAGCCAATCAAACTACAGTATTAAACTACATATATTAGTATACATTGAAGAGGTTCCTTATCTTATCATACAGCAGGCTTAGCCCACCAGGTATAACTGGGATGTAGACACCAAATTTCCTCGTGTGAGGCAGCTTCCCTCACCCAGTAACTGATTTACAAAACTTGCTTCCTCTTCTTGACCTGACAAAAGGGCGCTAGCTAAAAGTCAGAATCCTAGTATATGACAGCTATATCAGAGAAAACACTGTATAATGAATTATAAAGACCAAGGCTTAATTACCTTTTATTAAGAGGCTGTTTGCATTCTAACCGGTTCGCCCTATCTACTGACATTAATGGCCAAAAATGATTAGATAAATGGGTTTCGGCAGAACACTTTCCTTGTATTTGTTGACAGTGTGTTGATGATGGCAGACCTTTGGTTTCCATAACACTTCGTCCAAGAGAAATTAACAGGAGCCGGTTACTCCCGTGCGCCTCTGGTCTTAAAAAACAATGGCTGACCACTCCCTCCTCTCTGACGCTACTGGCCTACATTGTCCAGATGACAGTAAGTGATAGAAGGGTCACATTTACTCTATTTTAATATTGATAATTAAATTAATTTGTATGAGATGTTTTTATGATGGTAAAGTTCAAAGACTAATGTATTTAAGAATAATTCCCAGCAGAATAGCTGGTGAATTTATAATAGTATGTGGCAATGATATCCCGTTTTCTATAGACGGAAAATTCCACAACAAGCTACATTTTCTATGGGTAACTTGTTTATACAATGCAGCAACAATATCTGCAATTGCATGTAATATTATTCTTCTCATACATATATATATATATATATATATTAGTATATTTTGGTAGCAGTCTTTCCTGTAGACATATATTATTAAATATGACCGAAAAAGTAAGATTAATAATTCTAACACGAATTTTCTCAATCTTTCGTACATTACGCTTCACTGTTGGAGGTAAATCAAAAATCAATTCTCCAAAATTCATTTTTATTTCTAGTCTGACGCGACACGGGCGCGTTTCGTAAAACTTATTACGTTTTCAAAGACTTTAGTTCACAAATACACAACTGAATAGAACTTACGTATCTCCGATGTTATATCTACATTTGAGTGAGGTGGAAGGGGTGATGTGGCATTAACACAAGACAGAACAAAATGTGGTATTAATAGGGTATTAATTTCATCAACACAAGACAGAACAAGGGTATTAATAGGGTATTAATTTCATCAACACAAGACAGAACACGAAACAATGGATATTGAATAGAAGTGTTTGTAGAAAGCCTATTGGTCCATATTTCTTGATGCTTCTATATTGGAGCGGAGTCTTGAGGTGGGTAGAATATAGTTGTGCATTAATTGGCTGTTGATTGCTGGTGTTGACTTCTTGATGTGTAGTGCCTCGCAAACGTCAAGCCGCCTGCTATCGCTGTATCTATCGATGATTTCTGTGTTGTTTACTAGGATTTCTCTGGCGATGGTTTGGTTGTGGGAAGAGATTATATGTTCCTTAATGGAGCCCTGTTGCTTATGCATCGTTAAACGCCTAGAAAGAGATGTTGTTGTCTTGCCTATATACTGGGTTTTTTGGAGCTTACAGTCCCCAAGTGGGCATTTGAAGGCATAGACGACGTTAGTCTCTTTTAAAGCGTTCTGCTTTGTGTCTGGAGAGTTTCTCATGAGTAGGCTGGCCGTTTTTCTGGTTTTATAGTAAATCGTCAGTTGTATCCTCTGATTTTTGTCTGTAGGGATAACGTTTCTATTAACAATATCTTTCAGGACCCTTTCCTCCGTTTTATGAGCTGTGGAAAAGAAGTTCCTGTAAAATAGTCTAATAGGGGGTATAGGTGTTGTGTTAGTTGTCTCTTCAGAGGTTGCATGGCTTTTCACTTTCCTTCTTATGATGTCTTCGACGAAACCATTGGAGAAGCCGTTATTGACTAGGCTTCTTACCCTACAGAGTTCTTCGTCGACTTGCTTCCATTCTGAGCTGTGGCTGAGAGCACGGTCGACATATGCGTTAACAACACTCCTCTTGTACCTGTCTGGGCAGTCGCTGTTGGCATTTAGGCACATTCCTATGTTTGTTTCCTTAGTGTAGACTGCAGTGTGGAAACCTCCGCCCTTTTCCATGACTGTTACATCTAGAAAGGGCAGCTTCCCATCCTTTTCCATCTCGTAAGTGAAACGCAGCACGGAACTCTGCTCAAATGCCTCCTTCAGCTCCTGCAGATGTCTGACATCAGGTACCTGTGTAAAAATGTCGTCAACATACCTGCAGTATATGGCCGGTTTCAAGTTCATGTCGACTAAGACTTTTTGCTCGATGGTACCCATGTAGAAGTTTGCAAACAGGACACCTAGGGGAGAACCCATGGCGACCCCATCTACTTGCTTATACATGTGCCCATCCGGGCTCAAGAAGGGTGCCTCTTTAGTACAAGCTTGGAGTAGTTTCCTCAGAATATTTTCTGGTATGTCAAGAGGAGTACAGGCTGGATCACGATACACTCTGTCGGCTATCATTCCGATTGTCTCGTCCACAGGTACGTTGGTAAACAGCGATTCTACGTCCAACGAGGCTCTTATCCCTGTGGCCCGTGTGCCCCGCAGTAAGTCAACAAATTCCTTTGGAGACTTCAGGCTGAAGGCGCAAGGAACATAAGGAGTCAGCAGGCCGTTGAGTCGCTTTGCCAGTCTGTACGTGGGTGTGGGTATCTGGCTAATGATTGGCTGAAGTGGGTTTCCAGGCTTGTGCGTCTTGACATTTCCATACGCATATCCAGGTTTATATTCCCCAATGATCTTTGGCAGGTGGAGTCCGGATTTCTTGGCGTTCACAGTTTCGATCAGTTTGTTGACCTTTGCTTTTAATTCGGCTGTAGTGTCCTTCGTTACCCTTTGGAACTTAGTTTGGTCAGAGAGTATGATGTTCATTTTCGCCAGATATTCGTCTTTTTTAAGAATGACATATATTGGCGACTTGTCACCTCTCCTGACAACTATCTCCTTGTTCTCTCGAAGGCTTTTAGCTGCCGCTTTAAGCTCGGGGGACAGTATGGTGCTTCTGTAGTTGCCTCGATTCTTTCCTCCTTCTGCAATAAGTTCTGCTTGTAAGGTATCTTTGGTAGTGACCTTCTTTTGTGTCTCGAGGTCGAATATGTCGTCCAACAGAATTTCCAACTCTACTTTCCGGGCCATCTCACTCGGTCTGGACATAACATGACAGTTTATGCCCAGATTTAGGAGAGTGACTTGGTCCTCAGTGAGGTTAATTCCTGCAAGGTTCAGGAAGCCATCTCTTGGTCGTGGAATTGCCATAGGTCCTCCATATAATGTTGTTAGTTTCTTGATAATCCTTGTTTCAGTGCTGAGGTGATGTTGGTCTGTGAGGATGTCGAGGTGTTGTTCAATGCGGGTACGGATACTATCGTCGATGTTGCTATTTCTCCACTCGTTTGTAGCATGAAGTAGTTGCGTTTTGTTGTCTTTGATTTCATTCTCTGCCTTGTATATCTGATCACGAATCAGATCCTGGCGATATTTTATCGTGAAGGCTTGATTCCTTGCTGCTGGGTCGTGCACTATAATATTAGTATATTTTGGTAGCAGTCTTTCCTGTAGACATATATTATTAAATATGACCGAAAAAGTAAGATTAATAATTCTAACACGAATTTTCTCAATCTTTCGTACATTACGCTTCACTGTTGGAGGTAAATCAAAAATCAATTCTCCAAAATTCATTTTTATTTCTAGTCTGACGCGACACGGGCGCGTTTTGTAAAACTTATTACATTTTCGAAGACTTTAGTTCACAAATACACAACTGAATAGAACTTACGTATCTCCGATGTTATATCTACATTTGAGTGAGGTGGAAGGGGTGATGTGGCATTAACACAAGACAGAACAAAATGTGGTATTAATAGGGTATTAATTTCATCAACACAAGACAGAACAAGGGTATTAATAGGGTATTAATTTCATCAACACAAGACAGAACACGAAACAATGGATACACTTCTATTCAATATCCATTGTTTCGTGTTCTGTCTTGTGTTGATGAAATTAATACCCTATTAATACCCTTGTTCTGTCTTGTGTTGATGAAATTAATACCCTATTAATACCACATTTTGTTCTGTCTTGTGTTAATGCCACATCACCCCTTCCACCTCACTCAAATGTAGATATAACATCGGAGATACGTAAGTTCTATTCAGTTGTGTATATGTGAACTAAAGTCTTTGAAAATGTAATAAGTTTTACGAAACGCGCCCGTGTCGCGTCAGACTAGAAATAAAAATGAATTTTGGAGAATTGATTTTTGATTTACCTCCAACAGTGAAGCGTAATGTACGAAAGATTGAGAAAATTCGTGTTAGAATTATTAATCTTACTTTTTCGGTCATATTTAATAATATATATATATATATATGTCGTCCAACAGAATTTCCAACTCTACTTTCCGGGCCATCTCACATAATATATATATATATATATATATATATATATATATATATATATATATATATATATATATATATATATATATATATATATATATATATATATATATATATATATATATATGTCGTACCTAGTAGCCAGAACGCACTTCTCAGCCTACTATGCAAGGCCCGATTTGCCTAATAAGCCAAGTTTTCATGAATTAATTCTTTTTCGACTACCTAACCTACCTAACCTAACCTAACCTAACTTTTTCAGCTATCTAACCTAACCTAACCTATAAGGATAGGTTAGGTTTGGTTAGGTAGGGTTGGTTAGGTTCGGTCATATATCTACGTTAATTTTAACTCCAATAAAAAATTTGACCTCATACATAATGAAATGGGTAGCTTTATCATTTCATAAGAAAAAAAATTGAGAAAATATATTAATTCAAGAAAACTTGGCTTATTAGGCAAATCGGGCCTTGCATAGTAGGCCGATTACGACGTTCTGGCTACTAGGTACAACATATATATATATATATATATATATATATATATATATATATATATATATATATATATATATATATATATATATATATATATATATATATATATGCGAACAAGCCTGAATGGTCCCCAGGACAATATGCAACTGAAAACTCACACCCCAGAAGTGACTCGAACCCATACTCCCAGGAGCAACGCAACTGGTATGTACAAGACGCCTTAATCCACTTGACCATCACGACCGGACAAAATGAGGTGATAACCGAGGCTATTTGAACCACCCCACCGCCGGCACTCGGATAGTAATCTTGGGCATAGCATTTTACCAAATCACCTCATTCTTTGGGGCACACGTGAGGAACACAAATGCGAACAAGCCTGAATGGTCCCCAGGACAATATGCAACTGAAAACTCACACCCCAGAAGTGACTCGAACCCATACTCCCAGGAGCAACGCAACTGGTATGTACAAGACGCCTTAATCCACTTGACCATCACGACCGGACAAAATGCTATGCCCAAAATGCTATGCCCAAGATTACTATCCGAGTGCCGGCGGTGGGGTGGTTCAAATAGCCTCGGCTATCACCTCATTTTGTCCGGTCGTGATGGTGAAAAGAGATTTCTCTTCCCACAACCAAACCATCGCCAGAGAAATCCTAGTAAACAACACAGAAATCATCGATAGATACAGCGATAGCAGGCGGCTTGATGTTTGCGAGGCACTACACATCAAGAAGTCAACACCAGCAATCAACAGCCAATTATTGCACAACTATATTCTACCCACCTCAAGACTCCGCTCCAATATAGAAGCATCAAGAAATATGGACCAATAGGCTTTCTACAAACACTTCTATTCAATATCCATTGTTTTCGTGTTGTCTTGTGTTGATGAAATTAATACCCTATTAATACTCTTGTTTTGTCTTGTGTTGATGAAATTAATACTCTATTAATACCACATCTTGTTCTGTCTTGTGTTAATGCCACATCACCCCTTCCACCTCACTCAAATGTAGATATAAAATCGGAGATGCGTAAGTTCTATTCAGTTGTGTATTTGTGAACTAAAGTCTTTGAAAATGTAATAAGTTTTACGAAACGCGCTCGTGTCGCGTCAGACTAGAAATAAAAATGAATTTTGGAGAATTGATTTTTGATTTACCTCCAACAGTGAAACGAAATGTACGAAAGATTGAGAAAATTCGTGTTAGAATTATTAATCTTACTTTTTCGGTCATATTTAATAATATATATATATATATATATATATATATATATATATATATATATATATATATATATATATATATATATTAGTATATTTTGGTAGCAGTCTTTCCTGTAGACATATATTATTAAATATGGCCGAAAAAGTAAGATTAATAATTCTAACACGAATTTTCTCAATCTTTCGTACATTTCTTTTCACTGTTGGAGGTAAATCATAAATCAATTCTCCAAAATTCATTTTTATTTCTAGTCTGACGTGACACGAGCGCATTTCGTAAAACTTATTACATTTTCAAAGACTTTAGTTTACAAATACACAAATGAATAGAACTTACGCATCTCCGATTTTGTTTTTATATCTACATTTGAGAGAGGTGGATGGGGTGAGGTGGCATTAATAGGGTATTAATTTCATCAACACAAGACAGAACACGAAACAATGGGTATTTTTTTTTACTGTCTTGTAAAGCCACTAGCACGCGCAGCGTTTCGGGCAGGTCCTTAATCTAAGAAAATTTTAAGGAGGTAAATACTTGCAAAATTTATAGACAAAAAAATGATAACAGATTACATGAAATGAAAAAAAAAAGAAGATGAGAGAAAATTGTAGGTACAGTATATTAAAGCACATAGGTAGCTAAGATTGATTGCAATGACAGCTTAAAATGGTAGTTGACAACAAATTGGTAGGCACAATACAGCAGAAACAATATAAGACTGATTGCAATGACAGCTTGAATGGTAGTTGACAAAAATTGGTAGTCACAATACAGCATATAGCTAGCACATAAAAGAAGACAGCAATGAACACAATGATAAGGTTGTTTGATATTACATAAAAATTAGGAGATTGGGTAACACTAGGTACAGAGCAAATTTAAAGCTCAGTGTAGGAAACTAAGAAGATGAAGTTAGGTACTTTTTGGTTTTGCTTTTAAATAAGGCAAAAGTTTTACAGTTTTTCAATTCACTAGGGAGTGAGTTCTATAGACTAGGTCCCTTAATTTGCATAGAGTGTTTACACAGATTAAGTTTGACCCTGGGGATATCAAAGAGATATTTATTTCTGGTGTGGTGATAATGGGTCCTATTACATCTGTCCAGGGAGAGTTTCAGAGCATGGTTTGCATTTAAGAACAGGGTTTTGTAAATGTAGTTGACACAAGAGAATGTGTAGAGGGAGTTAATATTTAGCAAGTTTAGGGATTTAAACAAGGGAGCTGAGTGTTGTCTGAAAGCAGAGTTAGTTATAATTCTGATAGCAGATTTTTGCTGTGTGATGATGGGCTTAAGGTGGTTTGCAGTGGTAGACCCCCATGCACAGATACCATAATTAAGATAGGGGTAGATTAGTGCATAATATAGTGAGAGGAGAGCAGAGTTAGGAACATAATATCTGATTTTGGAGAGTATACCAACTGTCTTAGAGACTTTCTTAGTTATGTGTTGAATGTGGGTGCTGAAGTTGAGTCTCTTGTCTAGGAATAGGCCAAGAAACTTGCCATCATTTTTATTACTGATGTTAATGTTGTCTATCTGTAGCTGAATTGCATTTGATGATTTGCTTCCAAATAAGATGTAGTAAGTCTTTTCGATGTTTAATGTTAGTTTGTTCGTTGACATCCATAAGTGGACTTTTTTTAATTCATTATTCACAACATTATTTAGTGTATGTGGGTTGAGGTTTGAGTAGATAAGGGTAGTATCGTCAGCAAACAATATAGGTTTGAGAATATTAGAGACATTAGGCAGATCGTTTATATATATAAGAAATAGAAGAGGTCCTAAGATGCTGCCCTGTGGCACTCCAACGGTAATTGGTAGAGTGGAAGAAGTTGTATGATTGATGGTTACATATTGGTGTCTGTCACTAAGATAGGATCGGATGTAGTCAAGGGCAAGGCCTCGGATTCCATAATGCTGGAGTTTAAGTAAGAGGTAGTTGTGATTAACAGTATCAAAGGCTTTTCTTAGGTCAATGAAGAGTCCAATCGGAAACTCATTTTTGTCAAGGGCTGAGTAGATAATGTCAAGGAGACTAATGATTGCATCATTGGTGCTCTTTTGGGACCGGAAGACAAACTGGCAGGGGCTGAGTATGTCGAATTTTACGAGGTAGGAATAGAGCTGTTTGTAAATAATTTTTTCAAATATTTTTGATAGAATGGGTAGATTTGATATTGGTCTATAATTGTTTATGTCCGCCGGATTGCCTCCTTTATGGACTGGCGTTACTCTTGCTTTTTTGAGGATATCAGGGAAGGTGTGATACTCTATAGATTTGTTGAACAGTAGTGCTATGGGTGGGGCAAGGGCATGGGAGGCTCTCTTGTACACAATGGTCGGAATTTCACTGGTGTTCCCTGCCTTGGTTTTTAGAGAATGTATGATGGACACAACATCTGCCGGGCTGATTGGTGAAAGGAGAAGAGAGTTTGGATAGCTGCCTGAGAGATATGTGTTAATATGTGTCTGAGTCTGTGGGATTTTACTGGCAAGATTAGCACCAACCGATGAAAAGAAACTATTAAATTCATTTGCCATTTCTAAATCAGTTGATGGTATATCCCCATCCTTGTAGAGTTTTATTTGGTTATGTGAGTGTTGTTTAGTTCCTAGGATACTAGAGATAGTTTTCCAAGTGCTTTTCATGTTGCCTTTTGCTTCATTGAATCTATTCACATAATATGCAAGTTTTGCCTTTCTTATGATACTGGTAAGCATTGATGAGTACCTTTTAGCTACTTCCTTTGAAACTAGGCCAATCCTAACTTTCTTTTCATATTCATGTTTCTTGTTGATTGAGTTGAGAATGCCACTTGTGAGCCATGGATTGTTTAATCTTTTGTCAGTTACTTCCTTGGTAAGAAGGGGACAATGAAGGTTGTAGATTCTTAGAGTTTTGGAGATGAAGAGGTTAGCTAATGAATTTATATCATGGGTATTATTGAATTCAGAATCCCAGTTAATATTATAAAGTGCCTCTGTAAGATTGTCTAAAGCTGATTCACTGTGTAGCCTAAATGAAAGTTTCTTGCTTTTTGGTGGTGTTATGTCCATGTTCGCTATGAGAAAGGTAGGATAGTGGTCAGTTGTTCTGTCGTAGATTATACCAGATACAAGGGGAGCTGTTATGTTTGTCCATATGTGGTCCAAGGTAGTGGCTGATGTTTGAGTGACTCGGGTAGGTTTGGTGATTGTGGGGATTAGCATACAGGAGTTCATGCTGTTAAGGAAATAGTCAACTTGAGAGCAATTTTGTTGACCCAGGTCAATATTAAAATCTCCTCCCAGAATGATGTGGTTTTTGTTGAGATTGTTGTTTATAATAAGATTCCTTAGGTTGTCTGAGAAAGAAGCTATGTTAGTATTAGGAAATCTATAGATGGCTCCAATAGTCAAAGAGGATTTAAGGGATTTAATTGTAAACTGAGCAAAAGTATATTCACAGTAGTCATCTCTGTCACTAATAACACTGTTGCAGATAAATGTATCTCGGTAATATATAGCTGTGCCACCACCTTTTCTGGTATTGAATAGAAGTGATTGTAGAAAGCCTATTGGTCCATATTTTTTGATGCTTCTATATTGGAGCGGAGTCTTGAGGTGGGTAGAATATAGTTGTGCATTAATTGGCTGTTGATTGCTGGTGTTGACTTCTTGATGTGTAGTGCCTCGCAAACGTCAAGCCGCCCTGTTGCATAAGCAACAGGGCTCCATTAAGGAACATATAATCTCTTCCCACAACCAAACCATCGCCAGAGAAATCCTAGTAAACAACACAGAAATCATCGATAGATACAGCGATAGCAGGCGGCTTGACGTTTGCGAGGCACTACACATCAAGAAGTCAACACCAGCCAATTAATGCACAACTATATTCTACCCACCTCAAGACTCCGCTCCAATATAGAAGCATCAAGAAATATGGACCAATAGGCTTTCTACAATCACTTCTATTCAATACCCATTGTTTCGTGTTCTGTCTTGTGTTGATGAAATTAATACCCTATTAATGCCACCTCACCCCATCCACCTCTCTCAAATGTAGATATAAAAACAAAATCGGAGATGCGTAAGTTCTATTCAGTTGTGTATTTGTAAACTAAAGTCTTTGAAAATGTAATATGTTTTACGAAACGCGCTCGTGTCGCGTCAGACTAGAAATAAAAATGAATTTTGGAGAATTGATTTATGATTTACCTCCAACAGTGAAAAGAAATGTACGAAAGATTGAGAAAATTCGTGTTAGAATTATTAATCTTACTTTTTCGGTCATATTTAATAATATATATATATATACTGTATATATATATACTGTATATATATATATATATATATATATATATATATATATATATATATATATATATATATATGTCGTACCTAGTAGCCAGAATGCACTTCTCGGCCTACTATGCAAGGCCCAATTTGCCTAATAAGCCAAGTTTTCCTGAACTAATATATTTTCTCTAATTTTTTTCTTATGAAATGATAAAGCTACCCATTTCATTATGTATGAGGTCAGTTTTTTGTTATTGGAGTTAAAATTAACGTAGATATATGACCAAACCTAACCAACCCTACCTAACCTAACCTAACCTATCTTTATAGATTAGGTTAGGTTAGGTAGCAAAAAAAGTTAGGTTAGGTTAGGTTAGGTAGGTTAGGTAGTCGAAAAACAATTAATTCATGAAAACTTGGCTTATTAGGCAAATTGGGCCTTGCATAGTAGGCTGAGAAGTGCGTTCTGGCTACTAGGTACGACATATATATATATATATATATATATATATATATATATATATATATATATATGTCGTACCTAGTAGCCAGAACTCACTTCTCAGCCTACTATGCAAGGCCCGATTTGCCTAATAAGCCAAGTTTTACTGAATTAATATATTTTCTCTAATTTTTTTCTTATGAAATGATATAGCTACCCATTTCATTATGTATGAGGTCAATTTTTTTTTATTGGAGTTAAAGTTAACGTAGATATATGACCGAACCTAAACAACCCTACCTAACCTAACCTAACCTATCTTTATAGGTTAGGTTAGGTTAGGTAGCCGAAAACGTTAGGTTAGGTTAGGTTAGGTAGTCGAAAAAACATTAATTCATGAAAACTAGGCTTATTAGGCAAATCAGGCCTTGCATAGTAGGCTGAGAAGTGAGTTCTGGCTACTAGGTACGACATATATATATATATATATATATATATATATATATATATATATATATATATATATGTCGTACCTAGTAGCCAGAACTCACTTTTCAGCCTACAATGCAAGGCCCGATTTGCCTAATAAGCCAAGTTTTCATGAATTAATATATTTTCTCTAATTTTTTTTCTTATGAAATGATAAAGCAACCCATTTCATTATGTAAGAGGTCAATTTTTTTTTATTGGAGTTAAAATTAACGTAGATATATGACCGAACCTAACCAACCCTACCTAACCTAACCTAACCTATCTCTATAGGTTAGGTTAGGTTAGGTAGCCGAAAAAGTTAGGTTAGGTTAGGTTAGGTAGGTTAGGTAGTCGAAAAGCAATTAATTCATGAAAACTTGGCTTATTAGGCAAATCGGGCCTTGCATAGTAGGCTCAGAAGTGAGTTCTGGCTACTAGGTACGACATATATATATATATATATATATATATATATATATATATATATATATATATATATATATATATATATATATATATATATATATATATATATATGTCGTACCTAGTAGCCAGAACGCACTTTTTAGCCTACTATGCAAGGCCCAATTTGCCTAATAAGCCAAGTTTTCACGAAATAATATATTTTCTCAAATTATTTTCTTATGAAATGATAGAGCTACCCATTTCATTATGCATGAGGTCAATTTTTTTTTATTGGAGTTAAAATTAACGTAGATATATGACCGAACCTAACCAACCCTACCTAACCTAACCTAGCCTATCTTTATAGGTTAGGTTAGGTTAGGTAGCTGAAAAAAATAGGTTAGGTTAGGTTAGGTAGGTTAGGTAGTCGAAAAAGAATTAATTCATGAGAACTTGGCTTATTAGGCAAATCGGGCCTTGCATAGTAGGCTGAGAAGTGCGTTCTGGCTACTAGGTACGACATATATATATATATATATATATATATATATATATATATATATATATATATATATATATATATATATATATATATATGTCGTACCTAGTAGCCAGAACTCACTTCTCAGCCTACTATTCAAGGCCCGATTTGCCTAATAAGCCAAGTTTTCCTGAATTAATATATTTACTATAATTTTTTTCTTATGAAATGATAAAGCAACCCTTTTCTCTATGTATGAGGTCAATTTTTTTTTATTGGAGTTAAAATTAACGTAGATATATGACCGAACCTAACCAACCCTACCTAACCTAACCTAACCTATATTTATAGGTAAGGTTAGGTTAGGTAGCCAAAAAAGCTAGGTTAGGTTAGGTTAGGTAGGTTAGGTAGACGAAAAAACATTAATTCATGAAAACTTGGCTTATTAGGCAAATCGGGCCTTGAATAGTAGGCTGAGAAGTGCGTTCTGGCTATTAGGTACGACATATATATATATATATATATATATATATATATGTCGTACCTAATAGCCAGAACGCACTTATCTGCCTACTATGCAAGGCCCGATTTGCCTAATAAGCCAAGTTTTCCTGAATTAATATATTTTCTCAAATTTTCTTCTTATGAAATGATAAATCTAACCATTTCATTATGTATGAGGTCAATTTTTTTTTATTGGAGTTTAAATTAACGTAGATATATGACCAAACCTAACCAACCCTACCTAACCTAACCTAACCTAACCTATCTTTATAGGTTAGGTTAGGTTAGGTAGCGGAAAAAGTTAGGTTAGGTTAGGTTAGGTAGGTTAGGTAGTCGAAAACCAATTAATTCATGAAAACTTGGCTTATTAGGCAAATTGGGCCTTGCATAGTAGGCTGAGAAGTGCGTTCTGGCTACTAGGTACGACATATATATATATATATATATATATATATATATATATATATATATATATATATATATATATATATATATATATATATATATATATATATATATATATATATATTAAACTTGCCTTATTAGGCAAAAAGGGCCTTGCATAGTAGGCTGAGAAGTGCGTTATGGCTACTAGGTACGACATATATATATATATATATATATATATATATATATATATATATATATATATATATATATGTCGTACCTAGTAGCCAGAACTCAATTTTTGGGCTACTATTCAAGGCCCGATTTGCCTAATAAGCCAAGTTTTCCTGAATTAATATATTTTCTCTATTTTTTTTCTTATGAAATGATAAAGCTACCGATTTCATTGTGTATGAAGTCAATTTTTTTTTATTGGAGTTAAAATTAACGTAGATATATGACCGAACCTAACCAACCCTACCTAACCTAACCTAACCTATCTTAATAGGTTAGGTTAGGTTAGGTGGCCGAAAAAGTTAGGTTAGGTTAGGTTAGGTAGGTTAGGTAGTCGAAAAACAATTAATTCATGAAAACTTGGCTTATTAGGCAAATCGGGCCTTGAATAGTAGGCAGAGAAGTGCGTTCTGGCTACTAGGTACGACATATATATGTATATATATATATATATATATATATATATATATATATATATATATATATATATATATATATATATATATATATATATATATATATATACACTAGGCTACTAGGTACGACATATATATATATATATATATATATATATATATATATATGTATATATATATATATATATATATATATATATATATATATATATATATATATATGTCGTACCTAGTAGCCAGAACTCACTTCTCAGCCTACTATGCAAGGCCCGATTTGCCTAATAAGCCTAGTTTTCATGAATTAATTGTTTTTCGACTACCTAACCTACCTAACCTAACCTAACCTAACTTTTTTGGCTACCTAACCTAACCTAACCTATAAAGATAGGTTAGGTTAGGTTAGGTAGGGTTGGTTAGGTTCGGTCATATATCTACGTTAATTTTAACTCCAATAAAAAAAAATTGACCTCATACATAATGAAATGGGTAGCTTTATCATTTCATAAGAAAAAAATTTGAGGAAATATATTAATTCAGGAAAACTTGGCTTATTAGGCAAATCGGGCCTTGAATAGTAGGCCGAGAAGTGCGTTCTGGCTACTAGGTACGACATATATATATATATATATATATATATATATATATATATATATATATATATATATATATATATATATATATATATATATATATATATATATATATATATATATATATATATATATATATATATATATATATATATATGTCGTACCTAGTAGCCAGAACGCACTTCTCAGCCTACTATGCAAGGCCCTTTTTGCCTAATAAGGCAAGTTTTCATGAATTAATTGTTTTTCGACTACCTAACCTACCTAACCTAACCTAACCTAACTTTTTCAGCTACCTAACCCAACCTAACCTATAAAGATAGGTTAGGTTAGGTTAGGTAGGGTTGGTTAGGTTCGGTCATATATCTATGTTAATTTTAACTCCAATAAAAAAAAATTGTCCTCATACATAATGAAATGGGTAGCTTTATCATTTCATAAGAAAAAAATTAGAGAAAATATATTAATTCAGGAAAACTAGGCTTATTAGGCAAATCGCGCCTTCCATATTAGGCTGAGAAGTGCGTTCTGGCTACTAGGTACGACATATATATATATATATATATATATATATATATATATATATATATGTCTCACCTAATAACCAGAATGCACTTCTCAGCCTACTATGCAAGGCCCGATTTGCCTAATAAGCCAAGTTTTCCTGAATTAATATATTTTCTCTAATTTTTTTCTTATGGAATGATAAAGCTACCCATTTCATTATGTATGTGGTCAATTTTTTTTATTGGAGTTAAAATTAACGTAGATATATGACCAAACCTAACCAACCCTACCTAACCTAACCTAAGCTATCTTTATAGGTTAGGTTCGGTTATGTAGCCGAAAAAGTTAGGTTAGGTTAGGTTAGGTAGGTTAGGTAGTCGAAAAACAATTAATTCATGAAAACTTGTCCTATTAGGCAAATCTAGCCTTGCATAGTAGGCTGAGAAGTGCATTCTGGCTACTAGGTACGATATATATATATATATATATATATATATATATATATATATATATATATATATATATATATATATATATATATATATATATATATATATATATATGCGGAAAATCCACAGAGAAATATGAAATGAGGTGAACGTTTCGGCTTGTTAAAGTCTTTGTCAACACCAGACTGACTAAGGAGAAGGGAGAAGGGGGAGGATATATAGGCCGACACCTGACCAACCCATCCCTAGGGTTGGTCAGGTGTAAATAACCAAAAACAGGTATAGCTTAGCTTAGAATGGTCAAAGAGGATTAAGCGGTCAGAGAATAAGGATGAAAGATTAAAGAAAAGCCTCATGAACACACAATATATGAATATACAATTATAATGAGACATTGTAAGCCTCTCTATCAGAGTTGTTTCTTAAACTGTTGTGCAATATTATAACTTAAAAATGGATCAAGTTTGTACATTCCAGTACTAATATTAAGAAGATTTGGACATTGACTGATTAGAGCAGACTCAATCAAATTCCGTTCCACGAAATCCCCACAATTGGTAATGCTTTTTGCCCCATTCCAGTTAATATTGTGATCGCATAAACTCGTATGTAGATACAATGCATTAGACGTTTGGGCAGTTCTAATACTATAAGCATGTTGTAACAACCGCAATTGTAAGGACTTTCCTGTTTGTCCAAGGTACACAGAATCACAATCATTGCAGGGAATCGAATACACACAACCTGCTGTATCAGGGGAGTTTTTTATTAAATTGGATTTGATCGTACTATTAGTGAACACCAAATTTATATTAAGTTTCTTAAAAATCAGAGACAATTTTTCAAGTCCACTCGCATAAGGTACCACCAATGAGTTAATAATTTTTGGTTTCGCCTTAGGGACGTGATTATAAAACGTACGCTTGGCTTGTACAAACGAGAAATCCAAAAACCTCTTAGGATATTGTAAACTCTTCCCAATTTTATATATTTTAGCAATCTCTTCATCAAAAAACTCAGGGCTGCAAACCCTCAAAGCTCGTAGAAACATTCCTGAAAATACTGCCTGTTTAACTTTACTATGATGATTCGAATAAAAATGAACATACGACCCCACGTTGGTAGGTTTCCTATACACATTAAATTTGAACTTTCTAGTGACTCTATGAATCATAATGTCCAAAAACGGAAGAGTACCATTCTCCTCAGTCTCACAAGTGAATTTTATTGAAGGTACCAAAGAATTGAGTTCATTAAGAAAAACTATCTGGTCTTTGTTGCACGGCCATAAGCACAAAATATCATCAACATACCTAAACCAAACTACATTAGCCGGGATAATCCTGGATAAGATTTTTGTTTCAAAAAATTCCATATACAAATTGCTTAAAACTGGGGACAGGGGATTGCCCATCGTCATACCAAATGTTTGTTTGAAAAATTTTCCATTAAAACTAAAATAATTGTCTTTTATACACAATTTAATAAGTTCCAATACTTTATTGGTCTGCAAGCTCAAATTATATTTAGGCAGTTCCTCACGTAGAAATTCTAACAGATCATCAACAGGAACTTTAGTGAATAAAGAGGTCACATCGAAACTTATAAGTTTAAAATCAAAATTTAAATTCAGTGTGGATAGCTTATTAACTAAGTCCACATTGTTTGTCAAGTGTGAGTTGGAAATAGTACCAACTATAGGGGACAAAACTTTGACTAACCACTTAGAGAGTTTATAAGCCGCCGAACCAATTATATATATATATATATATATATATATATATATATATATATATATATATATATATATATATATATATATATATATATATATATATATATATATATATATATATATATATATATATATATATATATTAGTATATTTTGGTAGCAGTCTTTCTTGTAAACATATGTTGTTAAATATGACCGAAAAAGTAAGATTAATAATTCTAACACGAATTTTCTCTATATTTCTTATGTTTCTTTTTACTGCCGATGGTAATTGAAAAATCAATTCTCCAAAATTCATTTTTATTTCTAGTCTGACGCGACGCTTGAACGCGTTTCGTAATAACGTGTTACATTTTCAAAGACTCTAGTTTACACACACACAACTGTAACCTGAAAACACTTAACAGAGTTTTACTAATTCTAACGCTAAACAACTTGTCTTATATACTCGCATTTGGGTTAGGTGATATGTTGAAACAGTTTTGGATGAGATGAACAAACTTTTGACCAACACAAGACAGAACTCAGTTCAATGGGTATAAATTTAATAAGCGAAAGGGAAGAATGGAAGTAACTGCAAAGGGCCTATTGGCCTATACTTCCTCTTGATGCTTCTATATTGGTACGGAGTCTTGAAGTGGGTAGAATATAGTTGTGCATTAATTGGCTGTTGATTGCTGGTGTTGACTTTTTGATGTGTAGTGCCTCGCAGATGTCAAACAGCCTGCTATTGCTGTATCTATCGATGATTTCTGTGTTGTTTGTTAAGACTTCTCTGGTTGTGGGAAGAGATTATATGTTCCTTAATGGAACCCTCTTGCTTATGCATTGTTAATCGCCTGGCAAGAGATGTTGTTGTCTTGCCTATATACTGAGTTCTTTGGGGCTTACAGTCCCCAAGTGGACATTTGAAGGCATAGACGACATTGGTCTCTTTTAAGGCATTCTCCTTTGGGTCTGGAGAGTTTTTCATGAGTAGGTTGGCCGTTTTTTTGGTTTTATAGTAATGGTCAATTGTATCTTCTGATTTTTGTCTGTAGGGATAACGTTCCTATTAACAATATCTTTCAGGACCCTTTCCTCCGTTTTATGAGCTGTGGAAAAGAAGTTCCTGTAAAATAGTCTAATAGGGGGTACAGGTGCTGTGTTAGTTGACTCTTCAGAGGTTGCATGGTGTTTCACCTTCCTTTTTATGATGTCTTCAACGAAACCATTGGAGAATCAGTTGTTGACTAGGACCTTCCTTACCCTACAGAGTTCTTCATCGACTTGCTTCCATCCTGAGCTGTGGCTGAGAGCACGGTCGACATAAGCGTTGACAACACTTCTCTTGTACCTGTCTGGACAGTCACTGTTAGCATTGAGGTACATTCCTATCTTTGTTTCCTTAGTATAGACTGCAGTGTAGAAACCTCCGCTCCTTTCCGCGACTGTTACATCTAGAAAGGGCAGCTTCCCATCCTTCTCCATCTTGTAAGTGAAGCTCAACACAGAATTCTGCTCGAATGCCTCCTTCAGCTCCCGCAGATGTCTGACATCAGGTACCTGTGTAAAAATGTCGTCAACATACCTGCAGTATATGGCAGGCTTCAAGTTCATGTCGACTAAGACCTTCTGTTCGATGGTACCCATGTAGAAGTTCGCAAACAGGACACCTAGGGGAGAACCCATGGCGACCCCATCTACTTGCTTATACATGTGCCCATCAGGGCACATGTATAAGCAAGTAGATGGGGCACATGTATAAGCAAGTTGATGGGCACATGTAAATCAACTATGTATGTACTTTTCCTTTATAAAAATGTATTTATTATTATTATTTATAATACATTTTAATGTTTGCTATAATGTGTGGTTATATTGGAAGCCTAGACGTGTGTTAGGGACATAGTGAATGTTATTAAGCTTATCGGGGCCTCCTTAGTCCAGGGCGAGGACCTCCTTAGTCCAGGGCGAGGACCTCCTTAGTCCAGGGCGAGGGTCTCTTTTGTCCAGGGCGAGGGTCTCTTTAGTCCAGGGCGAGGGTCTCTTTAGTCCAGGGCGAGGGTCTCCTTAGTCCAGGGCGAGGACTTCCTTAGTCCAGGGCGAGGGCCTCCTTACTCCAGGGCGAGGGCTTCCTTAGTCCAGGGCGAGGGTCTCCTTAGTCCAGGGCGAGGGCTTCCTTAGTCCAGGGCGAGGGTCTCCTTAGTCCAGGGCGAGGGCCTCCTTAGTCCAGGGCGAGGGTCTCCTTAGTCCAGGGCGAGGGTCTCCTTAGTCCAGGGCGAGGACCTCCTTAGTCCAGGGCGAGGGCCTCCTTAGTCCAGGGCGAGGGTCTCCTTAGTCCAGGGCGAGGGTCTCCTTAGTCCAGGGCGAGGACCTCCTTAGTCCAGGGCGAGGACCTCCTTAGTCCAGGGCGAGGGTCTCCTTAGTCCAGGGCGAGGGCTTCCTTAGTCCAGGGCGAGGGTCTCCTTAGTCCAGGGCGAGGACCTCCTTAGTCCAGGGCGAGGGTCTCCTTAGTCCAGGGCGAGGGTCTCCTTAGTCCAGGGCGAGGGTCTCCTTAGTCCAGGGCGAGGGCTTCCTTAGTCCAGGGCGAGGACCTCCTTAGTCCAGGGCGAGGGCCTCCTTAGTCCAGGGCGAGGGTCTCCTTAGTCCAGGGCGAGGGTCTCCTTAGTCCAGGGCGAGGGTCTCCTTAGTCCAGGGCGAGGGTCTCCTTAGTCCAGGGCGAGGGCCTCCTTAGTCCAGGGCAAGGGCCTCCTTAGTCCAGGGCGAGGACCTCCTTAGTCCAGGGCGAGGACCTCCTTAGTCCAGGGCGAGGGCCTCCTTAGTCCAGGGCGAGGACCTCCTTAGTCCAGGGCGAGGGTCTCCTTAGTCCAGGGCGAGGGCTTCCTTAGTCCAGGGCGAGGGCTTCCTTAGTCCAGGGCGAGGGCTTCCTTAGTCCAGGGCGAGGGCCTCCTTAGTCCAGGGCGAGGGTTTCCTTAGTCCAGGGCGAGGGCTTCCTTAGTCCAGGGCGAGGGCTTCCTTAGTCCAGGGCGAGGGTCTCCTTAGTCCAGGGCGAGGGCTTCCTTAGTCCAGGGCGAGGGCTTCCTTAGTCCAGGGCGAGGGCTTCCTTAGTCCAGGGCGAGGGCCTCCTTAGTCCAGGGCGAGGACCTCCTTAGTCCAGGGCGAGGGTCTCCTTAGTCCAGGGCGAGGGTCTCCTTAGTCCAGGGCGAGGGCCTCCTTAGTCCAGGGCGAGGACCTCCTTAGTCCAGGGCGAGGACCTCCTTAGTCCAGGGCGAGGACCTCCTTAGTCCAGGGCGAGGGTCTCCTTAGTCCAGGGCGAGGGTCTCCTTAGTCCAGGGCGAGGGCCTCCTTAGTCCAGGGCGAGGACCTCCTTTGTCCAGGGCGAGGGTCTCCTTAGTCCAGGGCGAGGGCTTCCTTAGTCCAGGGCGAGGACCTCCTTAGTCCAGGGCGAGGGTCTCCTTAGTCCAGGGCGAGGACCTCCTTAGTCTAGGGCGAGGGCCTCCTTAGTCCAGGGCGAGGGTCTCCTTAGTCCAGGGCGAGGGCCTCCTTAGTCCAGGGCGAGGGTCTCCTTAGTCCAGGGCGAGGGCCTCCTTAGTCCAGGGCGAGGGTCTCCTTAGTCCAGGGCGAGGGCCTCCTTAGTCCAGGGCGAGGGTCTCCTTAGTCCAGGGCGAGGGCCTCCTTAGTCCAGGGCGAGGGTCTCCTTAGTCCAGGGCGAGGGTCTCCTTAGTCCAGGGCGAGGGCCTCCTTAGTCCAGGGCGAGGGTCTCCTTAGTCCAGGGCGAGGACCTCCTTAGTCCAGGGCGAGGGCCTCCTTAGTCCAGGGCGAGGGCTTCCTCGCCATGATCGAAATCGAAATCCATGAAAATTCAATTTATCAATGCAACTGAAAACATTGAAATGGAATTGTAACAAATTCAGTATTGCGTGTGTAGCTCTTACATGCAACACATGTAGCATGTGCTACACATGATGGTGGGGTTTTAAAAATAAACATGTTTTTACCTGTCACAGATATTGCATCTAATTAAAAGGAATTTAAAAACACGCGCGTATGCGAATGAAATGGTGTGTAAATATTTTAAAGTAATTGGTGAAGAACTTTTGGAGATTACAGCGTGTGTTGCTCTTACGTCCAACAGGTGGCGCTGTTTTAAAAAAAAACATGTTTTTTCCTGTCACAGGTGAGGCATGTATATAGTAGGTATAAAAAAACACGCGCCTATTCGAATGCAACGTTGTGTCAAAATTTCAAAGCAATTGGTAAAGAGGATTCGAAGATTTCCTTCATATGAAAAACACTTGAATAAAGCATGTTTTTTCCCTTCACAGACGTGACATATATTTATTATGTTTATAAAAACCCGCTCGGATGTGAAGGGGACATTGTGTGAAAATTTTAAAGCAATCAGTGAAGAACTTTCGGAGATTAGCGATTTGGAACAAACGATCATTTCCAATTTTATTTATGTAGATTAATTTGATTTGAGGATTTATTGCCAAACAAAATATAGAAAGTTTTGTCAATGTTAAGGGTGAGTTTGTTGGCAGTTAGCCAAAGATGGACTTTATTTAGTTCAGTATTCACTGTGACATTTAGAGCAAGGGGGTCAGGACTGGAGTAAATGAAGGTTGTGTCGTCAGCAAATAGAATTGGTTTGAGGCGTTGAGAGGCATTTGGAAGGTTATTAATGTAGATGAGAAAGAGGAGAGGGCCAAGTATGCTGCCATGAGGAACACCGATGGTGATGGGTAGGGTGGGAGAAATTAAATTATTCACAGAAACATACTGGAGCCTGTCAGTAAGGTAAGACTGAAGATATTGGAGGGAGTGTCCTCTGACTCCATAATGATGTAATTTAAGAAGAAGGTTTTGGTGATTGACAGTGTCAAAAGCCTTACGTAGGTCAACAAATAACCCAACAGGGGAACTCATTTTTATCAAAAGCTGCATGTATCAAGTTAATCATACTAATAAGTGCATCGTTAGTGCTATTTTGGGGTCTGAAGCGGTATTGGCAAGAGCTAAGTATATTGTGTTTGGGTAGATAAGAGTAAAGCTGCTTGTAGATTAGTTTTTCAAATATTTTTGACAAGTTTGGCAGAACTGATATAGCTCTGAAGTTGTTGACATCAGTGAGATCACCACATTTGTGGACATGGGTTACTCTCGCTTTATTTTTTAGAATATCTGGAAAGGTTTGGAGTTCAAGTGACTTGTTGTAGAGCAATGCAATAGCAGGGGCTAAAAGTCTGGAGGCTTTCTTGTAAATAAGAGTTGGTATATCCGCAAGAGCACTATACTTAGTTTTAAGGGAAAGGATTATCTCATTAACATCAGTGTAATTAGCAGGCGTTAGGTAAAGAGACTGGGTAGTTACCTGTAAGGATTTCCTGAACATTAGTTGGGGTGGATGGAATATCATTAGCAAGGGATGACCCAATGGATGAGAAGAATCTATTGACTTCAATAGCAGTATCAGAGGCTGAAAGCAAACCCTCATTATTGGACAGGAGTATTGGTTTTTTATTTAAAAAAAAATTTGATCCCAATATATGTGAAATAGTGCTCAATGTTTTCTTAATGTTGTCCTTTATTTGGGTAAATTTAATTTTGCAGTATTTACTTTTGGCTCTCCTAATTATTTTAGATAACACTGATGAGTAATTCTTTGAAAATTCTTTGGAGACGATTCCTAACCTATACTTTTTCTCAAGGTCATGTTTTTTATTAAAGATTTAAGTATCCTCTTTGTTAGTCAAGGATTGTTTAGCCTTTTAGTTGTGACTTGTTTTGTTAGCGTAGGACAGTGGGTGTTATAAAGGCTGAGAGTTTTTTGAAGAAATGATTGCGCTGCTAGGTTGATGTTCCCATGTTACCTAATTCAGACTCCCAGTTGATATTAGCAGCAACAGCTATAAAATTGCCCATAGAAGTTTCATTGTGCAGCCTAAAGCTTATCTTCCTTGTATCTAGTGGTTTGGTAATGTTGGTTAGGAAAAATGTGGGGTAATGGTCTGTGGTTCTATCAGTGATTATCCCTGAAGTAACCGGAGAGGTTATGTTAGTCCAGATGTGGTCAAGAGCCGTGGCAGTACTATCAGTGATTCTAGTAGGTCTAGTGATTAAGGGTATGAGGAAGCAGGAATTCATAAAGTTAAGGAAACTAGCAGTAGGAGGGTTATCAGGCTCGCAGAGGTCAATGTTAAAGTTCCCAGAAATAATTAAGTGGTTTTTGTTCAGTCTGTTCTCTAGTATTAGATTTCTAAGGTTAGAGTTGAATACAGTCACATCAGTGTTAGGAATTCTGTAGACTGCTCCCACAGTCAGGACAGCCTCGCCACCCTTGACTCTGAAACAGGCAAAGATATACTCTCCACAGGGGTCTCTAGTTTTAATTACTTTTAAGCAAGTCAGTTCTTGATGGTAGTAAAGAGCAGTACCACCACCTCTTTGAATAGGACGACAGTTGTGAATTGCTGAGTAGTTTGCTTTTATTAGAGTTATGGCCTTGGCAGTTGTGATTCACAAGAAGATATTACCCACAAACGGTGACTTGGTGGAGGTGGGCGAGGCTGTGGAGGGCCGGGCTGGGGTCTGGACGTCCAGGACGTCTGTAACGTGTAGAGTAGATGGTCGCACAACCCACTCCGAGACGCGGCCGTCATCCGCCACGGAATAGAAGCTGAGGTTCTGGCCCGGTTCTGTTAGCACCCACCTCACCTGTCGCCGGGGAGGCTATGTTAGTCCACTTGCACTTTTATAGATTTTTATTATAAGATATTTTCATCAAGTGATCATAATGATGAACCACTGGATTTGTGTAGAGAGCAGGACGTTGAATGATAATTTGGGCGTGTTCAGAATGCAAGCGGATGTTCAAAATGAGTAACAGTAAATGAGGAATGATTCTTCAATGAACTTAATGGTAATGGATATAACAATACGTTTTGCTGGGCAAACAAGTCTTAGAAGGAAACTGCGTAGTTTTCACAAGTAGGAAATATAAGATGCAATTAAGCAGGAGTCTTTGCGGTACACTGTGAACTTTAAAACTTTTATTGACTATCTGAAAATTTTGAGCAATGTGTCATTATTTTTAGTTTACATCTCTGCCAAACATGGCTTCTCTCTCACTGTTTTACTGAGAGTCAGATAATAGTGTTGTCATAATAACCTTGACTGGGATAGTACTTACAGTCAGAATGACTCAGTCTCCAGTGCAGTAGTAAGTCATGTTAGTACATAAGAAAACAAGAAACGTGTGTCACAGCCGTGGCCCGCGCTGGTAAAGGTACCTGCGGTGGTGTTGACGGCGGCAGTGGTGGTGGTGGTGGCAGCAGCGGCGGCAGAGATGAGAGCGACAACGGAGGCGGTGGCAGCGACGTCGTCAATTAACTCAGTGATGACAGCAGTGTTAGTGACACAGAAACATTAACCGGAAAAGGAAGTCGATCTGCATCAGCATACATTAAAATGATTCATAACCTTAACGAACGCGCTCAAGCCAAGTACGAGAATGAAAATGATAATATTCTGAATGACAGTAATTATGCCATGCAACTTACAGAGAACATTCATTCGCGGACCATCCCGAGTTGCTCAGTGATCAAGAAACTGATGATGTCACAAGATGTTCCTGACGACGCCAAACGCCAGGTTGGTGCGGCTCTTTACGTCGTAGAGTTACTTATGGACACATTGAGGAAGTGGGACAAGGACAACAATGGGACCACCAGTTCCAGGGAGGAACAACACCAAGACGATGGCCGCTGTTGACACAAGGACCATTAGGTTTCTCAGTTGGAACATTCGTAGCATCAACAAAAGACTGAATGACCTAATTGCATATGTTACCAGTAACAACATAGATATAATTGCTTTACAGGAGCCCTACACGTCCAACATGATAAACAAAACCCCACCAAAGATCAGAGGGTATGCATCCTATAATAACAGTAATGCCACAGGCCTATTAACATACATCAGAAGTGATTTACCGCACATTCTTGTGAGCACGTCACACAATGTACACACACAGAACCATCACTTTCATGTACAAACTACAGCAGGCCACTTCTCATTCCTCAACGTATATGCCAGAAGCCAGAAACTCAATGTAGCATTGTTCCCAGATCTAGACAATCATGGGACAATATACATGGGAGATTTTAATGCTAGACATTACGCTGGGAGACAGTACTAACAACGATAATGGATGCAAATTTATCAAATATGTTTATGACAACAGATTAACCGTGTATACTACGGATACCCAAACTCATTTATTGGGAGGCAGACTTGATTATGTAATGGGCAGAAACCTTGTGCAGGATAATATGGAATGTTCTTTGGTAATTCACTTAGTTAGTAATCACTATGTAGTTTCTGCTTCCTATGAGGTACAGTGTGATGTACCTAATAGACATCAGAGACGGAAAATGAATATTCCATATGGTTTACATAACCACTTTATTATTTGTATGTCAAACTGGTATCAAGATTACACAATAACGAATGTACAAGCCTTCTCCAGAGATTTCGTTGATACAATTACTACCTACTATAACACATGGGTGTGTTGGGGAACAGGTCGTAAGCCTAGCAGAAGTGGACAACACCTACCACCACCCAAGTGGGTCCTCGACCCCATATTTGTTAAAGAACATGAACGAGTAAAGCAACTTGGAGATACATACAAACGAACCAAAGCACAAGGTGACTTGCATGCATTTCTAGTTGCAAATAGAGAGGTAAGAGACATGAGCAACGTTATACGTAATAAACATTGGGAAGAGTTCCTACAAAGTATAAATGAGCAAACAAATATGTTTGCTCATTTATATGCATGGGCACTAACATCGAGCTACGACTCACTCCCAATTAACATGCAGCACAAACTTAATGACACACGCCCCAACAGACAACGAACCATCAATCTTGCCTGTACAGATATCGACGTGTCGGACCTTAATAATGTAACTGAATGGGAATTAAATCATGCACTAAAGATGGGAAAATCAACTGCTCCTGGAGAGGACGGTATTCCTTACAGTCTACTGAGATTAGTCTCACACGTACCAGGTAATCCACTTTTAGTCTTGTACAGAATGAGTTTAAGTGAAGGAGTATTACCTGATGCTTGGACAAAGAGTGTCATTGTTCCCATCCCCAAACCACACTCAGATAATTATAGACCCATATCTCTAACATCGTGTGTTTGTAAAGTACTTGAACGTATTGTTCTTAACACTCATGTATCATATACAGGGGCACCTGTCACCTCAACTGTTTGGATTTATGCCTGGGCTCAGTACACAACACTGTTTTGCTGAGTACTTCGCACATATTGAAGCTTCCCCTCAAACAGTCTTCATCGACCAGTGTTACGAAATATCGTATCGTGTTATTTCGTCGCATAAAGACAAGGTTATTTATTAGTAATACGTTCATTATTACAGGAAGAACGAGGTTAACAACCGTGGAGGTCGTTAACGGTCAGCACGGTATGGCTCGTCCGGTGGCGAGAATTTGTTAGCCAATCAGAACCACCGGGCGAGGTAACGAGTGCTGGCCGGAGCATGTGGAGAAACAGACCTCTACTCCCCTCCATTCAGTCAACATGCTGTCGTCACTTTCGGATGTTTGACCAACGGACCCAACTGTTCCAGTATACTCCACCCTCACCAAAGGAAACGGACGTGAGGACCTAGCGGCATGGTAAACGTCTCTGAGGTCGTGGAAGGCACCGTCATTGATAGTTAGAGGCGTTGAGGTAACACAGTGTCCGAGTAGTGGTCCTAATTACGGAAAAGTGGATGATCTATAAGTGGGAAGAACAATCGGACAAGAGACGACCATTTCATGGTCGCAGTCTCTTTATATATATATATATATATATATATATATATATATATATATATATATATATATGTATATATGTATAACTGTACTTATGTACAATGCCTTATTATATATACATGTAATATATTGTATATAAGGTGGATCGAGATATATCTGAATATATCCATGATGAAGTTTTTATACAAACTTATTTTCTTGTCCTTTGTCAGACCTCAGCACAAAGTGTGTCGCACCTGACAATAGGTCCGGCTGAGGGTGACACCTGATCAAATTAATGTACCGTTATAGTACAACGAAACATAAGATAAACACTCAGAATAAACCTAAATTAAATGTGTTGGGTTGTCGACAGTTCGATCCCAACACCTAGCAGCAGCTTTTGATACAGCAAACAGAGAAATCATACTGGAACAGCTTGTGTCGGAAAATCCGACACCATTTAATAATATCATACAGGCAGATAATATTGCTGTGTTGTATAAACAAGTTAACCCATAGAAAATGTAACTTGTAGTGGAATTTCCGTCAATAGAAAACGGGATATCATTAAATATACATATATATAAATATACATATATAAATATATATATATATATATATATATATATATATATATATATATATATATATATATATATATATATATATATATATATATATATGTCGTACCTAGTAGCCAGAACGCACTTCTCAGCCTACTATGCAAGGCCCGATTTGCGTGATAAGCCAAGTTTTCATGAATTAATTGTTTTTCGACTACCTAACCTACCTAACCTAACCTAACCTAACTTTTTCGGCTACCTAACCTAATCTAACCTATAAAGATAGGTTAGGTTAGGTTAGGTAGGGTTGGTTAGGTTCGGTCATATATCTACGTTAATTTTAACTCCAATAAAAAGAAATTTACCTCATACATAATGAAATGGGTAGCTTTATCCTTTCATAAGAAAAAAATTAGAGAAAACATATTAATTCATGAAAACTTGGCTTATTAGGCAAATCGGGCCTTGCATAGTAGGCCGAGTACGACGTTCTGGCTACTAGGTACAACATATATATATATATATATAAATATATATATATATATATATATATATATATATATATATATATATATATATATATATATATATATATATATATTGTCGGAAAATCCGACACCATTTAATAATATTACATGCAATTGCAGATATTGTTGCTTCATTGTATAAACAAGTTACCCATAGAAAATGTAGCTTGTAGTGGAATTTTTCGTCTATAGAAAACGGGATATCATTGCCACATACTATTATAAATTCAACACCTATTATGGTGGGAATTATTCTTAAATACATTAGTCTTTGGACTTTACCATCATAAAAACATCTCATATAAATTAACTTAATTATCAGAATTAAAATAGAGTAAATGGGACCCTTCTATCACTTACTGTCATCTGGACAATGTAGGCCAGTAGCGTCAGTTGTGAGGGAGTGGTCAGCCATTGTTATTGTTTAAGACCACAGAGTCGTGGAGCGAATTACGGCTCCTATAAATTCCCTTGGACGAAGTGTTATGGAAGATCAGAGTAGTGATCTGCCATCATCAACACGCTGTCATCAATCTCAAGGGAAGTGTCTTTCCGAAACCCGATTATCTAATCATTTTTGGCCATTAATGTCAGTAGATAGGGTGTACCGGTTAGAACACGAATGATCGACTCAAAGAAGGTAATTAAGCCTAGGTCTTTATGGTTCCATGTACAGTGGAACCATAAAGACCTAGGCTTAATTACCTAGGTCAGACCTAGGCTCTGATATAGCTGTCATATATTAGGATTCTGGCTTTACAGCTAGCGCCCTTTTGACAGGTCAAGACGAGGAAGCATGCTTTGTGCATCAGTTACCAGGGTGATAGAAGCTACCTCAAAGAGGATAATTTGGTGTCTACATCCTAGTTATATCTGGTGGACTAAGGCCTGCTGTACAAATAAGATAAGGAACCTCTTCAATGTATGTAGTCTAATACTGTAGTTTGATTGGCTGCATATATATAAATTCAATATAAACCCCCCTAATGTGTAGAGGATCGATTTGTGAGATTATTGCAGAAATACAGTCCACTTAACATCATACAAATTGCTATCGAAGTATATAAATTAACGTAAATATAAATTCTATATAAATTCATATAAATTAAATAAATATAAATCTCACAGGTCAGTTCCCACAGCTTGCCGAGCTGGGAATACAGGGAAAATTACTGAAATGGATAAAGGGCTATTTGTCTAATCGAACAGCATATGTTTTGTTTAATGGTATTAAAAGCACAGAGAGCAAACACTTTGAACTGAGAACTCCACAAGGAGGGGTCCTCAGCCCCTTGTTGTTCAACGTTCTGATGCATAAACTTATTAAAGATCTTCCAACTAATAATGAAGATACTGTCATTTGTTATGCTGATGATATATGTTTACAGGCTACCAACGAGCCTAGAATGCAAGTTCTGCTCGATGCTCTTGCTACTAGAGCCGAGGAATGTGGCTTCCTTATCTCTGTACAGAAAACTCGTGCCCTCATTCCATGTGGTATTCCACCAGCCAATTATCATTTAGATGGGCTAGCACTTGAAAACTGCGAGTCTTACAGATACCTTGGTGTCCCCATTAACGACCCTGGGTACCTTTCTTCTCTCAAGAGGCGACTGTGGGAGAGATTAAAGCCCTTGCGGGTCCTTGTTGGTGTCAATCATGGAATTAACGTGAGACTTGCTAGAATGTTTTATGTATCATTTATACGCTCTGTGATTGACTACAATGCTCTACATCTCACACTGTATAAGGTGGCTCGAGATATATCTGAATATATCCATGATGAAAGTTTTTATACAAACTTATTTTCTTGTCCTTTGTCAGACCTCAGCCTCAAATGGTCCTTTGTCAGACCTCAAATCTCTTGAGGTGAGGAGCAAAGTGTAGTAGAAGAGATAGTAGTAGGAATAAGAACTACTTCCAACCTATCAACCCACAAACTAATTATATAATCTGTAATCAAAACACCCAAAGTGTTCTGAAGTTTACAATTTCCCACGGGAAACAACAGGAATAAAAACCTCAACAAATCCATCCGCAAAACATGACAACAGTAGGCTATAATGGTGTCCAGAAGCCAGTCCACCAAACATGAAACTTGGTGATAGAAGTAAAACACATGTAGTTGGGACTCGCTCTCCCAACAATGGACGCAATAGTCTAAGCACACATTACCGAAGAATGAGAACGGCACAAGAGTAAACTGGAGGCATGACGAAGGCCGCGTCTCGACATCACGACACCCCCAGGAGATAACTAACACGCATCGAACAGAAGTACAGGACCAAGGAGTTAAAGTCATTCCCCAACCCGAGCCCACTACGAAAGGCCACCCAAAAAATGACCAAGGACTTCACTTCTTTACACATTGTAAAGACCAATCCCACCCTCCGCCAGACGCATACACAAGGAAGAGCGTCGAACCGGGTGGTACCTGCCTACCTACACATACCTAAAGATCATCTTCTCCATTTCAAGCGCTCGGGCACTGCCCAAAGGGAAACAATGGGCCAAATACCAGACCCTAGACAGAAAAATACAGTTCACAATAATCGCTCTCAGAAGCAGGGTCAAGACCCGCTTAGACAGCCTCCCCACTGCCACCACCACCCAGCGAGAAACCGCCGCCCAGTTACAAAGCACCGATTCCTCAAAGAGCTAAACCAAGTTATTCCCAGCATCTGAACACACCGTACCAGGGGAAGCCCAGACCCTTCTCAGGACGCCCAGGAAGCCCTCCCGGGCGCACAAGATCTCTCACATTGTAAGTGGGAGATGTTATTGGGACACAACTTGACAGGGGAGAGGGATGGGACCGTACCTGACAGAGGAGAGGGATGGGACCGTACTTGATGGGAGAGGGATGGGACAGTACCTGACAGGGAGGAGGGATGGGACGGTACCTGACAGAGGAGAGGGATGGGACCGTACTTGATGGGAGAGGGATGGGACAGTACCTGACAGGGAGGAGGGATGGGACCGTACCTGACAGAGGAGAGGGATGGGACCGTACTTGATGGGAGAGGGATGGGACAGTACCTGACAGGGAGGAGGGATGGGACGGTACCTGACAGAGGAGAGGGATGGGACCGTACTTGATGGGAGAGGGATGGGACAGTACCTGACAGGGGGGAGGGATGGGACGGTACCTGACAGTGGAGAGGGATGGGACGGTACCTGACAGTGGAGAGGGATGGGACGGTACCTGAACGGGGAGAGGGATGGGACAGTACGTGACAGGGGAGAAGGATGGGACAGTACCTGACAGTGGAGAGGGATGGGACAGTACGTGACAGGGGAGAAGGATGGGACAGTACCTGACAGGGGAGAGGGATGGGACAGTACCTGACAGGGGAGAGGGATGGGACAGTACGTGACAGGGGAGAAGGATGGGACAGTACCTGACAGGGGGAGAGGGATGGGACAGTACCTGACAGGGGGAGAGGGATGGGACAGTACCTGACAGGGGGGAGGGATGGGACAGTACCTGACAGGGGAGAGGGATGGGACAGTACGTGACAGTGGAGAGGGATGGAACAGTACCTGACAGGGGAGAGGGATGGGACAGTACCTGACAGGGGAGAGGGATGGGACAGTACGTGACAGGGGAGAAGGATGGGACAGTACCTGACAGGGGAGAAGGATGGGACAGTACCTGACAGGGGAGAGGGATGGGACAGTACCTGACAGGGGAGAGGGATGGGACAGTACGTGACAGGGGAGAAGGATGGGACAGTACCTGACAGGGGAGAGGGATGGGACAGTACCTGACAGGGGAGAGGGATGGGACAGTACCTGACAGGGGGGAGGGATGGGACAGTACCTGACAGGGGGGAGGGATGGGACAGTACCTGACAGGGGGGAGGGATGGGACAGTACCTGACAGGGGAGAGGGATGGGACAGTACCTGACAGTGGAGAGGGATGGAACAGTACCTGACAGGGGAGAGGGATGGAACAGTACCTGACAGGGGAGAGGGATGGGACAGTACCTGACAGGGGAGAGGGATGGGACAGTACGTGACAGGGGAGAGGGATGGGACAGTACCTGACAGTGGAGAGGGATGGAACAGTACCTGACAGTGGAGAGGGATGGGACAGTACCTGACAGGGGAGAGGGATGGGACAGTACCTGACAAGGGAGAGGGATGGGACAGTACCTGACAGTGGAGAGGGATGGGACAGTACCTGACAGGGGAGAGGGATGGGACAGTACCTGACAGTGGAGAGGGATGGGACAGTACCTGACAGTGGAGAGGGATGGGACAGTACTTGACAGTGGAGAGGGATGGGACAGTACCTGACAGTGGAGAGGGATGGGACAGTACCTGACAGTGGAGAGGGATGGGACAGTACCTGACAGTGGAGAGGGATGGGACAGTACCTGACAGGGGAGAGGGATGGGACAGTACCTGACAGGGGAGAGGGATGGGACAGTACCTGGCAGGGGAGAGGGATGGGACAGTACCTGACAGGGGGAGAGGGATGGGACAGTACCTGACAGGGGGAGAGGGATGGGACAGTACCTGACAGGGGAGAGGGATGGGACAGTACCTGACAGGGGGAGAGGGATGGGACAGTACCTGGCAGGGGAGAGGGATGGGACAGTACCTGACAGGGGGAGAGGGATGGGACAGTACCTGACAGGGGGAGAGGGATGGGACAGTACCTGACAAGGGGAGAGGGATGGGACAGTACCTGACAGGGGGGAGGGATGGGACAGTACGTGACAGGGGAGAAGGATGGGACAGTACCTGACAGGGGAGAGGGATGGGACAGTACCTGACAGGGGAGAGGGATGGGACAATACCTGACAGGGGGAGAGGGATGGGACAGTACCTGACAGACAGGGAGGAGATGCTTGCCGGTGTTGGTGGTGGAGGTGAGGACGCGAGGTACAGGAGCCTGGCGGGCGTCGAACACCATCACGGCTCCGTCACTCCTGCCCGCCACCAGCACGCTCTCACGCTGAGGGGACAACACTGTGTTACACACTGGGAGAGGCAGTCAGATATAACCACACACACAACACTGTGTTACACACTGGGAGAGGCAGTCAGATATAACCACACACACAACACTGTGTTACACACTGGGAGAGGCAGTCAGATATAACCACACACACAACACTGTGTTACTCACTGGGGGAGGCAGACAGATATAACCACACACACAACACTGTGTTACACACTGGGAGAGGCAGTCAGATATAACCACACACACAACACTGTGTTACTCACTGGGGGAGGCAGGCAGATATAACCACACACACAACACTGTGTTACACACTGGGAGAGGCAGGCAGATATAACCACACACACAACACTGTGTTACACACTGGGAGAGGCAGGCAGATATAACCACACACATAACACTGTGTTACACACTGGGGGAGGCAGTCAGATATAACCACACACACAACACTGTGTTACACACTGGGAGAGGCAGTCAGATATAACCACACACACAACACTGTGTTACACACTGGGAGAGGCAGGCAGATATAACCACACACATAACACTGTGTTACACACTGGGAGAGGCAGGCAGATATAACCACACACATAACACTGTGTTACACACTGGGGGAGGCAGTCAGATATAACCACACACACAACACTGTGTTACACACTGGGGGAGACAGTCAGATATAACCACACACACAACACTGTGTTACACACTGGGAGAGGCAGGCAGATATAACCACACACACAATAAAATATCCACAGTGAATATTAATTGGCTACACAATGTCAGTCTAGAGGTTGATCAAAGATCTCCTACCCAGGAAGAATGGATACTCCTTTACTAACTTACTTATTTATTAACCCATTAACAATCCCCCATATACATTCACACCAATAACAATAATAAAAATTACTTTACCACACTATCTTACGTTAAAAGCCTTGGTCCACATAAGCAGGATACAAGGTTTACACTGAGAACAAGCTATGGTAAAGTACTACTAGTGAAGCACTTGAAGCTTGGGCAGCTTAGGGGGTAGTGAGCCCACGTGGTACCTTAACACAACACAACACTAATGGGTACCCAAAACCCTGGCAAATACTACCCCAAGGTCTCCACCAAACTTACAAACCCAGAGTAGGCACACTTAAAAAACACAAGACTTAACTTAATGGTACAGGAACTTAAGGTAAGGGAAATAAGTAAGAGGAAAGGTAGAGG
This sequence comes from Procambarus clarkii, assembly GCF_040958095.1. Lineage (NCBI taxonomy): Eukaryota > Metazoa > Arthropoda > Malacostraca > Decapoda > Cambaridae > Procambarus > Procambarus clarkii. Next base: position 40,086,848 of record NC_091177.1, read on the forward strand.
AGTGCAGAGCAGCTCAGAAAGGTCTTGATCCCCACCAACGCCAGTCAGAGAAGAGAGAGCGTCTCCACTCTCCTCCCTCAGTTCACTCGCTGCCAGCCGACTACTCAACTAATCGTACACCATTCCTATCCAAAGTTTACTCAAGTTTACTTTACAAATGATTAGAAAGTATTAGCAAACATAGTTGGTGCCTATTTTATTATTTAATACTCAACCCCAAACTCAGTCTTTACATGCTCTTTGAGAAACAAGAATAATCTTACATCTGGCAGGGAAGCTACAAACTTGATTTGATTTGAAACAAATGCAGCTCGCCATGCGTTCTCAATACTATAAGGTAGTTTATTTAGCTCAATTTTGACCTCTGGTTTCCACTGAGGAACCCAGGGTCGTAACACTCTGTTACACACTGGGAGAGGCAGTGTTATAAATAAATGTATGTTCTATGGGGAGTCTAGTATTAAATGGAAGTAGGGGCAGTAGTTAGCATTAAGAGTTATCAAATATGGGAGATCTAAAGGCCCGGCCCCCAAAATAAAATATCCACAGTGAATATTAATTTGCTACTAGATCATGTCAGTCTAGAGGTTGATCATAGATCTCCTACACAGGAAGAATGGATACTCCTTTAACTAACTAAATTATTTATTAACCCCTTAACAACCCCCCATATACATTCACACCAATAACAATAATAATAACTACTTTGCCACACTATCTTACGTTAAAAACCTTGGTCCATATAAGCAGGATACAAGGTTTACATTCAGAACAAGCTAGGGTAAAGTACTACTAGTGAAGAACTTGAAACTTGAGTCAGCTTAGGGTAGGGAGGCCACGTGGTTCCACTGGGACTCCCAGTGGAACCACGTGGCCTCCCTACCACGTGGTTCCTAACCTAACCTATCTTTATAGGTTAGGTTAGGTTAGGTTACGTAGCCGAAAAAGTTAGGTTAGGTTAGGTAGGTTAGGTAGTCGAAAAACAATTAATTCGTGAAAACTTGGCTTATTAGGCAAATTGGGCCTTGCATAGTAGGCTCAGAAGTGCGTTCTGGCTACTAGGTACGACATATATATATGTCGTACCTAATAGCCAGAACGCACTTCTCAGCCTACTATGCAAGGCCCGATTTGCCTAATAAGCCAAGTTTTCATGAATTAATTGTTTTTCGACTACCTAACCTACCTAACCTAACCTAACCTAACTTTTTCGGCTACCTAACCAAACCTAACCTATAAAGATAGGTTAGGTTAGGTTAGGTAGGGTTGGTTAGGTTCGGTCATATATCTACGTTAATTTTAACACCAATAAAATAAAATTGACCTCATACATAATGAAATAGGTAGCTTTATCATTTCATAAGAAAAAAATTAGAAAAAAAATATTAAGAAAAACTTGGCTTATTAGGCAAATCGGGCCTTGAATAGTAGGCCAAAAAGTGAGTTCTGGCTACTAGGTACGACATATATATATATATATATATATATATATATATATATATATATATATATATATATATATATATATATATATATATATATATATATATATATATAATATATTAGTATATTTTGGTAGCAGTCTTTCCTGTAGACATATAATATTAAATATGACCGAAAAAGTAAGATTAATAATTCTAACACGAATTTTCTCGATCTTTCTTATGTTTCTTTTCACTGTTGATGGTAATTGAAAAATCAATTCTCCAAAATTCATTTTTATTTCTAGTCTGACACGACACTTGAGCGCGTTTTGTAAAACTTATTACATTTTCAAAGATTTTACTTTACACGCACACAACTGAACTATAACTGAATAGAGCTTAAACATCTTCGATTTTTTATATCTGCATTTGGGAGAGGTGATATGTTACAACAGTTTTGGATGAGGTGAAAACAAACTTTCAACACAAGACAGAACACGATATAATGGGTATTGAAGGTAAGAATGGAAGTAATTGCAGAGGGCCTATTGGCCCATATTTCTTGATGCTTCTATATTGGAGCAGAGTCTTGAAGTGGGTAGAATATAGTTGTGCATTAATTGGCTGTTGATTGCTGGTGTTGACTTCTTGATGTGTAGTGCCTCGCAGATGTCAAGCCGCCTGCTATCGCTGTATTTATCGATGATTTCTGTGTTGTTTGCTAAGATTTCTCTGGTGATGGTTTGGTTGTGGGAAGAGATTATATGTTCCTTAATGGAGCCCTGTTGCTTATGCATCGTTAAACGCCTGGAAAGAGATGTTGTTGTCTTGCCTATATACTGAGTTTTTTGAGGCTTACAGTCCCCAAGAGGGCATTTGAAGGCATAGACGACGTTGGTCTCTTTTAAAGCGTTCTGCTTTGTGTCTGGAGAGTTTGTCATGAGTAGGCTGGCCGTTTTTTTGGTTTTATAGTAAATCGTCAGTTGTATCTTCTGATTTTTGTCTTTAGGGATAACGTTTCTATGAACAATATCTTTCAGGACCCTTTCCTCCGTTTTATGAGTTGTGGAAAAGAAGTTCCTGTAAAATAGTCTAATAGGGGGTATAGGTGTTGTGTTAGTTGTCTCTTCAGAGGTTGCATGGCGTTTCACTTTTCTTCTTATGATGTCTTCATCGAAACCATTGGAGAAGCCGTTGTTGACTAGGACCTGCCTTACCCTACAGAGTTCTTCGTCGACTTGCTTCCATCCTGAGCTGTGGCTGAGAGCACGGTCGACATAAGCGTTAAAGGCACTCCTCTTGTACCTGTCTGGGCAGTCACTGTTGGCATTGAGGCACATTCCTATGTTTGTTTCCTTAGTGTAGACTGCAGTGTGGAAACCTCTGCCCCTTCCCATGACTGTTACATCTAGAAAGGGCAGCTTTTCATCCTTCTCCATCTCGTAAGTGAAACGCAACACAGAATTCCGCTCAAATGCCTCCTTCAGCTCCTGCAGATGTCTGACATCAGGTACCTGTGTAAAAATGTCGTCATCATACCTGCAGTATATGGCGGGTTTCAAGTTCATGTCGACTAAGACTTTTTGCTCGATGGTACCCATGTAGAAGTTCGTAAACAGGACACCTAGGGGAGAACATATGGCGACCCCGTCTACTTGCTTATACATGTGCCCATCCGGGCTCAAGAAGGGTGCCTCTTCAGTACAAGCTTGGAGTAGTTTCCTTAGAATGGTTTCTGGTATGTCAAGAGGAGTACAGGCCGGATCACGATACACTCTGTCCGCTATCATCCCGATTGTTTCATCCACAGGTACGTTGGTAAACAGTGATTCTACGTCCAACGAGGCTCATATCCCTGTGGCCCATGTTCCCCGCAGTAAGTCAACAAATTCCTTTGGAGACTTCAGGCTGAAGGCGCAACGGACATAAGGAGTCAGCAAGCCGTTGAGTCGTTTCGCCAGTCTGTACGTGGGTGTGGGTATCTGGCTGATGATTGGCCGAAGTGGGTTTCCAGGCTTATGTGTCTTGACATTTCCATACGTGTATCCAGGTTTATATTCCCCAATAATCTTTGGCAGGTGGAGTCCGGATTTCTTGACGTTCACAGTTTCGATCAATTTGTTGACCTTTGCTTTCAATTCGGCTGTAGTGTCCTTCGTTACCCTTTGGAATTTAGTTTGGTCAGAGAGTATGAGGTTCATTTTCGCCAGATATTCGTCTTTTTTAAGAATGACGTATATTGGCGACTTGTCACCTCTCCTGACAACTATTTCCTTGTTCTCACGGAGGCTCTTAGCTGCCGCTTTGAGCTCGGGGGACAGTATGGTGTTTCTGTAGTTGCCTCGATTCTTTCCTCCTTCTGCAATAAGTTCTGCTTGTAAGGTGTCTTTGGTGGTGACCTTCTTTTGTGTCTCGAGGTCGAATATGTCGTCCAACAGAATCTCCAACTCTACTTTCCTGGCCATCTCACTTGGTCTGGACATAACGTGACAGTTTATACCCAGATTTAGGAGAGTGACTTGGTCCTCAGTGAGGTTGATTCCTGCAAGGTTCAGGAAGCCGTCTCTTGGTCGTGGAATTGCCATAGGTCCTCCATATAACGTTGTTAGTTTCTTGATTATCCTTGTTTCAGTGCTGAGGTGATGTCGGTCTGTGAGGATGTCGAGGTGTTGCTCGATGCGAGTACGGAGACTTTCGTCGATGTTGCTGTTTCTCCTCCGTTTTATGAGCTGTGGAAAGGGTCCTGAAAGATATTGTTAATAGAAACGTTATCCTTACAGACAAAAATCAGAAGATACAACTGACGATTTACTATAAAACCAAGAAAACGGCCAGCCTGCTCATGAGAAACTCTCCAGACACAAAGCAGAACGCTTTAAAAGAGACCAACGTCGTCTATGCCTTCAAATGCCCTCTTGGGGACTGTAAGCTCCAAAAACACCAGTATATAGGCAAGACAACAACATCTCTTTCCAGGCGTTTAACGATGCATAAGCAACAGGGCTCCATTAAGGAACATATAATCTCTTCCCACAAACAAACCATCACCAGAGAAATCTTAGCAAACAACACAGAAATCATCGATAGATACAGCGATAGCAGGCGGCTAGACGTCTGCGAGGCACTACACATCAAGAAGTCAACACCAGCAATCAACAGCCAATTAATGCACAACTATATTCTACCCACTTCAAGACTCCGCTCCAATATAGAAGCATCAAGAAATATGGACCAATAGGCTTTCTACAATTACTTCCATTCAATACCCATTGTTTCGTGTTTGAATTTAATACCCATTCAATACCCATTGTTTCGTGTTCTGTCTTGTGTTGGAATTTAATACCCATTGAACACCCATTGTTGAAAGTTCGTTTTTCACCTCATCCACCTCACCCAAATGTAGATATAAACCTCGAAGATATGTAAGCTCTATTCAGTTTCAGTTGTGTGTTTGTAAACTAAAGTCTTTGAAAATGTAATAAGTTTTACGAAACGCGCTTAAGTGTCGCGTCAGACTAGAAATAAAAATGAATTTTGGAGAATTGATCTTTGAATTACCATCAACAGTGAAAAGAAACATAAGAAAGATAGAGAAAATTCGTGTTAGAATTATTAATCTTACTTTTTCGGTCATATTTAATAATATATGTCTACAGGAAAGACTGCTACCAAAATATACTAATATATATATATATATATATATATATATATATATATATATATATATATATATATATATATATATATATATATATATAATTTGGGGGTGCTCTCGTCTCTGTATACTCTGTCCAGTATCATTCCTATGGTTGTGTCGACTGGGACGTTGGTAAAAAGGGATTCAACGTCCAGGGAAGCGATGATTCCATCGGGCTGGGTAGATTTGATCAATTCTAGGAAATCTGCTGATGATTGTAGACTAAACTTACTTGGAGTGTAAGGAGTTAGGAGTTCATTGAGTTTCTTTGCCAGGTGATAAGTTGGGGTTGGTATTTGGCTGATTATAGGGCGTAGTGGGTTACCTGGTTTATGCGTCTTAACATTGCCGTAGGCATATCCTAAGCCATAGTCGCCTTGAAGTTTATTGAAATGCACACTACCTTTCTTTGCGTTGATTGCTGTAATTGTTTTGTTTACTTTCCGCTTAAGGTCTTCTACGGGGTTCCTCGTGATTCGTTGAAATTTGGAGTCGTCACTTAGGATGTCGCTAATTTTGTTCATGTATTCATGGGTAGGAATCAATACATATGCTGCTGTTTTGTCGGCTTTTCTTATTGTTACGTCTTTCAGATTTTTTAGTTGTTTCGCTGCTTCTTTGAGTCGTGGGGTTAAGATTGTAGATGAATATGTTCCTCGTTTTTTCCCTGCTTCTGCAAGTAGTTCAGCTTGAAGTGTGTCAGTGGTGATGACTTTTTTGTTGTCTTCTAGCTTATGGATATCGTCCAGAAGCATTTCGATTTCCAGGCGTTTTTGATGCATCTTTGGTTTAGATAGGAATTGACAATTTAGCCCAAGATTTAAGAGGTCTCGTTGGTCCTGGGTAAGATCATAAGAAGTCAGGTTAAAGTAGCCATCTTTAGGACGAGGGATTTTTAGCTGTCCACCGTTTAGGGATGTTAACTTACGGAGTGTATTTGTTTCTACAAGAGTTTTATGTTGTTGTTTCAGGTTAAATAGTTCACTGTTGATGGTTTGCTTGAGTTGGATAGGGATGTCGTACTGGGTCCATTTGTTTAACAGATGCTCCGCCTGCTCTATAAAGGTTTGGAGGGCTTCCTTCTTGTTTAGTTGATGCCGAATGAGCTCTTGCCTATACCTATAGGTAAACTCTGTATTGCGGACTGCTGGGTCATGTGGGTTTATATTGGTGTATACTGGCAGCAGGTTTTCTTTCAAACATGTTTCATTGAATATGACCGCATATTCTGTATTTATTATTTTCTGGTTTAGGGCTTCTATCCCTCTAACTATTTTCTTAGCATCAGGGCTTAATTGAAATAGGAGTTCTCCAAAACTCATTTTCGTACTTTTAAGGTGAAGAAAAGAAGTGATTTACTATAGAGTGTATTACACTTATTTGTATAATTTGCACGACGTTTCGAACCTCCATGGTTCATTCTCAAGTGAACAGATCTTACAATACTAGTTGATTTTATACCCGCATTAGGTCAGGTGATAATTCAATGAAGGTGAAAACATGGGGGGATACATAAGGGATAAACATAGGGGCTGCAGAAGGCTTATTGGCCCATACGAGGCATCTCCTATCTAAACACAAAGATTAATCCAGTGTAATTGGCCTGTTATGTTGGACATTGTCTTCTGTGTTGGCATCGATATGTTCTTGTCTTGTCCTTACTTTCATGGTGGGTAGAGTAAATAGTTCCGTGATTTGGGTGTTCATGGTAGGTCGCTCTATTCTTATGTGAATTGCCTCAAGAATATGTAATCTTCTTGAATCTTGGGTTTTGTCTATTATGCAAGTATTCTTGTTCAACATTTCTCTTGTTAGAGTAATGTCATGGGCTTGTCTCATGTGATTCCTAGGGGCACCAGATTGAAGATGGCATGTCAAACGCCTCGTCAGCTTGGTCGACGTCATACCTATGTACTTACATTGAAGGTTACATCCTTCGTGGGGGCAAGTGTACATGTATACAACGCTTGACTGCTGTAGAGGGTTCTCCGTCGGCTTCGGGCTGTTTTTGATAAGGAGTTCGGAAGTCTTCTTGGTTTTGTAGAATATTATCAGGTTTATGTTTTGGTTGGGAGTAGTGCTTTTTACTCCTTTACGGATTATTTCTTTCATTATTCTTTCCTCTTTTATATGTTCACTGTGCATGGTTGATTTGTAATATAATTTTATTGGGGGTGTTGTGGTTTCTGTTCTAGGTTCTGAATTTATACCAACGGTCCAAGTGTCTTCTTATAGCAGCGTTTATTTCCGCGTTGCTATATCCGTTGTTCACCAATACCTGAGTTACTCTTTCAAACTCTCTACTCACGTTGCTCCATTCAGAGCAGTGGGTAAGCGCTCGACGAATATAAGCATTGAGAACACTGGCTTTGTATCTTTGGGGGCACTCACTATATATATATATATATATATATATATATATATATATATATATATATATATATATATATATATATATATATATATATATATATATATATATATATATATATATATATATATATATATATGTCGTACCTAGTAGCCATAACGCACTTCTCAGCCTACTATGCAAGGCCCGATTTGCCTAATAAGCCACGTTTTCATGAATTAATTGTTTTTCGAGTACCTAACCTACCTAACCTATCCTAACTTTTTCGGCTACCTAACCTAACCTAACCCATAAAGATAGATTAGGTTAGGTTAGGTAGGGTTGGTTAGGTTCGGTCATATATCTACGTTAATTTTAACTCCAATAAAAAAAAATTGACCTCATACATAATGAAATGGGTAGCTTTATCATTTCATAAGAAAAAAATTAGAGAAAATATATTAATTCAGGAAAACTTGGCTTATTAGGCAAATCGGGCCTTGCATAGTAGGCCGAGTACGATGTTCTGGCTACTAGGTACAACATTATATATATATATATATATATATATATATATATCTATATAATATATATATATATATATATATATATATATATATATATACATATATATATATATATATATATATATATATATATATATATATATATATATATATATGTACATGTGTGTATATCACGAAAATAAACACGTGATTAAGAATGTGACAATGTCAGACCACGGAGGAAAATGAAACAGGAATTTCCTTAAGTACTTTCGTATATTAAATACATCTTCAGAAGGAATTCCTTCTGAAGATGTATTTAATATACGAAAGTACTTAAGGAAATTCCTGTTTCATTTTCCTCCGTGGTCTGACATTGTCATATATGTATATGTATATGTATATGTATATGTGTATATATATATATATATATATATATATATATATATATATATATATATATATAGCTGCGAACAAGCCTGAATGGTTCCCAGGACTATATGCAACTGAAAACTCGCACCCCAGAAGTGACTCGAACTCATACTGCCAGGAGCAACAATGCAACTGGTGTATACAGGACACCTTAATCCACTCGACCATCATAACCTGTCAAAAGCTGATGGTAGCTGAGGCTATTTTGCCCATCAACCTGCTGGCCCTCTGATGGTAATCTTGGACATAGTATTTTATCAAATCACCTCATCCTTTGGGGCACACATGAGGAACACAAATGCGAACAAGCCTGAATGGTCCCCAGGCACATATGCAACTGAAATCTCACACCCCAGAAGTGACTCGAGGTGAGGGAGGGAGAAGTGGGGGGGGGGGGGAGGCCGCAGGGTGTGAACAGTACTCACCGTGGGGTGGAACTGTACAGAGGTGAGGCCGCAGGGTGTGGACAGTACTCACCGTGGGGTGGAACTGTACAGAAGTGAGGGCCGCAGGGTGTGGACAGTACTCACCGTGGGGTGGAACTGTACAGAGGAGAGGCCGCAGGGTGTGAACAGTACTCACCGTGGGGTGGAACTGTACAGAAGTGAGGGCCGCAGGGTGTGAACAGTACTCACCGTGGGGTGGAACTGTATAGAGGTGAGGCCGCAGGGTGTGAACAGTACTCACCGTGGGGTGGAACTGTACAGAGGTGAGGCCGCAGGGTGTGAACAGTACTCACCGTGGGGTGGAACTGTACAGAGGTGAGGCCGCAGGGTGTGGCGAGACAACGCTCAGGGTAGCCAGGGTTCTTGAGGGTATAGAGACACAGGAAGCCTCCAGCCTCAGACACTCGCCCACTGTCTGGAACAAAAACATCTGAGCGTCACTACCTCTCCAGACTCACATGTCCTCGCAAGGGTTACCGTCTATACAATTGCTAGAGTTTATATTCATCTCATCTATACCAAGAACCGTTAAGTTTCTCTGCTATATAATATTTATGAAACAGTATACTGATTTTACGATAAAAACCCATATGTGTGTTTTGGTGAAATTTATGTAAGGAATTTACACCAAGTCTTTGGCACTCTCCTGAGTGCTTTGTCAAGGTCTAAGTGTACAGATGAGTGTAGATCAACGTCTAGTCAACGTCTTGATTAGACGTTGAGGTGTAAATCTCATCCTAATCACACACTCAGACCTTGACAAAGTACTCAGATGAATGCAAAAGACTTTATGTAAATCCCTTACATAAATTTCACAAATACACAAGCGTGGGTTCTTCATCCTGTATTATTATGTCTGTGAGAAGATATTACCATTACTACTAAGCATACTTATAGATATATACAGTAGAGGGATAGACGGCTTAGCGAGGAAGTTTTGTTTTCGGACACTTCCTCGCTAAGCCATACAGCTTAAAGGGTCCCAGGGATGAATCTGAAAGGTCACCTCTATGCCCTACCCTATTGGGTAAATTTTTTGCAGAGTTTCCAGTATCAACGCTAAGCCTTACTTGTTTTGAGGGCTCAATCGTTATCATGTAAAGATGTTATCATGTAAAGATGTTATCATGTAAAGATGTTATCATGTAAAGATGTCGTAGAATGTTTCCTTCGATGCTCAAAGAATATTTTTTTTAAGAAACTTTGTGAAGAAGTTACCTCCAATAATTCACTTATTTTACGAAGGAATTAGTTGAGAAATAATGTAAAGATATTACCTTAAACTATTTTCAAGTGAATACTTAGTTAAGATATTGCTTGAAAAGAAAGTTTTAGTAAATTTAATACTGCATGAAGAGTAATACTAATTAAGAAAAGATGTGATGACAATTACTTTAATTTATATTTATTAGCACGAAAGTGTAATGTTAGTTAAGAAACTATAAGAAAAGGATTGACTTAGTAAATTTGTTACTGCATTACACGTAGTTTTGTTTAAAAACAGTGTTAGTAAGAAATAGAGCTGGGGAGGGGTGTTATTTGGGTGGAGCTGGGGAGGGGGGGGGATGGTATGTTTAAGGCAGATAGTGTGAGGGGGGAAGAGTAGGGAGGTGCGAGGGGAAGATACGGGTGAATGATGGGGAAGCTGTGGAGTGAGGGAGGAGATAAGCGGGAAGGGTGCGGTGTCGTGATTAAGGAGAAGGCAGATGTGACGGGGAAGGGGGGGGGGGGGGGCGGAATGAAGGAAGGGAAAGAGAAAGATAATTATTTCGTTTGGCATGAGCTGACAATTATCCCTACCTGCATGTGTATTTACACAAGTATAACATATGCACACAGGTATTGAAGGAGAGGTCATGACTCATGTTTTACCTACAATGATAAGCATATACTTTAACCTGGGAAACATGTTTTCTTTGATAAGGGTGATGGACAAGTGGCGAGCTATCTCAGTTGTTCTGGAATAACTATGTTTTTGGGAACATTGAAGTAATGCAGAGGAGCTCGGTAACTTCATTTTTTTTACTATGTTAGAAATAACTATTTAGAATTCTTAAAAACGTTTAACTGTTAATAAGAAAGTTATACGAATGAACTAAGGCAGGGGACCGAAGCTGAGACTTGGTAACTATTTCATTAGTACTTAATGTAAATGAAATAACTATATTTAAAGCTTATGAAAATCATGTTGATAGTAACAAAATTATAAGAGTGAACTAAGGAGCAGGCCAGAAGCTGGACCTTGTCACTTACTTTATCTTGTTTTACAACGTCAGTAAAACGTCTGTTTATATCTCGGTGAAATTTAACTGTTAATAACGAAGTTATAGAAGTGAACTATAGCGGAGGACAAGAGCTGAAACACTGTAACTGGCTTGTTGTATTTCACTACGTCGGAAATACACCTGTTTTAAACCTCAGGGAAATTAAACTGTTATTAACGGAGTTATAGGAGTTAACTAATGCAGGGGGACATGAGCTGAAACTCGGTAACTAAATTGTTGTATTTTACTATGCTTGAAATACACCTGTTTTAAATTGCAGTAAAATTGAACTGTTAATAGCGAAAATACAGGAGTGAACTAAGGCACAGGACAAGAGCTGAAACTCTATGCAGATGAAGAGTCACAATAACGTGGCTGAAAAATGTTGACCAAACCACACACTAGAAATTGAAAAAGACAATGACTTTTCAGTCCGTCCTGGACAATCGGCTTGATAACGGTCCAGGACGGACCGAAACATCGTCGTCTCTTCAATTTCTAGTGTGTGGTTTGGTCAACATTTTTTGGTAACTCTATTTTCTTTTTTTTAATGCATCTGAAATAAATGTTTTAATTCTCAGGGAAACTGAGCTGTTAATTAATAACGAACTTACTAGAAACAATTAAGAAGGGGGGACAAGAGCTGAAACTCGGTAACTCTATTTTCTTTTCCAACTACGTCTGAAATATGAATGTTTTAAATTTCAGGAAAATTGGACAGTTAGTAGCAAAACTACACCTATAAACATATAGAGCCAGGTTCAAGAACTAACATCCAACACTGGTAATTCCTTAACAAACTCTTAATGAACCTATTCTCTGAAAATGGACTTGATACGATAACGGTTGTGGCCAGAAAACAGGTAAGGCTTAGCGTTGATATTGGAAACCCTAAAATTTACCACAAAACGGAGTAGGGCATAAAGGTGACATTTCAGGTTCAACCCTGCGACTCTTTCAAGCTGTTAGGCTTAGCGAAGAAGTGTCTGTAAACAAAACTTCCTCGCTAAGCCGTCTATCCCTCTACTATACACAACATTGTTGTCACCATTGCAGTATGATGAAATATACTTATTAAAGTATATGTTATCACCCAGTGTATAGCTATTTCCTCGTTATACACTAGACCCTAACTTTATGTACATTGTTACATTCAATTATCAACTATTCAATAAATCTCTAAATTCTGAAATTATATGATCGTTAATTACTCTTCAATTATGTTTAAAGTGTTTATTAAGAACTGGTATCTCCTTTATTGAGAGTATCCTGAGTGTGTTCGTATGTGTGTACTCACCTAGTTGTGCTTGCTGGGGTTGAGCTTTGGCTCTTTGGTCCCGCCTCTCAACTGTCAATCAACTGGTATGCAGATTCCGGGGGCCTACTGAGCTCTATCATATCTACATTTGAAACTTTGTATGCAGTCCGCCTCCATCACATGGCTGCCAATGCATTTCATTTGTTAACTACACCGAAAAAGTTCTTCCTAACGTCTCTGTGGCTCATTTGGGTACTCAGTTTCCACCTGTGTCTCCTTGTCCTCATACCACCCATGTTAAACAGTTTATCTACCCCGGTCAATTCCTCTGAGAATTTTGTAGGTTGTGATCATGTCTTCCCGAGATCTCATGTCTTCCAGCGACGTGAGGTGCATTTCATGCAGCCTTTCCTCGTAACTCGTACCTCTTAGTTCTGGGACTAACCTAGTGGCTTACCTCTGAACTTCTTCCAACTTCATCTTGTGTGTGTATTCACCTAGATGTATTCACCTAGTTATGTTTGCGGGGGTTGAGCTTTTCTCTTTCGGCCCGCCTCTCAACTGTCAATCAACTGTTTACTAACTACTTTTTTTTCACACCACACACACCAGGAAGCAGCAAGTGACAGCTGACTGACTCCAAGGTACCTATTTACTGCTAGGTAACGGGGGCATTCAAGGAGAAAGAAACTTTGCCCATTTGTTTCTGCCCGGTGCGGGAATCAAACCCTCGCCACAGAATTATGAGTCCTGCGCGTTATCCACCAGGCTACCACTAGTGTGTGTGTGTGTGTGTGTGTGTGTGTGTGTGTGTGTGTGTGTGTGTGTTCACTAATTTGTCCCTGCAGGATCGAGCATTGGCTCTTGGGTTCCGCTTTTCTAGGCATTTTATTTAAAGAAATGACTCATGTCTTTCTCAATCATACCTGGTTTTAAAGCTATGAATAGTGTTTGCTTCCACAATGTGCTCCTTTAGTTCATTCCAGTTCCCCACTGCTCTCACACTAAAAAGAAAACTTTCTAACATCTCTTTGACTCCATCTTCCACTTATGTCCACTTCTTCTGTTTGTATTCCATGTGAACATTTCGTCTATTTACACTGTCAATTCCCCTAAGTATTTTGTATTAGCTCCCCTCCTTTTTTTAACGTCGTTAGGTTCAGTTCCTTCAGTCGCTCTTCGTATCCCATCCCATGCAACTTCGAGACTAGCCTCGTCGCAAATTTGTGAACTGTTTAAACTTTTATAATAATAATAATAATTTTTATTTAGGTAAGGTACATACATAAAGAGATTTTACAAAGTTTGTTGGCTTTATAGATAGAGCTAGTACATACAATGCCTAAAGCCACTATTACGCAAAGCGTTTCGGGTTTTCTAATGTGTTTCTTTAGATGGGGGCTCCATGATGGAGCTGCATACTAAGCCATACATACTTGTAGGGGCTATGTAAGACTGGTCTTACGTAGGCAGTGTAAAGCACTCTAAAGGCCTCCTTACATAGGTTTTTGAATGACGTTCTAACTTTTGCTAGCGTAGAGTACGGTGATGTCGTTATCCAATGTACATGTGCCTCAGGAGTTAGATTTTGTGTTACGTCTTTCCAAGGTCCCTTTCTCGAATCGTCACAGGAAAGTAGTTTCCCTTCATTGGGTATTAACCCTTTGGTCTCCTGTCACCTAGTCCCATTTTCATAACTTTACACTTGCTCGTGTTGAATTTCGGTAACCATTTCTCTGACCATCTCTGCAGCTTGTTCAAGTCCTCTTGGAGTATCCTATCTTGAAGTGATTTCTGGGCTTAGTGTCCCCTTAGGCTTCCACCCCCTAGGAAGCAGCCCGTAGCAGCTGTCTAACTTCCAGGTACCTATTTACTGCTAGGTAACAGGGGCATCAGGGTGAAAGAAACATTTTGCCCATTTGTCTACGCCTCTACCCGGAACCTCAGGACTATGAATCCGAAGTGCTGTCCACCCAGTTGTCAGGTGCTCTCCATCCAGCTGTCAGACGCCCCACAATCCTCATCTGTCACAACTCGTCTGGTTAATTTCGCATCTTCCACATATAGGACTCGACTCCTGTAGACATGTCATTCATGTATATTATAAATTGAACTGGTCACAGCACCCATCCTGGAGGTATTCCACTCGTTACAATTTGCCAGTCCGATTTCTCGCCACTGACTGGTACTCTTTGGCTCCTGCTTGTTAAGTAATTCTTTACCCAAGCTAGGGCTTTTCCGCATACTCCTGCCTGCCTCTCAAGTTTGAATAGCAGTCTCCTGTGGGGTACTGTGTCAAAGGCTTTTTGGCAGACCAGAAATATGCAGTCTGCCCATCTTTCTCAGTCCTGCCATATACTTGTTACTTCATCATAGAATTCCAGAAGGGTTGTTAGGCATTATTTCCCTTCTCTGAATCTATGTTCGTATTTGTTTACATACTGTCCTGACCTGAGGGGGTTGGGGCTAATGGAGCTTAAACCTCCAAAGAGCTCGGGTTGATGTACCAGACTGTTACTTGCATACAGGTGGACAACTTCCCCAACCATTCTCTGCCGGAACAGACAACCGACCTCGGCAGCCACACTCCCGCTACCGACGGTCGACCAGCAATGAACTCTGGAGTGCTTAAACTTTTCTCAGATCACCCTGTATGCCTCTTGATTTTGGAGAGGGGTTCAGCGTCACATATCTAAGGGTGCAGCTCCAACACTGGCCTCGTTGTCATGTGCACACACCCTACTTGAGCTGCCGTGACTCCCCACTCTCTCCTTGTTTGGAATGATCTCCTCAATTCCCTTTTTGTAAATTAGTATTTTCTGTCACCCTGTCTGCAGCTGTGATACTTTCTCTCTTTCTCTCCCTTCTACTTTCTGGGAAGCCTCACCAGGACAAGTACAAAAGCCAGTTAACAATACACATTTAATAAACAAAAGAACATATACAGTACATGAAATAAGAACAATAAAACATTAGCCTACAACATTCTAAACTACTACAACTTGGTAGCAATCCAATACCATATCCTGGCTTCACCAACTGCCCCTCTCAAGTGGCTGCTTAACTCTTGGCTTGCCACTTACTACTCCCTCACTAAGTGGGGTTAAATCTCGTCATAATAATATTATATAATCAGTCCTAAAATATATATAAAACTTAGCCTATGGCTGTAACACTAAAGACATCTGCATAAATATTCCCCAACACCAAAAAGAAATCAATCTCTCACCTTCCACTGCACCTTCCACGTCAATAAGCATTCAAACACTCGCCTTATACATTAGGTGTGATCACCATGAACCTCTGTTTTGCTCCTAGAGGATCAATACCCTGTATATCTGCAGGTTCTCCCAGAATTGTCAACAAGGTTCTTCTGCAATCCTCCCAAACTGCTACACAATGAAGTTCTCATTAAACACCAGTGATGCTTCGCCACTGATCCCACAGACATGTGAAACTCGTCTTCACTGCTCTCCTACATGACTTGAGGTCCACTCCTCACTATGGGGGTCTGCTCTACCACAGAGTTCATCCTTCACTTCTCCAACCTCGAAGTTCCCTCCATTAACTTCTTCCCTGGCCTCGGAGTTCTTTAATCAACTCTTCTCCCCAAACAAACCTGCAATTTCCACTGCCATGCCAATCAAAATATTTCCCTAGTAAAACATAATTAAATGTATTCACTGAACATAAATATATTCCATCCAACATCGCTTTAAACTTTCACATGTCGCGAAGGTACTCCCCCGTCCGGACGAGTCCATGCTCGACATTGGCTGGCAGCCTCAGCCTTGTGAGGCTGTCTGCCTCACTTACCCACTGACACTCGGCGAGGTGGACGCGTCGCTGTCCCCTGCAGCTTATTCCTCCATCTTTACTCTCTTATTTCAGCTTACTACCTTAATGAATCACATCTAACATACTTATAAACACTTGCCATGATCGCTGGACACATGATCAATCACAGGCAATCACTAACAACTGGTTAAATAGGCTTACCACAGAATTTATCTGATGCGGGCATTCACTCGATGATGACGCTCACATAGGCCGCCCACCAAAATGCTTCAGGACTGATTCACCAAGCTTCCTGCTGTCCCCGACATGAGTCCACAACGTTTTCAGACCGTCTCCACGACAGGAACGCCTGTTCACCTCCTTCCTCTTAAAAGTACAACAATTAGAGTTTCACCAAGGCTCGGCCAAACACTTCCAGACCGCCTCTAATTATCAAATTCACAGAGGGATGGTGTACTAAGTCCCCTACAGCTTCCTCACACTTACAGACAAGTATTCTTCACTCCAGCACCAACACAGGGAGATTATATTCCTCCTCCTTGCAGAAGATCAACACAGTACATCCACCTATGATGACAGTTGCGACTCAAGTGGAGTCAAGCTGTCCTGCAAGCCTCATACCTTGTCAGCAAAATCTCGACATCTCATGTCGTGCCACTTGTTTACACTTTCATCCTCTGCCCATGCTTTTAAACTATTCATTAACATTTGCCAAGTATTTAATATATATTCACACAACTATATATTCTTTGACTTCTCAATTGGGTTTAGTAGGTCGAATAACTCTCAGGCAGGTAGACTCGTTTTTTAGGCTACTTGGGGTCATAACAATACCTAATGTTCTCTAGGTGTGTAACCAGTCTTAACCTGTTTATTCTTTCAAGTACTTAACAGGGGATGCTTGTCAGTGATACTGGTCTGTAGTTAAGTGACTCTTTCATACCTCCTTTTCTGAAAATTGGTACTACATTTGCCTTTTCCAGCAAATGGGCAACTCTCCCTCCATAAGTGACTACTTATAGATCCTTGCCAGAGGCATCCCGAGGGCCTGCGCTGCCTCTTTTAGTATCCACAGCGATACATTGTCTGGTCCATCTGCTTTAGTTTCATCCAGTGTTATTAGCTATTTCATCACCTCCTCTGCTGTCACTTCTATATCCGTTAGTATCTCATCTTGGGTCATCTCCTCTTCTAACAACGGGAGCTGCTCAGGCTCAGTTGTGAACACTCCATGAAAATTGGCATTCATTACCTAGCAGATTTCCTTGTCGCTCTCTGTATATGCCCCATCTGTTTTCCTTAGTCTTGTCACTTGGTCGTTTATCGACATTTTCCTTCTTATATAATTATGGAGTAATTTAGGTTGCTTTTTGCTACCAATGCAATATGGTTTTCATATTTCCTTTCCGATACTCTCCTTATATTAATATCTTCATTCCTAGTTCTGCTGCATCTAATCTTATTGTCCTCTGTCCTTTGTCCTCTACTTTCTACACTTCCTCCTGCTTCTCATTTTTGCTTTTTGGCATTGTCTATTAAACCATAGGTTTTATATTCCCTTCTAATTTTTTCTTTTACTGTTGGTATAATACACCCTTCGGCCTCCTTGCATTTCCACTTGACCAAGTTCATCATATCTTGTAACGTTTTTCCCCTTGGTTGTTCTTCCCAGTGCACTTCTACCAGATATTATCTTATCCTCCTATAATCCTCTTTCCTATAGTCTGTTCTCCTTTCCCAGACCTCTTGCCCCGTGGTCACAATTTTAAGCTCGATCATGTAGTCAAAGACTAGGACACAATGATCACTGGCTCCTAGTGGTATTTCATGTTCCTTATTCGTAATGTCTTCCTTATTCTGGGTGAAAATCAGATCTAATAGGATTGGTGTATCCCCTCCGCTTTCCCTTGTGTCTTCCTTCTTATGTTGTCTTAGGAAATTCCTAACAAGTGAAGGAAATTGTCTAGCTTGGGAAATGTGTGTGTATTTATTTAGCATTTGTATCTGCTGAATCGAGCGATTAGCTCTTGGACCCAGCCTTTCTAGCCAATTTATTTTTCTTCTTTTATGTCTACTACATATATTTCTCTTACACACGCACACATACATCCCCAGGAAGCAGCAGTTTAACTCCCAGGTACCTATTTACTGCTAGGTGAACAAAAGCACCAGGGTGAAAGAAACTCTGCCCAATTGTTTCTGCCTCTGCCGGGGATCGAACCCGGGCCCTTAGGACTACGACCCCAGTTTACTGTCCACTCAACTGCAAGGCCTTCACTGGTTCTAGTAATAGTGTTGCTGATTTGTGGAACAAATTTCCACATAACATAATAATAGTAGGATCCCTTGATTGTTTCAAGCGTAGGTTAGACATATAGGAGAGTGAGATTGGGTGGAAATAATTAGGGGCTGCATCGTATGGGCCAAAAGGCCTTCTGCAGTTTCCTTGATTCTTATGTTCTTATGTCCATAGTGACTTAGAGTTCTCTAAAGTTCATTTTGTGACTTAGACTTAATTTTGTCAGTTTCAAAGCTACTAAGTGTTTTTTTTTTTTTTTGTTTAAATATATACAAGAGTTGTTACATTCTTGTACAGCCACTAGTACGCGCAGCGTTTCGGGCAGGTCCCTGGAATACGATCCCCTGCCGCGAAGAATCGTTTTTTCATCCAAGTACACATTTTACTGTTGCGTTAAACAGAGGCTACAGTTAAGGAATTGCGCCCAGTAAATCCTCCCCGGCCAGGATACGAACCCATGATATAGCGCTCGCGGAACGCCAGGCGAGTGTCTTACCACTACACCACGGAGACTGCCACGGAGACTTGTTGATGTCGATAGTGATGTAGAATTTTGATGTCCATAGTTACCTAGAGTTTTGTTGATGTCCACAGTGATATAGAGTTTTGTTGATGTCCATAGCGATATAGAGTTTTGTCAATGGCTTGACTAACTTAGAGTAGTTGATATTCAGAGATACTTTATAGTTTGTGATATTAATTTGATATAAGAGCTAATAATTTATCAGTCTCCATGGTGTAGTGGTAAGACACTCGCCTGGCGTTCCGCGAGCGCTATATCATGGGTTCGTATCCTGGCCGGGGAGGATTTACTGGGCGCAATTCCTTAACTGTAGCCTCTGTTTAACGCAACAGTAAAATGTGTACTTGGATGAAAAAACGATTCTTCGCGGCAGGGGATCGTATTCTAGGGACCTGCCCGATACGCTACGCGTACTAGTGGCTGTACAAGAATGTAACAACTCTTGTATATATCTCAAAAAAAAAAATATATTATAAAGTTTATCTAGCTATAGCACAGTTCTTATTCTATCTCCTTGTAACCTGTAAATAGTGTAAATAATAATAATAATAATTATAATAATTGTTATTTGCAAAAAGGAACAATGGGTTGGTGAGATTACATAAGATTGGTATTTTTACATTCAAGCAAAGCGACTAACACGCATAGCGTTTCGGGCAGGTACTTAATCTAACATATCAGGTAAAGTGAAAAGGAACATTGTTTCAAGGTTTATATATCAACAAATAACTACAGCATAAGTTGACAAAGGTGATTACACTGGTAAGGATATGTCTTAAGTACTAATATTGGGGAAGTGGGTAATACAAGATACAGTGTGAGTTTGAAGCACAAGGTAGGAAATTATGAGGATCAAATTAGGTACTTTTTTATTTTACTTTAGAACATGGGATAGGTTGGACAATTTTTTAATTCATCAGGGAGTAAGTTCCAAAGACTGGGGTCCTTTTATTTGCATGGAGTGTTTGCACAGATTTAGTCTGACTCTGGGGATATCAAAGAGATATTGATTTCTTGTGTGGTGCTCATGGGTTCTATTACACTTATGAAGGAAAAATTTCAGATCAAAATTAGAATTTAGGAACAAGGTTTTATACATGTAGATAGCACATGAGAATGTGTAGAGTGAGTGTATGTTTAGCATGTTAAAGGACTTAAACAGAGGGTCTGTGTTGTCTGAAGACAGACAACATTATAGTCTGTTATAGTTCTCATCATGTTATAGTTCTGATAGCAGATTTTTGATGAGTGTTGATGGGCTTGAGGTAATTTGCAGTGGTTGAACCTCATGCATAGATACCGTATGCAAGATAGGGATAGATTAGTGCCTAGTATAATGAGAGGAGAGCAGAATGGTAATAAATAGTAATTCTAGTTTATGTATATAAGTTTTGCTCCTCTTATGTAAACAGTAAACTGATAGTCATTATTGCTTTGAGTTTTCCCTTACCATAGACGAATGAGACAAAGTTCAGTTTGCCGGAAATCTTGCCCCATACCCATCCTTTGGGTGGTAGTGGACACCATACCCATCCCGTGGGTAGTGGATCTCATTCCCATTCTGTGGGTGGTAGTGGATCTCATACCCATTCTGTGGGTGGTACCCATTCTGTGGGTGGTAGTGGATCTCATACCCATTCTGTGGGTGGTAGTGGATCTCATACCCATTCTGTGGGTGGTAGTGGATCTCATACCCATTCTGTGGGTGGTAGTGGATCTCATACCCATTCTGTGGGTGGTAGTGGATCTCATACCCATTCTGTGGGTGGTAGTGGATCTCATACCTATTCTGTGGGTGGTAGTGGATCTCATACCTATTCTGTGGGTGGTAGTGGATCTCATACCCATTCTGTGGGTGGTAGTGGATCTCATACCCATTCTGTGGGTGGTAGTGGATCTCATACCCATTCTGTGGGTGGTAGTGGATCTCATACCCATTCTGTGGGTGGTAGTGGATCTCATACCCATTCTGTGGGTGGTAGTGGATCTCATACCCATTCTGTGGGTGGTAGTGGATCTCATACCCATTCTGTGGGTGGTAGTGGATCTCATACCCATTCTGTGGGTGGTAGTGGATCTCATACCCATTCTGTGGGTGGTAGTGGATCTCATACCCATTCTGTGGGTGGTAGTGGATCTCATACCCATTCTGTGGGTGGTAGTGGATCTCATACCCATTCGTGGGTGGTAGTGGATCTCATACCCATTCTGTGGGTGGTAGTGGATCTCATACCCATTCTGTGGGTGGTAGTGGATCTCATACCCATTCTGTGGGTGGTAGTGGATCTCATACCCATTCTGTGGGTGGTAGTGGATCTCATACCCATTCTGTAGGTGGTAGTGGATCTCATACCCATTCTGTGGGTGGTAGTGGATCTCATACCCATTCTGTGGGTGGTAGTGGATCTCATACCCATTCTGTGGGTGGTAGTGGATCTCATACCCATTCTGTGGGTGGTAGTGGATCTCATACCTATTCTGTGGGTGGTAGTGGATCTCATACCTATTCTGTGGGTGGTAGTGGATCTCATACCCATTCTGTGGGTGGTAGTGGATCTCATACCCATTCTGTGGGTGGTAGTGGATCTCATACCCATTCTGTGGGTGGTAGTGGATCTCATACCCATTCTGTGGGTGGTAGTGGATCTCATACCCATTAATGCCAAAACACCGATAAATTGTAGAGTTCAGCTCGATAATATCAGGCTAATGGGCAGACCTTTGACAAGCCTGCGGCTTCCTGTCCTCGTCGAGGACACTAGAGAGATAGTGGCCTTCAGGTAAATTCAGGTTAACCAAAATATATCCAAGGCCCAGGACTAAGCAATTTTCTGTAATACATTACCTACGAAACATTTAATTTATCAAAGCATATTGCTTCAACCTGTTCTCCTTATAACTCATTGCATTTTGACGTAAACTTTACCTGTCAAACTAGAAAATGGAAGCGGCTCGCGTAATTGACATAATGTCCCGTTTTCTGTTTGTGGGACCTCTGATTGGTTAGGTTAGAGCACTTTAGTGCAACGTTTCTTGACGTTGGGAACGGGCGCGAGAATGGGTTGATTGATTGGTGCAAACAAACTGATTGAAGGACAATCAATGATAGAATGCTAATTTGAATTTACTGACCACTACCAAGATTTTTCCTAAGCAAAGTAATTACCTTTAACAGGATGCACTGTAAAAATGTGGTTTATATCATGGGGAAAATGTTTCTTTAAATATACAGATGAGCAGGCACAGCTAGGAAGATCACACATTCAAATGCCCATATTATTAACATTTAAGGAAACTGAACATTCATCTGTCAACAACGCTGACGACTTTACTATAATATATATTATTATGCATTAAAGGCACCAAAAAGAGTAAGATAAGGAGCAATAGGAGGTGAGCATTAAATGGGGTGGTTATTTATTTATTTATTTATTTATTTATTTATATATATACAAGAAGGTACATTGGGTTAGTGAGAATACATTGGATAGTACAGTATTTACATTCTTGTAAAGCCACTAGTACGCACAGCGTTTCGGGCAGATTATTATGACCAAATGTTTACAACAACCAGACTTTGTAAATAAGCAAATGTAGGTACTATGAGATGACCAAACCACACACCAGAAGATGAAGAAACGACGACAATTCGGTTCGTTCTGGACCATTGTCAAGTTATCATTATCCACACACGACTTGATAATGGTCTAGGACGGACCGAAACGTCGTCGTCTCCTGATCTTCTGGTGTGTGGTTTGGTCATCATATCTTCAGCCACGTTATTGTGACTCATCGTCTGCTCATTACTATTAGTACCATAAGCATTTTGTCTTTAAAGGTACTTTGGGACCTGAGTACTGGGTTGCAGCCCTCAGGTCTGAGGACTGCAACAGATCTGGGATCTGCAACAAGATCCATTCTCTGATTTACCAGTCATTCAATCTAGGAATGTTCTAATTCTGACACGCCTCTTTCAGAGGTGGAACATTCCTAGACGATAGAGCCAGAGTGCACGGGGGGATTGTGTGAAAATCCTGGTTCGATTTTAGTGGAAGCCTCAGAAAACCCTCGTGTCTTCAGTAGAACTCCAGGTTATAATATTTCTACCATGTCGTGACCTAGTTGTCTAGGGCATGTGCATGGGAATCTTCATCACGGCTCTTACAGATTTTCTAACTGCCCATCATCAACTATCCAACTTTCCATCCATCTATCGATCAATCCATCCTTCTATCAGTCCATCCATCTTCTGTCTGTCCTTGTCTATTTGTCTCTTTCTGAGTGTCTTTGTGTCTGTCTCCTTCTCTGCCTGTAATATTATTTATAACTGAATAATAAATTTATCTAATAATAAATAACTATGATGACTCTGTCATCTGCTCTTAAATAATAACTTTAATTAATATGTGCAGATTGGCTGACGCAATATTTGCGACGGCAATCAGTTGGACGTCACCACGAGACGGTTTAGTAACTGAAATACTTCTCTTAAATCTCATAAATGAACTATGGTGCGCAGATTAAATATAATACCTTATATATAAATCAAATTACTCTAATTCGAACTCTGGAACAATTCAAATTTAAAGAATCAACTCCCAATTGAATACCTGACACTCACAGGAACGAGTGTGAGAATTTAGTCAGCCATTGTGATCTAGACCATTAACACGGAAAATCCTTACACGCAAACTGTCCTTAAAATCATTGTTGGACTACTATGTCAAAATATAGCTGTTCGAACTACCCCCAACGGCTCTATTTCCGACCCAGGCTAAGTATCGCTCTCAGTTTATTGATCAGAATGATTATATGAGTGGGAATTAGTGGAATACTGGTGGCAGTTATGAGCATGAAATTGTCGAAACACCAGTAATCATATAACAAGAAAACTAACTGATTTGTGGATCAGTCAGATTTTTATATAAAAATGTAATTCTCGCCTTAATAATACCTTAGCTGCAGGAGGTATTGCTAGAATTGAGAGAGGTCCATTACCCAGAGGGACGCTGACGGTGCGAGGCATCTATAGAGTTTTCACATTGATTACCAGACGCCATACTACACTTTAAGGAGTCATCTTACCAGCTAAAAACTCTGCTTTAATAACACAATTCAGATCGAACAGCAAATTGATTTCAATCAATTAATAATTATAGCTGTGAATTCATTGCTCTAGCAGTAGGCTTGTTGTCGAGTCAGTACTGTCGTTGTAAAGTGTGATTATATATTGGTCTATAGTCAGGGTAGCTTCAGTATTGAATTTAAAGCAATAAGTTCACAATTTCAACAAATTAATCGACAAGCTTTAAGATTTTATTTACTAACATTTTTTAAAAAGAACACTGAGGGAATTGTGTAGAGGATTTAAATTTACCTATGTTATACCGTCCACTAAATTTTGATAACAATTACCAATATATAGTCTACTTGCATTTAAATTTGAATAAATACTTATCCACGTAACCCCACATAACCTTTCTTGCAGCCAGTGCTGGACTTGGCATAAGATCAACAGGCTACACCTTAGGGCCTCACAGTTTGCAGGGGCCTCACAAAATTTAAGATTTTTGTATATATATTCAGCATTTTGTTTACAATAAATGTTTCTTAAAATTATGTACAAAATTAGATTTTAGTATTATTTCCATTGTAATGTATACATAATCTCTGAGACAGGTGAAGCCAATGATAAATATGCAGTCAGTAAATACATTCAATTGAAAATAATTATTATTTTTCACTTTAAATACCTTTCTATTCATAATTAAAAGGTACATATATGTTTAAATTCTTTGTGGTGATTCCGAAGTCCTGTTTTGGTCCTCATGAGACCTTGTGGGGTAAAGGTTAACATTGACCACCAAGCTTTGTGTGACTTTGTGGTGTAAAAGTCAACACTGGCCACCAAGCTTTATGCAGCTCATCAAGGCTATTCTCAGCACTGTCTGTAGCACAACCAACGGGTTATAGTAATCCACCCCTTCAACCTTGTCATATACATTGTACTCCAACATATGAAGAGTGTTACGACCCTGGGTTCCTTAGTTGGAAACCAGAGGTCAAATTGAGCTCTAAATATTTTACTTTACATTATTTGATACGATTGCTGATGCGCATTTGCTCCTATCGTCCTTGCCAGACGTAAGATGAATCTTGTTTCTCACAGAGCATTCAGACTTGAGCTTGTTGTTGATTATTAATGAGTGAACTAATTATCAACTACTCTTAGAACTAGTAAAGTAACAAAGGCCGGTAAAGACTTGTATTGTTTGTAGCTGCACGATCAATTAGGTTATCTTCCCGGCAACCACAACAACAACTTGGGAGCTCAGAGACTGGACGCCTGGCGTGCGCTCTTCTCTGGACTGCTGTGGTTGAGTCAACACCTCTCCTGTGTTGCTCTGTATCCTCCTCCTCTCTCTCCTCCTCTTCCCTTACCTTATCCTGTGTCTAGTTTACCAAGCTAAGTACCGTGCTGCATGTTCGTTTTCTGGCATAAGTGTGTAGTAATGTGTATAGGCTACGCTAGTGTTTATGTTGCTTAGTTACTCTAAGGGGTTCCAGTGGAACCACGTGTGCTCAAGTGGTACCAAGCTACCTAGAGTCCTTGCTAGTGTCCCTTGCCTAGTAGACTTTACCCTAGCTTGTCCTAATTGTAAAACCTTGTATCCTGCCTATGTGGACCAAGGCTTTAAAGTAAGATAGTGTGGTAAAGTAGTTATTGTTATTGTTGTTAATGTATATGGGGGTTGTTAAGAGGGTTTAATAAATAAGTTAGTTTTAAAGGAGTATCCATTCTTCCTGTGTAGGTGATCAGTGATCAAACCTCTAGGCTGACGTATGGACCTTAAGCCACTAAAGTAATATTGTTTTATGTTCTCACTGGGGGCTGGGCCTATCTGATCTCCATTAATTTTGATACACCTTGATTCTAACTGTTGGCCTCTCTCCTTTAATACTCTATACCCCCATAACAGCAATTAAATTTATAACAATGAGAAATAACATTTCATTCCCTTGGATTCTCGTTTATTGATCTCTGACCTGTATAATACTGGGGTATCGCTGTACCAACTTGGCTAGGATGCTCACTGTAAGGAAGGACTAAAAAAGTTGCTCTTCTGGGATGGTACACCGGGTGTGCTTGGAGTATACACAGCAGCCAGTAGGTCGGGGTATGCTGTTGTGGTACAAACAGGACTCACTTGGGGTGTAGGCAGCAGCCAGCAGGTCGGGGTATGCTGTTGTGGTACAAACAGGACTCACTTGGGGTGTAGGCAGCAGCCAGTAGGTCGGGGTATGCTGTTGTGGTACAAACAGGACTCACTTGGGGTGTAGGCAGCAGCCAGCAGGTCGGGGTATGCTGGGCTCCAGCAGACGTCAGCCACCAAAAGGTCACGAGTCTTGTGGGTAGTGAACTTCCAGAGCGGGAGCAGAGAGCCCTCCAGGGGCCGGAAGTCGTCACTGGTGTCCTCCCAGTACTTGTAGTCTGCCAGGGAGGAAGAACAAAGTAATTACTTCCCAGATATGATTGTACAATTTGGTTGTAATAACAACTGCAGGTTGATTGCCGCCTTGAACTACCGAGAGAGCGAACCTTAATCCCAGTACTACAATTATCCGGACAGCTGCATCCCAACAAAAGGGAATCTACATCAACGAGTGCTTAACTAGAAAAAGACAGCAACTCCTCCACCGCCTGCGTCAAATCCGCAAACAAAACCCAGCTGCGATTGATCAGTGCTTCGTTAGAGATGGCGTGATTAAAGTGAGAAAGACTTCAGGAGGTAAAATGTTTACAATTGCTAATGAGGATAACCTCAACACTTTCCTCTCCCAATGTGGTTTGTCTCACCTTATTATCCCTCTCAATGAGTCAACATAATTAACCCCCTTGTCACCTAGTGCGGGCTACGTATCCAAAGTCTCTTTGTTACACTTTTTTAAAGGAAATTTTAATTGAATTTATATTAGTCAGTTATTGGACTTAATTAATTGAGTGCATTAATATTTTCTCTAGTTCTTATTAATTACAGGATCATAACTAAACTATTTATAGTTAATAATCATTAGATTAAACTTGCCTATGTTTATTATTCAACTTTTTTCTTTGCTTTCATTTATTATCTAGGTTGCCTAGCCTCGCCATACTCCCTTACTCCATTGTACCCCTGGCTTTGCCTGTGTCTCAAAATGCAAATCATTACTTACAGTGTACCTGAGAGTACTTGTAAGCAATCTACCTCATTTTTCTTTTTTTGTTCATTTTATGTTCGTCTTGTATAGTCTTGTTTATATTTATATTTTTCCCCCCTTTTATATCAAAATTTTGTTTGGTAATTGCCATTCTTGCCTTGTTTTCCTACAACCAGCCTTCTTATGCAAACAAGTATAGACCCAGAACTAAACCTCTTATCCACTATCTATGACAATCATCACTTTAATGATCAAAATTGCAGATATTTTACAGCTCATGATGTAAACAATGTATTAACACTTAATCACAATATCTCTGTACTTAACTTGAATGTAAGATCACTAAGCAAACACTTCGATGATGTTAGTGCCTTGATTGAAACTATTGACAACAAATTCTCTTTTATTATACTTACTGAAACGTGGTTAAAAGAGGATACTACTCAACTCTTTAACATGCCTAACTACTCAGCAGTTCACAACTGTCGACTAATTCAGAGAGGTGGTGGCACTGCTCTTTGCTACCACCAAGAACTAACATGCTTAAAAGTAATTAGAACTAGAGACTACTGTGGGGAGTATATCTTCGCCAGTTTCAGAGTCACGGGTGCCGAGTCTGTCCTGTCTGTGGGAGCAGTCTATAGAATTCCTAACACTGATGTGTCCGAATTCAAGTCTAATCTTAGAAATCTAATATTAGATAACAGACTGAACAAAAACCATCTAATTATCGAAGGGAACTTTAATATTGACCTCTGCGAGCCTGAAAACCCTTCTGCTGTCAGCTTCCTCAACTGCATGAATTCATGCTTCCTCATACCCTTAATCACTAAGCCTACTAGAATCACTGATAGTTCTGCCACAGCTCTTGATCACATCTGGACCAACATAACCTCTCTGCTTACTTCAGGGATAATCACTGATAGCACTACAGACCATTACCCCACATTTCTCCTAACTAACATTACCAACCCACCTCTAGAGACAAGGGAGATAAGCTTTAGGCTGCACAATGAAACTGCTATAGGCAATTTTATAACTGCTGCTGATAATGTCAACTGGGAGTCCGAGTTAGGTAACATAGGGGACATCAACCTAGCAGTGCAATTTTTTCTTCAAAAAACTCTCAGCCTTTATAACACCCACTGTCCTATGGTAACGAAACAAGTCACAACTAAAAGGCTAAACAATCCTTGGCTTACAAAGGGAATACTTAAATCCATTAATAAAAATCATGACCTTGAAAAGATGTATAGGTTAGGAATCGTCTCCAAAGAATTTTTAAAGAATTACTCATCATTGCTATCTAAAATAATTAGGAGAGCCAAAACTAAATACTACGAAGATAAATTTACCCACACAAAGTGCAACATTAAGAAAATATGGAGCACAATTTCTCAAATATTGGGATCAAAGATTTTAAATAACAAACCAATACTCCTGTCCAATAATGATGGTCTGCTTTCAGCCTCTGACACTGCTTTTGAGTTCAATAGGTTCTTCTCTTCCATTGGGTCATCCCTTGCAAATGATATTCCATCTTCCAGTACTGATATTCTGGAATATCTTAAAGGTAACTATCCACAGTCTCTGTACTAATAGTGTGCCTACTAATTCCACTGATGTTACTGACATAATCCTTTCCCTTAAAACCAAGTCTAGTGCCCTTGAGGAGATACTAACTCTTATTTACAAAAATGCCTCCAGATTTTTAGCTCCTGCCATTTCATTGCTTTTCAAGAAGTCAATTGAACTCTAAACCTTTCCAGATATTCTAAAAAATAAAGCGAGAGTAACCCCTGTCCACAAATGTCGTGATCCCACTGATGTTAACAACTTCAGATCTATATCAATTCTGCCAAACTTGCCTAAAATATTTGAAAAACTTATCTACAAGCAGCTTTACTCATATCTAGCCAAACACAATATACTTAGCTGTTGTGAATATGGCTTCAGACCCCAAAAAACACTAACGATGCACTTATTTGTATGATTAACATGATACATACAGCTCTTGATAAAAATGAGTTCCCTATTGGGTTATTTGTGGACCTGCGTAAGGCTTTTGACACTGTCAACCACCAAAACCTTCTTCTTAAATTACAACATTATGCAGTCAGAGATCACTCCCTGCAGTACCTTAAGTCTTACCTTACTGACAGGCTCCAATATGTTTCTGTGAATAATTCAATTTCTCCCACCATACCCATCTACATTGGTGTTCCCCAGGGCAGCATACTTGGCCCTCTCCTCTTTCTCATCTACATCAATGACCTCCCAAATGCCTCCCAAAATCTTAAACCAATTCTATTTGCTGACGACACGACCTTCATTTACTCCAGTCCTGACCCCCTTGCTCTAAATGTCAGAGTGAATACTGAGCTAAATACAGTCCATCACTGGCTAACTGCCAACAAACTCACCCTCAATATT
This sequence comes from Procambarus clarkii, assembly GCF_040958095.1. NCBI lineage: Eukaryota > Metazoa > Arthropoda > Malacostraca > Decapoda > Cambaridae > Procambarus > Procambarus clarkii. Next base: position 40,116,477 of record NC_091177.1, read on the forward strand.
GACAAAACTTTCTATATTTTGTTTGGCAATAAATCCTCAAATCAAATAAATCTCAGGATTAACAATACCCAAATTTGTAACAAAGTAGATGGCAAATTCCTTGGCGTTCTCATTGACCACAAGCTGAATTTCCAGGGACACATTCTAAATATATAAAAAAAAGTTTCAAAAACTGTTGGCATTCATTCTAAGATCAGATATTATGTACCTCGCACTGCCCTGGTGACACTCTATTACTCTCTCATCTATCCTTATCTCAACTATGGTATTTGTGCTTGGGTTTCTACTACCCAAAATCATTTACGTCCTCTAATTACTCAACACAAAGCTGCTATTAGGACACTATCTAACTCTGGCCCCAGATGTCACTGGTACCCTTACTCAAATCTCTGAATATGTTAGATATTAAGTCACTGCACATCCTCTCATGTGTATTTTATATATAATACGCTGAACTGGAATGTCAATCCTGACCTTAAAAGCTTCCTAGAAGGTTGTAACAGATCCCATGAGCACTTCAACAGAAACAAATACTTATTTGATATTCCAAGACTACGACTTAGTCAAACTAGAAATGTTTTTCAAATCAAGGGACCTCGAATGTGGAATGCCCTCCCAATTTTGTTAAAGACTGTACTTCTCCTAACCAGCTTCAGATAAAAACTAAGTACCACCTAATTAACTCAATGTAACCTACCTTACCCCTAAATGTCAACCCATGTCTACGATTTTAAACAATGCTGTTTGTTGACCAAATTGAATTTTTGCTCTTTTTTCTGCCATGTTTCTCCCCCCCCCCTTTTTTCATTTTTTCTTATTTTTTCTAAACTCAATTTATACTTTAATGTAAGTTAACATTAAGTTTTAGTCTTAGTGTTTTTCCTGCCCGAAACGCTTTGCGTAATAGTGGCTTTAGGCATTGTATGTACTAGCTCTAACTATAAATCCATCCACTTCTGTATTTCACCTTGTATGTATGTACTGTACCTGAATAAATATTTTTATTTGTATTTGTATACAGGTCTATCATAATACGAGATATTCCGTGAATCCAGTATTACAGGGCGAGTAACATACAAACGGGATGTTGGATCGTGTTGAGTATAACTGATGTACAATGCTACATTATGGATGCATTGCCGTGTAACCAGAGGAGACGATGGCCAAGTTATTCACTGCCCTCTTCAGTCTCTCAAACGAAGAAGATATAAGACAGGGTATTATTAGCGTGGTAAAAATGGGAAGCAATATTTAGAAAACGAAGCAATGGATAGGACGTAAACACAAATGTAAAAATTGGTTAGGAAGTAACGCTGTGGACTTACCTCTGGATATTGTCAAGAATAATGGAGTGGGTGCGGCTGGATATATATGGATGTGACATCACATTGGTCAGTAAATATTCTGCAGTCTCATATATTCGAAAGTTCAGAGCTATATACTGTTCCGAAACTGATGTCTTCTCTTGATACTTACTTATATAATTGTTATGGCCTCATTGTTATCCAAGAAAAGGTAAACTAAAGTTATCCACGATGTTGTCTCAAAGTTACCCAGAATATAGTTTCAAAGTTATCCAGAATATAAAGATATCCAGGATATAGTCTCATAAAGTTACCCAGGATTTGGTCTTATAAAGTAATACAAGATATAGTCAAATAAAGTTATCCAAGACATTGAAATTGAGATTGAGATAAGTTTATTGAGGTAAAATACACACAAAAGGATGAGGTGGCTCAAGCTATTCACACCCCGTTCAGTACATCGTGTTAATACATACATATACACACATCACAAACAATAAACATATTACCAAACATTCTGAGAGATAAACATATTCAATTCCTCCTTTACACAAGTATTATGGTATCAGACGTACACATAAATACTTTTATGACCTAGGTATACTGTATAGACAAATTGCAAGATACATGTAGATAATTCAACAAAAGATTACAGTCTTGGTGCAAAATTTTTATATCTCTCAAGAATATCATCACTTTTCTGTTGTGACACATCCAGGCTATTTGTTCAGGAACAGCCCTTATCTCAGTGTTTCTATATACATTAATCAACGGACAATAAAGAACATAATGGGCCAGGGTGTGAGACCTTAACATACCACATAGTTTACACTTCGTGTCATTATCATGAACACTTATCCCATATTCCCAGTAATATTTGTACCCAAGCCTGAGCCGCATGTACACAGAGTCACTCCAAGCATTTCTCCTTTTACCATAAGTGAAATGGGTGTTTTGACTCACATACATGTAGTGTTGCATGGTTTGACTTCTCTCATACATCATACTTCTCCTCTCCACTTCTGCCTGTGCCTGAATATTTCTGATTTTGCTTCTTATTTGTCTCATTGTGAATTCACATTCAATGTTAACTTGTGGTTTTGATGTGGCACGTTTGGCCAAGTCATCCGCCACCTCGTGGAGCACTATTCCAACATGAGATGGAATCCACATGAATTTCACACTATGACCTTTCAGCTGTATCTCAGTTATCCTTTTCTTACAATCCTCAACTATGGACATGAAGACTGGGTTTCGACTGTTTAAGGAATCAAGTGCTCTTCGGCTATTGATAAATACAAAAACATTTTGTCGTCATGACGTACTTCCTCCAAACACGCCAGAATGGCCTGCAGTTCAGCTTGTGTGGATGATATATAATTACTAAGTCGGAGTTCAATTATCCTGTCCATAGTCCCAAACACAGTATATTTCCTTATTAGGACACCACACCGGCCCTGCCATCCTCCGCCATCGACCCGTCACAATATGCATGTAAAGTGTTGCCTCTTGGTAACCGAGATATTAGGCTTCCATACAAACACCATAATTGTCCCGGGTCATGATGAATTTTTTTCACCTTGAGGGGTACAATTTCGAAGTCTATTTTCTGTACTTTCCAGGGAACAGACCTATTACACTGGTGAGAGGGTTTACAGCAGTCAAGTACATCGTATTTCCTGAGGTCATGAGCTAATCCCCTCGTGTAGCGTGTCTCCCTCAGTTTCCTAGAAGTGTGTACGTCACTCAAGCAGGTCTGAACACTCTGAAACAGCTTATCCCCTCCTTTTCTCCGCATGAAACGAATAGATACTCTAGTGTTAATGTCACGGACTCATACACACTCTGTAAATTTAATTCCATTTTCATTATTTCAATCATTGCATTTCTTTGACATCCAAGAATAATCCTCATAGCCTCTTTCTGTATCAGCTCTATTTTTTCAAATTCTGCCTTGGCCTGTGTAAGACAAAACGGGTGCTGCGTAGTCTATCAGGGACCGAACAGTGCTTATGTATAACATCCGCAAGATAGGTACCCCAACACCTTTACCAGAAAAAGCCAGTGCTTTTAGAGGATGCAGACGGGCTTTACATAAGGTGTTGATATGATTTATTTCAGCATTTTTACTCTCACATGTGTATCCAACATACATGCCCAGATACTTGTACTTCTGAACACGGCTCAGTTCCACACCATTTAGAGTAAGTGTTATATTTCATCGTTTCCTATACTCATATTTGGTTTTGTCTGCATTTATAACTAAGCCTAACTTGTGATAGGTTGTACCAAGTATGTTAAGAGCAGTTTGAATTTTGTTCCCAGAAGTGCCTTGTATAAGAATGTCATCAGCATATATGATCGTCGTGACACCTGGAGGATACATCTCTGATGCTGATCTGTTCATTAATACATTGAATAAGGTGGGACTTAAAACTATCCCTTGGGGAGTACCTAACTGATACATCCGTTCCTCAGACAAGTATCCGTGGTAATACACCTGACCTTTTCTCCCTTGTAGATAATCCTTTATCCAATGTAGCAATCTCCCTGTTATTCACAGATTGGCTAATTCGTATAAGATTACTTCCTGTTTGGCTTTATCAAATGCTCCTTGTAGATCAACAAAAACTCTACAATTGTCATCCACATTAGACAAACACTTTAAGAGACAATCCGCAGTACTTTTGCCTTATGGTCTCATAAAGTTATCAAATATATAGTCTCAAAGTTATATGATCGCAGATATTGCATCGTGAATATATACACGAAATCTCCATGAAATATATATACATCATAGCCACCCAATTTTATCCTATGCAAGATCACTAACCCATAACCCTTAATAACCCCTGCATAACCCTTAACGTTATCCACTGCATAACCCTTAACGTTATCCACTGCATAACCCTTAACGTTATCCACTGCATAACCCTTAACGTTATCCACTGCATAACCCTTAACGTTATTCACTGCATAACCCTTAACGTTAGAATAGTGTACTGGACTTGTATACTTTGTACATAAGAATTATTTGTAACTATCCTCTATGTGTATTGTTTTGCAAATAGAGAGTGATTGATTGATGTATTTGATGTTCTGATGAAAACTGACCAAGTTCTGCCAGGGGCCAGGATTCCTACACACACCACTCAGATACCATAAGAGATGAGTAAATATCGAACACCTGAACATTTTACCGCAAGAAGTGTGTTCTAAATTAACACTGACTATTGCAACTGAATTGTGTGTAAATTTCGTGAGTCTGTCATTAAATTATACCGATTGTAAAGGTGTGATTAGCGAACATGTGTTGTATCAAACAATGATATATGAGAAAGTAAGGGTGGCCAAACTGCGTCCCGAGACCCGCATGCGGCTCTTTGACCTTTAATATGCGGCTCGTGAAAAATTCAAGGGAATTTGAATATTCTAGAAATTTCGACCCGAATCCATAGTAAAGAAACGTATAGAAAATTCCAATACCTACGGAAGTCAGTTAGAGCCCCGCTCCTGTGCCAGGAAAGTCCACTACGTGCTCACCATAGTCCGTGCTACTTGGAACGTTTTGTTTTGAGTAGCTGATTCTAAAACAACAACAACCTACTGAAGGGAGTTCAGTATAGGTGCAGACGTTGAACTGTGCAGACCTGGCTGGCACACTTCACATATAAATATTTTTAAGAGTGTCAGTAACAACTTTATGAAGGAAGATAACGTCAATAAATTGTAAGAAACAAAAATATTTAGATGAAAAAATAAATTTTCAGCCAGAGTGGGAGGAAAAGTTTGCATTTCCAACTGAATGAGGGAAACCTTTGTGCCTTATCTGCCAAGTGCCACTCAGTCATTACAAAGTGTTACGGCCACTATGGGCCAGTAACCGGGTTCTTGATGTTATAACCTCTTTTATAGTATCCGACCTCATTCAAATCACCTCATTCATATAGCTTCGGCTATCACTTCCTTATGTCCGGTCGTGATGGTCAAGCGGATTAAGGCGTCCTGTAGTTACCAGTTGTGTTGCTCCTGGGAGTATGGGTTCGAGTCACTTCTGGGGTGTGAGTTTTCAGTTGCATATAGTCCTGGGGACAATTCAGGCTTGTTTGCATATATATATATATATATATATATATATATATATATATATATATATATATGCGTAAAATCCACAGAGAAATATGAAATGAGGTGGATTTTCCGCATAAAATGATCAGTGTTTTGTGATCGTCAATTGCATATATATATATATATATATATATATATATATATATATATATATATATATATATATATATATATATATATATATATATATATATATATATATATATATATATATATATATATTAGTATATTTTGGTAGCAGTCTTTCCTGTAGACATATATTATTAAATATGACCGAAAAAGTAAGATTAATAATTCTAACACGAATTTTCTCAATCTTTCGTACATTACGCTTCACTGTTGGAGGTAAATCAAAAATCAATTCTCCAAAATTTATTTTTATTTCTAGTCTGACGCGACACGGGCGCGTTTCGTAAAACTTATTACATTTTCAAAGACTTTAGTTCACAAATACACAACTGATTAGAACTTACGTATCTCCGATTTTATATCTACATTTGAGTGAGGTGGGAGGGGTGATGTGGCATTAACACAAGACAGAACAAGAGGGGATATTAATAGGGTATTAAAAGTATCAACACAAGACAGAACACAAACAATGGGTATTGAATAGAAGTGTTTGTAGAAAGCCTATTGGTCCATATTTCTTGATGCTTCTATATTGGAGCGGAGTCTTGAGGTGGGTAGAATATAGTTGTGCAATAATTGGCTGTTGATTGCTGGTGTTGACTTCTTGATGTGAAGTGCCTTGCAAACGTCAAGCCGCCTGCTATCGCTGTATCTATCGATGATTTCTGTGTTGTTTACTAGGATTTCTCTGGCGATGGTTTGGTTGTGGGAAGAGATTATATGTTCCTTAATGGAGCCCTGTTGCTTATGCATCGTTAAACGCCTAGAAAGAGATGTTGTTGTCTTGCCTATATACTGGGTTTTTTGGAGCTTACAGTCCCCAAGTGGGCATTTGAAGGCATAGACGACGTTAGTCTCTTTTAAAGCGTTCTGTTTTGTGCCTGGAGAGTTTCTCATGAGAAGGCTGGCCGTTTTTCTGGTTTTATAGTAAATCGTCAGTTGTATCCTCTGATTTTTGTCTGTAGGGATAACGTTTCTATTAACAATATCTTTCAGGACCCTTTCCTCCATTTTATGAGCTGTGGAAAAGAAGTTCCTGTAAAATAGTCTAATAGGGGGAATAGGTGTTGTGTTAGTTGTCTCTTCAGAGGTTGCATGGCTTTTCACTTTCCTTCTTATGATGTCTTCGATGAAACCATTGGAGAAGCCGTTATTGACTAGGACCTGCCTTACCCTACAGAGTTCTTCGTCGACTTGCTTCCATTTTGAGCTGTGGCTGAGAGCACGGTCGACATATGCGTTAACAACACTCCTCTTGTACCTGTCAGGGCAGTCGCTGTTGGCATTTAGGCACATTCCTATGTTTGTTTCCTTAGTGTAGACTGCAGTGTGGAAACCTCCGCCCTTTTCCATGACTGTTACATCTAGAAAGGGCAGCTTCCCATCCTTTTCCATCTCGTAAGTGAAACGCAGCACGGAACTCTGCTCAAATGCCTCCTTCAGCTTCTGCAGATGTCTGACATCAGGTACCTGTGTAAAAATGTCGTCAACATACCTGCAGTATATGGCCGGTTTCAAGTTCATGTCGACTAAGACTTTTTGCTCGATGGTACCCATGTAGAAGTTTGCAAACAGGACACCTAGGGGAGAACCCATGGCGACCCCATCTACTTGCTTATACATGTGCCCATCCGTGCTCAAGAAGGGTGCCTCTTTAGTACAAGCTTGGAGTAGTTTCCTCAGAATATTTTCTGGCATGTCAAGAGGAGTACAGGCTGGATCACGATACACTCTGTCGGCTATCATTCCGATTGTCTCGTCCACAGGTACGTTGGTAAACAGCGATTCTACGTCCAACGAGGCTCTTATCCCTGTGGCCCGTGTGCCCCGCAGTAAGTCAACAAATTCCTTTGGAGACTTCAGGCTGAAGGCGCAAGGAACATAAGGAGTCAGCAGGCCGTTGAGTCGCTTCGCCAGTCTGTACGTGGGTGTGGGTATCTGGCTAATGATTGGCCGAAGTGGGTTTCCAGGCTTGTGCGTCTTGACATTTCCATACGCATATCCAGGTTTATATTCCCCAATGAACTTTGGCAGGTGGAGTCCGGATTTCTTGGCGTTCACAGTTTCTATCAGTTTGTTGACCTTTGTCCCCGCCTGCCGTCAATGAGCAAACTACCCATTCTCTGCCTGCCTGCTCCTGATTGGCTGGTGTATCGCCGACCGCACCTGCACCTGCACTCACGCCCCCTCTACCTGAGTTGACGTCTGGGCCAGCTCACGTCGTACTCCTCAGAATATCTCTGTGCTCTTAGAAGTTGACATCTCTCTCTGGTAGACTAAGCCCTGGCTGTCGTGTTCTAAGGGAGGTGGCAGCTTTAGCCAGTATTCTCAGCACCTGATTAATATTATTATTGTCTTGCACTTCATTTTATTTTAGAGTAAATTTTACATTCATTAATTATTCATGTTGTTTTGTTTGTTGACTTGTTTTGAATTTTACGTAAGCCAAGGGATTGTCTTTGTTCATATCTTGTTTTCTAAAGTAATTAAAATTTCATTCTTTATATTGTGTGTTTTGTATGTCTTCCCATTACCTTACCACAGACAAACAGGCAAGCAGTCTCTTTTTTTTCTGTAAATGTGACAAGGCATTGCCACCTGCCATTGGAGAACTGCCGAACATCAACACTCCAACACTTTACTGTCACATTTCATGGGGGCCTGTCTGGGAGCTTCACTCAGGTACTAGTACCGGACCGTAAATTTGTGGTAAGCGTACTTGGCTTTGGTACAGTAGCTTTTCACTATTTTCAATATTCAACTTTATTTTCCTATGGTGCTGTGTGTATTGTGCATTCCGAGAGTAGCATATGGTGAAGGTGAGACAACTTTGGATTATGTGGTGACTGTAGGCCTCAGTCATTCTCTTAATTGGTCATCTCTCCCTCCGTGTTATTACTTGTGTTTAGCATCTTTTGTCCCTAGGATATTTCTCATATTTTCGGCAGATCATCATATTGGTACCCTGGTACTGTGGTCTGTCCCCGGGTCAAGAGCACCTAATCTTCTGCAATCTGACGGTAGGAGGATAAAGAGGGCCATAGTTCCTCTAGCACGAACTTTAGTTGCTGAATTGGGACCTCAGCAGCAGTTCTCGTCACCAGTTGACACCTCACACCCCTACACGTCGGTCAGAGATGATGATATTTACCTAGGTAGGGAATTAGCTTTCTTTTTTCAGAGCACAAAAGTTCGCTAATTCTGTAAGTATCATATTTCATTTCAGTGGGAAAAACTTGCTTATGTCCTATAGAGACTCGGCAAGGTATGCCTACATTCTTGGACTACCTAATTCACTTTTGAGGCAATTAAATGTTTCATTTGTTTTAGAAACTCAGTTTCGCTTACTTAGTAGGATTTTCTTGCCCTTATCCTCTTACACTGAGTACCGGGTACAAGATTTCCTGCGATCTTGATTTATTAATCAGTTCCCATCTTGAAATTAACATTAATTGTTAACGATTCCACAGGATAGGTACCAGTTGCCACGTTGTCCTGTTTCTGACAGGAAACAGCGTGCTGTCCTCTCGGACAGCACGCTGGACTTGTGATCCTGTGGCCCTGGGTTCGATCCCAGGCGCCGGCGAGAAACAATGGGCAGAGTTTCTTTCACCCTATGCCCCTGTTACCTAGCAGTAAAATAGGTACCTGGGTGTTAGTCAGCTGTCACGGGCTGCTTCCTGGGGGTGGAGGCCTGGTCGAGGACCGGGCCGCGGGGACACTAAAAAAAAGCCCCGAAATCATCTCAAGATAACTCAAGAAGATAACACCATATCACAACAGTATATTCGTTGTGCATTTATTTGCTAATTTCACCATGTTTCGTCTCCAAGCTTTCCATGCAGATCCAGCAGGTGAAATAGGGAACTTAAGTCGTGCCAAGAGGACTGAATTACAAACTCTTGCACATGAATATCAACTAGAAGTTCCTCATGGAGCCAACAAAAATGAGCTGCATAACCTGTTACTGGATCATCTCTTAGAGGAAGGTAAGATTGACTCTGAAACTCACGAAACTTACTCTATTGCAGATAAACCTGATTTTGGCAACGATGAAACTCAAACTATAACTTGCCAAGATCGAACGAGAGCAGCAAAGGGAAGCAGCTGCCATACGAAAGGAAGAAAAGGAACGTGAAATCGCCCTCAAAGAACGAGAAGCTGCCTTGAGGAAAGAAGAACAAGAACGTGAGATGCAATACTCCGTGAACGTGAGCGAGTACAGCTTGAAGCAAAACAACGCCACCTGGAGATGCAACGCGAGCATGACAAACAACAAGCAGCTCTGGCTATGGAATGTCGTCAACGAGAATTCGCGTTGGAAACTACACACCTCACTCAACGCCAGCAAGCTACCGCCAGTCTTCCTGTAAGTTTCAATATCTCACATGCAAGTAAGTTAATGCCACCATTTGTAGAGACAGAAGTCGACGTATTTTTCACCACCTTTGAGACCCTTGCTAATCAACTTAGTTGGCCTGCCAACCAATGGGCTACCCTTCTCAGATTACATCTCACAGGTAGAGCTGCAGTTACACTCAGTACTTTGGCGTCTGAGAATGACTACCAGACTCTGAAACAAGCAGTGTTGGACGCCTACCTTCTCTCCACCGAAAGCTACCGAAGAAAATTCCGTGACCACCTGAAGGCAAGTACCATCCCATACCCTCCCTATCCCTCCTCCCCCCTCACCCCGTATCCTCCATGTCCCCCCTATCTCCTTAACCCACACTTTACCTGTCCCCCCTTCCATGAAACCCCCACCCCTCACCCCAAACTCCCCTGAAACCCTGCAAACCACCTCACAGATCATCTCACCCACTGAAAAGCTTCCCACACCAGCAGAATGCTCGCCAAGAAAGGGACAAGAAAATGAACTGAAGAAAGTGAGCTTCAAGGCAATGTACACTAACATAGATGGAATTACTAATAAAACAAGTGAACTCAGAGAATGGGCACTAGAAGAAAACCCAGATATAATAGCACTCACAGAAAGAAAGCTAACAAACACCATAACAAACGCAGTGTTTCCACAGGGCTACTATGTAGTGAGGAAAGAGAGAGAAGGGAGAGGAGGAGGTGGTGTAGCTTTGCTACTAAGAGAAGGTTGGAGTTTCGAAGAGATGGTAATTCAGAACTGTGAAGGTTTCAGTGACTACATATCAGGCACCATAGCAACTGGAGGACAGAAAATTATAGTAGTAGTCATATATAACCCCCCACCGAATGTCAGAAGACCCAGACAGGAATATGATAGAAACAACTTGGCCACCATCAATATAATAGAGAGAGCAGCTTCTGTGGCTAGCAGGAACGGATCCAGGCTACTAATCATGGGAGACTTCAACCATGGAAAGATAGACTGGGGGAACAGAGACCCACATGGAGGCCCAGACACATGGAGAGCTAAGCTGCTGGATGTGGCAACAAGAAACTTTCTAAGTCAACACGTCAAGGGACCGACAAGAACGAGAGGAGGGGATGAACCAGTCTTGCTTGATCTGATATTTACCCTAAATGAGTCGGATATAAGGGAAGTTAAGTTGGAAGCCCCCTTGGGAATGAGTGATCATAGTGTATTGAGGTTTGAGTACCTGGTTGAGCTAGGAATTATCACCCCCAAAAAAGAACTGGGAAACAAAGGGCTGGCGTACCGAAAGGGAAACTATGAGGAGATGAATAAATTCCTATGGGATATACATTGGGACACAGAACTCGGAACCAAGTCTGTACAAGACATGATGGACTATGTCACCCAAAAATGTCAGGAGGCTGTAAGCAGGTTTGTCCTAGCCCAACAGGAAAAAACAGAGAAGCTAAGGAAGAATCCGTGGTTTAATAGGGAATGTATGAAAGCAAAGGAGCTGAACAAAAGGGCATGGAGGAACTTCCGTAATAACAGAACACCAGAAAGTAGAGAGAGATACCAGAGAAACAGGAACGAGTATGTTAGTGTGAGAAGAGCAGCTGAGAAAAGGTATGTAAATGATATAGCTAATAAAGCCAAGACCGAACCAAAGCTACTACACAGTCACATCAGGAGGAAGACAACAGTGAAGGAACAGGTGATGAAACTTAGGGTGGGCGAGGACAGGTACACAGAGAATGACAAAGAGGTGTGTGAAGAACTCAACAAAAGGTTCCAGGAGGTCTTTACAATAGAACAGGGAGAAGTCACGGTGCTAGGAGAGGTGGCAGCAAATCAGGTGACCTTGGAAAGGTTCGAAATTACAAGAGATGAGGTCAAGAAGCACCTATTGGAGCTGGATGTGAGAAAAGCTGTTGGGCCGGATGGAATCTCACCATGGGTATTGAAAGAGTGTGCAGGAGCACTTAGCTTGCCACTCTCCATAGTGTATAGTAGGTCACTGGAAACGGGAGACCTACCAGAAGTATGGAAGACTGCTAATGTTGTACCAATATTTAAAAAGGGTGACAAACAAGAGGCACTGAACTACAGGCCAGTGTCCTTAACTTGTATACCATGCAAGGTGATGGAGAAGATTGTGAGAAAAAACCTAGTAACACATCTGGAGAGAAGAGACTTCGTGACAACCCATCAACATGGGTTCAGGGAGGGTAAATCTTGCCTTACAGGCTTGATAGAATTCTATGATCAGGTGACAAAGATTAAGCAAGAAAGAGAAGGATGGGCGGACTGCATTTTTTTGGACTGTCGGAAAGCCTTTGACACAGTACCCCATAAAAGGTTGATGCATAAGCTGGAGAAACAGGCAGGAGTAACTGGTAGGGCGCTCCAGTGGATAAGGGAGTACCTAAGCAATAGGAAGCAGAGAGTTATAGTGAGGGGTGAGACCTCAGAATGGCGGGAAGTCACCAGTGGAGTCCCACAGGGCTCTGTACTTGGACCTATCCTGTTTCTGATATACGTAAATGATCTCCCAGAGGGTATAGACTCATTCCTCTCAATGTTTGCTGACGACGACAAAATTATGAGAAGGATTAAGACAGAGGAGGACAGCTTGAGGCTTCAAGAAGACCTGGACAAGCTGCAGGAATGGTCGAACAAATGGATGTTAGAGTTTAACCCAAGCAAATGTAATGTAATGAAGATAGGAGTAGGAAGCAGGAGACCAGATACATGGTATCACTTGGGAGATGTTGGGAGATGAAATACTTCAAGAGTCAGAGAGAGAGAAAGACCTGGGGGGTTGATATCACGCCAGACCTGTCCCCTGAAGCTCATATCAAGAGGATAGCATCAGCAGCATATGCCAGGTTGGCTAACATAAGAACGGCCTTTAGAAACTTGTGTAAGGAATCTTTCAGAACATTATATACCACATATGTCAGACCAATCTTGGAGTATGCGGCTCCAGCATGGAGTCCATATCTAGTCAAGCATAAGACTAAACTGGAAAAGGTTCAAAGGTTTGCCACCAGACTAGTACCCGAGCTAAGAGGTATGAGCTACGAGGAGAGACTACGGGAATTGAACCTCACTTCGTTGGAAGACAGAAGAGTTAGGAGGGACATGATCACCACATTCAAGATTCTCAAGGGAATCGACAGGGTTGATAAAGATAGGCTATTTAACACAAGGGGCACACGCACTAGGGGACAAGGTGGAAACTGAGTGCCCAAATGAGCCACAGAGATATTAGAAAGAACTTTTTTAGTGTCAGAGTGGTTGACAAATGGAATGCATTAGGAAGCAATGTGGTGGAGGCTGACTCCATACACAGTTTCAAGTGTAGATATGATAGAGCCCAATAGGCTCAGGAACCTGTACACCTGTTGATTGACGGTTGAGAGGCGGGACCAAAGAGCCAGAGCTCAACCCCCGCAAGCACAACTAGGTGAGTACAACTAGGTGAGTACCACTACCTTTCTAGAATTTGCTAATACCAAAATGAGATATTTTATGAAATGGCTGGAAGCAGCACATGTCTCTACCTTTGCAGAACTCGTCAACCTCATGCTAGTTGAAGAATTCTTGAGGCGTGTGCCTCCTCCTGTCCGTTTATATTTAGCAGATAAAGAAGAGACCGACTACCTAAAATGTGCTAAGTCGGCTGACACTTACAGCCTCATCCACCGGCTGACACCAGAACCACCTTCCAGTAAGAAGTCTTAGTACAGTTACGAGAAAGTGAGTACCGATCAAGCTGGCTCGCAATTGTACTGTAAGTATTGTAGACTCTATGGACATACCATAGATAAATGTGGTAAGTCTCAATACAAAGGTAATACTGAATCCACTAAACCCAAACAGACTCCTCCTATGTCCGGTAAGCCTGTGATGAATGTTGGTGTTCGTGTTAATGATCTTTCTCTCTTCAGTAAACACCTGTATCCTGGAACTGTCTCTACCAACGGTTCAGATCCGGAGGGACGTTTCAAACTGAAGATCTTGAGGGACACAGCGGCTCTTCAATCAATTATTTTGAAATCAGCTGTGCCCAATATCGCCTACACCGAGGAAACCGTCTTCATCACTGACCTCACTGCTACCACTCCTTATCCACTCGCCAGAGTCCACCTGGATTGTCCCTTCGTGACCGGTGAAGTCCAAGTCGCCATCAGGGAAAAGCGTTTTCCCATGCCTGGAGTGCAACTTCTCCTGGGCAACGACTTGGCAGAAGACCTGCAACCGACCAACCTGATCGTCATGGACAAACCCCAGGTGTGTATCTCTGTAATGGATAATCCCATCTTTGAGTATGTTCCAGCAAAGGTTCAAGAGAGTGATGAAGTTTCTCCTCCGGTTTTAGTGACCACCCGTGCACAAGCTGCACGACCACAGCCAGCTGACTCTACTGCTACCGCTGTCCCTCAAGACCCTCAGAAACTACCCCCGAAACTGACCACGTTGGAGTTCCGTAAGTTAAAGAGGGAAGATCTTACCTTGACACCATTATTCTTCCAGGCTGAGACTCAACCTGACATTATTCCTGGGTTCTTCCTAGAGAACGAATGGCTCTACCGCAGATACAGACCCAGTAAACTGAAGGAGGAGGACGATTGGGCCAACTTCGAACAACTAGTGATTCCTGCCAGCCTGCGGCCCACTATTCTACACCTGGCCCACGGAGCACTCTCGCACTACGGATTTAACAAGACCTAACACGGAATCCGTCAAGACTACTACTGGTCAGGTATGGTAAATAGCGTCAAACAGTACGTCAAACAGTGTCATACATGTCAGATGGCAGGTAAACCGAACATCTCTATCCCCAGAGCACCACTGACACCCATTCAGGTGCCTGCGGAACCTTTCCACAGACTTATTTTAGACTGTGTTGGTCCTTTACCTCGGACCAGTTCTGGCAACGCCTATATACTAACCATCCTGTGTCCTACCACCAGATTCCCCATAGCAGTTCCAGTAAAGAACATTACGGCTGCTACGGTGGTGAAACACTTATTGAAGATCTTCACCCAGTATGGATTTCCAAGGGAGGTTCAGAGCGACTGTGGCACCAACTTCACCAGTGATCTCTTCAAGAGGACACTGGAAGAGTTCAACATCAAACAGGTATTGTCCAGCCCCTATCATCCTGCTTCACAGGGTTCTCTTGAGCGTAGTCATCAGACTATTAAAGCACTCCTGAAGAAGTTTTGCAATGAAACCTCTAAGGATTGGGATAAGCAAATAGATTTAATCATGTGTATATTTAGAAGTCTTCCCAATGAGTCTCTAGGAGTATCTCCTTATGAGATGCTCTACGGACGTAAGTGCCGTACTCCTCTCAAAGCTTTTAAAGACTCTCTGCGTGATGCCACCTTCAGTGAGCATCAGAATGTGCCCCAGTTTCTTCAAAACCTACAACACTACAACACATTCTAGAGAGGGTGCATAACTTTGCTAAGGATAATCTATTGAAAGCACAGGAGAGGATGAAGACTCATTACGACCAGAACAGCAAAGTAAGGAAATTTAAACCGGGAAACTTCGTGCTGGCCTATTTCCCTATCCCAGGTTCTCCTTTGCAAAACAGGTTTTCAGGACCCTACCGCATCAAGGAGTGCAGAAACAACCATAACTACGTTCTAGAGACTCCAGATAGGCGGCGGAAGACCCAGTTGTGCCACGGCAACCTTCTGAAGCTATATAACGGTACTCCTCCCACTGTATTGATAACATATTCTTCCTTTAAAAGTCCATACATCCACAGTGAGACCTTCCCTGCTTCTCCTCCCGAAAGCACTGATACTGAGTCAGCGCTTTCCAATTCGGAAATCCTAACTGATCTTCATAACCATTTTCAGGACCATAATAGTGCTCCTTTGCCATATTCTAATCCTATTCTCACCTCGTCAGATATCACCAAGCCTTTCATTCTCCATGTCGACGCCAGTGGTACCGGCATCGGGGGTGACCTAATGCAACAACGAGGCGAGGAGAATATACCTGTTAGCGACCACAGCTACAAGGAACTACAGAACAATCGACAGGGAGCTACTCATCGTCCTGAACTTGCAGCACTTCAAACAATACCTGAAAAGTGCTCGGTCTACCACCATCAACACGGACCACAACACCCTACACTTCCTGCAGCAAGCCCAATTCCACACTCAACATCTTCAACGATGGGCTTGATATCTGCAGAAATTCAACCTGGAGATCTCTACAACAAGGGTTCTGACAACATCATAGCCGACGCCCTCTCCAGAGTCTATGAAGTAGAGGCAACTCCACTTATCACTCTACCACGTGAAGACATAACTTCTTCCGGAACCTCAGGCTTCAGGGGAGAGTTGTGACGATAATCTCTTTCAAGAGAGATTGAGCCTGCTCTTCCCTATATCATTCACGTCATTTTACAAGTACAAGATATATATTGAAGATACGTCCACCAGTATCGCCAAACGTTTTGCCCAGGAAGCAAAGCGTACCTTGCACCACCCGACACGCCGTCCCCGCCTGCCGTCAACGAGCAAACTACCCATTCTCCGCCTGCCTGCTCCTGATTGGCTGGTGTATCGCCGACCGCACCTGCACCTGCACTCATGCCCCCCCTACCTGAGTCGACGTCTGGGCCAGCTCACGTCGTACTCCTCAGAATATCTCTGTGCTCTTTGAAGTTGACATCTCTCTCTGGTAGACTAAGCCCTGGCTGTCATGTACTAAGGGAGGTGGCAGCTTTAGCCAGTATTCTCAGCACCTGATTAATATTATTATTGTCTTGCACTTCATTTTATTTTAGAGTAAATTTTACATTCATTAATTATTCATGTTGTTTTGTTTGTTGACTTGTTTTGAATTTTACGTAAGCCAAGGGATTGTCTTTGTTCATGTCTTGTTTTCTAAAGTAATCAAAATTTCATTGTTTATATTTTGTGTTTTGTGTGTCTTCCCATTACCTTACCACAGACAAACAGGCAAGCAGTCTCTTTTTTTTCTGTAAATGTGACAAGGCATTGCCACCTGCCATTGGAGGACTGCCGAACATCAACACTCCAACACTTTACCGTCACATTATATATATATGTATATATATATATATATATATATATATATATATATATATATATATATATATATATATATATATATATATATATATATATATATATATATATATATATTAGTATATTTTGGTAGCAGTCTTTCCTGTAGACATATATTATTAAATATGACCGAAAAAGTAAGATTAATAATTCTAACACGAATTTTCTCGATCTTTCGTACGTTTCTTTTCACTGTTGGTGGTAATTAAAAAATCAATTCTCCAAAATTCATTTTTATTTCTAGTCTGACGCGACACTTGAGCGCGTTTCGTGAAACTTATCACATTTTCAAAGACTTTAGTTTACACATACACAACTGAATAGAACTTACACATCTTCGATTTGTTTATATCTACATTTGAGTGAGGTGGATGGGGTGAGGTGGTATTAATAGGGTATTAAATTCCTAAACACAAGACAGAACACGAAACAATGGGTATTGAATGGAAGTGATTGTAGAAAGCCTATTGGTCCATATTTCTTGATGCTTCTATATTGGAGCGGAGTCTTGAGGTGGGTAGAATATAGTTGTGCATTAATTGGCTGTTGATTGCTGGTGTTGACTTCTTGATGTGTAGTGCCTCGCAGATGTCAAGCCACCTGCTATCGCTGTATCTATCAATGATTTCTGTGTTGTTTACTAGGATTTCACTGGCGATGGTTTGGTTGTGGGAAGAGATTATGTGTTCCTTAATGGAGCCCTGTTGCTTATGCATCGTTAAACGCCTAGAAAGAGATGTTGTTGTCTTGCCTATATACGGGGTTTTTTGGAGCTTACAGTCTCCAAGAGGGCATTTCTTACTTTTTCGGTCATATTTAATAATATATATATATATATATATATATATATATATATATATATATATATATATATATATATATATATATATATGCGAACAAGCCTGTATGGTCCCCAGGACAATATGCAACTGAAAACTCACACCCCAGAAGTGACTCGAACCCATACTCCCAGGAGCAACGCAACTGGTATGTACAAGACACCTTAATCCACTTGATCATCACGACCGGACAAAATGAGGTGATAGCCGAGGCTATTTGAACCACCCCACCGCCGGCACTCGGATAGTAATCTTGGGCATAGCATTTTACCAAATCACCTCATTCTTTGGGGCACACGTGAGGAACACAAATGCGAACAAGCCTGAATGGTCCCCAGGACAATATGCAACTGAAACTCACACCCCAGAAGTGACTCGAACCCATACTCCCAGGAGCAACGCAACTGGTATGTACAAGACGCCTTAATCCACTTGACCATCACGACCGGACAAAATGATGTGATAGCCGAGGCTATTTGAACCACCCCACCGCCAGCTCTCGGATAGTAATCTTGGGCATAGCATTTTACCAAATCACCTCATTCTTTGGGGCACACGTGAGGAACACAAATGCGAACAAGCCTGAATGGTCCCCAGGACAATATGCATCTGAAAACTCAGTTGAGTTTTCAGTTGCATATTGTCCTGGGGACCATTCAGGCTTGTTCGCATTTGTGTTCCTCACGTTCAAATAGCCTCGGCTATCACCTCATTTTGTCCGGTCGTGATGGTCAAGTGGATTAAGGCGTCTTGTACATACCAGTTGCGTTGCTCCTGGGAGTATGGGTTCGAGTCACTTCTGGGGTGTGAGTTTTCAGTTGCATATTGTCCTGGGGACCATTCAGGCTTGTTCGCATTTGTGTTCCTCACGTGTGCCCCAAAGAATGAGGTGATTTGGTAAAATGCTATGCCCAAGATTACTATCCGAGTGCCGGCGGTGGGGTGGTTCAAATAGCCTCGGCTATCACCTCATTTTGTCCGGTCATGATGGTCAAGTGGATTCAGGCGTCTTGTACATACCAGTTGCGTTGCTCCTGGGAGTATGGGTTCGAGTCACTTCTGGGGTGTGAGTTTTCAGTTGCATATTGTCCTGGGGACCATTCAGGCTTGTTCGCATTTGTGTTCCTCACGTGTGCCCCAAAGAATGAGGTGATTTGGTAAAATGCTATGCCCAAGATTACTATCCGAGTGCCGGCGGTGGGGTGGTTCAAATAGCCTCGGCTATCACCTCATTTTGTCCGGTCATGATGGTCAAGTGGATTAAGGCGTCTTGTACATACCAGTTGCGTTGCTCCTGGGAGTATGGGTTCGAGTCACTTCTGGGGTGTGAGTTTTCAGTTATATATATATATATATATATATATATATATATATATATATATATATATATATATATATATATATATATATATATATATATATATATGACAGTGTCAGACCACGGAGGAGAGGAAATTCCTGTTTCAATTTTCCTCCGTGGTCTGACACTGTCACATTTTTAATCACGCACGTGTTTATTTTCGTAATACACACACACACACACACACACACATATATATATATATATATATATATATATATATATATATATATATATATATATATATATATATATATATATATATATATATATATATACAAGATTGATGCCCATGATGCTCTCTTTCTCCTCACAAGATGCCTGTCTCTCCCTAAGTTGACCTACTTTCTGAGATGTTCTCCATCCTACAGCAGCCCTAAGTTAAATGTGTATGACACCCTTCTGAGGTCCATGCTGGTGAAAGTCCTGAACCTGCCATTGGACGACTCTCAGTGGGAGCAAGCAACCCTTCCTGTAAGACTCGGCGGCCTTGGTGTCCCTACAGCTTTCCAAATTGCTCTACCAGCCTTCCTTTCCTCCTCCCACGCATCGCACGACCTCGTCAGAGATATCTTACCTGTAACCCTGAGAGATTCAGCAGGAATACACGATCCTGCTTTCACTGAATGTTCAAATCAGTGGGATGTTCTTGCAGCCCCAGCAACCATTATAGAGCCAACAAAACAACACAAACAGTCCGGCTGGGACCACCCTCTAGTGGAAAAAGATGCCACTGCTCAGCGCCGTAACATCAGACAAGGAGAAAGCCCGCCTCAGCAGTGCGTGCCCCCCATGCAGGAGACTTCCTCCTGGCAGTACCCATGTCAGCAAGGGGCACGCGCCTAGATCCAGAATCCCTTCGTGTAGCAGTGGCCCTCCGCCTTGGTGCCCCAATTCACACTGAATACAAGTGTATTTGCAACAGGGTGGAAGCAGACCAATACGGACTGCATGGGTTGCATTGCGGAAGCACAAAGGGCTGGCATGCAAGACACAACGAGGTCAATGACATCATCAAGAGAAGCCTCGTCTCAGCTAGGTGCCCAGTGGAGAGAACCTCGCATCCTAGGGGTCCAAAACCCGGATTTCCCTGCACTTCGCCCTGATGGCATCACCATATCCTCATGGAAGGAGGGTAGACAGTTGATGTGGGACTACACATGTGTATCCACCCTGGCTGACACCTATGTACACTTCGGAGCTGATCAAGCAGCTGGGGCGGCCAACCACAGGGAAACAGCAAAATCACTCAAGTACAGGCGACTGGAAGGTCAATACCTCTTGTTCCCAAAGCGTCTGAGACGCATGGCCCCTGGGGCAAGAGTGCCTTGGGATTTCTCAAGGAATTGGGTTCCAAGCTCATTGACGTCACCAGAGACCCAAGGGCTTCCAGTTTTTTGTTTTAGCGCCTCAGTGTGGCGATCCAGAGGGGAAATGCTTGCTTCGTCCTCGGTTCCTGTCCGGAAGCGGAGGAGCTTCAAGAGATCCATAACCTTTAGGCATTTGCCTTGTATGTTTTGTAACCTTTAAATACACAATAAAGCAAAAAAAAAAAAAAAAACAAAAAAAAAAAAAAAAAAAAAAAAAGAGGGAGGGGGTGGTAGGAGAAAAGCACACAGAAACTGTATTGGAGGGGACCTACATTCACTCCAATGCGTTATGTGTGGTTTTCTCTGAAGCTATGGGTCCCCCCTTCTTCCAGCCAGAGGTGGTACTCCCTTCGTTATTTATATATATATATATATATATATATATATATATATATATATATATATATATATATATATATATATATATATATATATATATACGGGAAATAGACGGGAAATATAGACGGGAAATATAGACGGGAAAGTGTTGGAGTATTGATGTTCGGCAGTCCTCCAATGGCAGGTGTCAATGCCTGGTCACACTTATAAAAAAAAGATAGACTGCTTGCCTGTTGTCTGTGGTAAGTGAGAGGGAGGAACACGTAAAACACAAAGTATGAACAATGAAACTTTAATATATTTACTTTAAACATAAATGAAAATAAAGACAAAATCTCGGGGGAATGAAAAGTACAATTAAGTAACAAAGATAAATGCAAAGACAATGTGAGACACAATAGTATAAAGGTGAAATAGTAAAATGGTGCTGAGAATATCGGCAATGGCTGAGACCTCCCTTCGTATACAAGCCAGTAGCTTAGTATGCCAGAGAGAGATGTCAACTCTAAGAGCACAAAGAATATTCTGAAGTTGATAGCTGCTCAGGGCTCCGACGTCGATTCAGGTAGATCGCACGGAGGTGCAGTGTGCAGGTGCGCGGTCGGCGAGTCACCAATCAGGAGCAGGCAGGCTGGAATCGGTAGTTTGCTGGTTGACGACAAGCCGGCGTGGAGGGTGTGTGGAGTAGGGGGGTTCTTGAGTACGTTTTGCCTCCTGGTCAAAACGTTTTGTGCTACCGGTGGACGTATCTTGAATGTAGCATCTTATACTTGTTAACTGGACGTAACTTGAGGTAGGGAAGAGCAGGCTCAATCTCTCTAGAAAGAGATTATCATCACAATATATATATATATATATATATATATATATATATATATATATATATATATATATATATATATATATATATATATATGTCGTACCTAGTAGCCAGAACTCACTTTTATGCCTACTATGCAAGGCCCAATTTGCCTAATAAGCCAAGTTTTCATGAATTAATTGTTTTTCGACTACCTAACCTACCTAACCTAACCTAACCTATCTTTTTCGGCCACCTAACCTAACCTAACCTATTAAGATAGGTTAGGTTAGGTTAGGTAGGGTTGGTTAGGTTCGGTCATATATCTACGTTAATTTTAACTCCAATAAGAAAAAATTGACATCATACATAATGAAATGGGTAGCTTTATCATTTCATAAGAAAAAAATTAGAGAAAAAATATTAATTCAGGAAAACTTGGCTTATTAGGCAAATCGGGCCTTGCATAGTAGGCTAAAGAGTGCGTTCTGGCTACTAGGTACGACATATATATATATATATATATATATATATATATATATATATATATATATATATATATATATATATATATGAGACTGACAATGACTGTCACTGGTGGAGCTCGACGAGGCTCTGTCCTTTGTTCCCCAATGACAGTAAAAACGTAAGTGTACATTTTGTTCATGCAGCGCGGCTCTCAAGCATCTGAGCTTTATAATTTGCGGCTCTTACAATAAGCAAGTTTAGGTACCCGTGTGTTCTTTTAAGGGATAAAGCCTGGGCTTCTAGCAACCCGTCCTCTTAAAAATAACGTCGTTTTTCGCTCGTATGCATGCTATGGCCAAACATGGACGTAATTTGAAATGAAATCGGCTCACGAAAGTGATGTACTGTCCCGTTTTCTGTATGAGTCCTCTGGCTTACTCGGTTAGGTTAGGAGAGGAAACTTCAATTAATGTTTTTTATGACTTTTGAAACCTTAGCAGAATTTCCTGCTATTTTAACCTAACAGAGGATCCTTAACTTACTGTTTCAAAAAATCCAAAAATTATTTTTAAAAAATTTTCATTTTCAAATTACGTCCATTTTTGGCCAAACAGGCAAATCGCCAAATTTAGATGTAATTTGTAAGAGGACAGGTTGGTGCGTGTAACTTTTTTTTTTGTACTTATTGCTACTATGGACTGAGCTACACTGATTATCAGCCTACCGTGAATGATGTCATCGTAGATGTTCTGGTTGACCATTCGTTCCATAATCCTGGTAGGGCGGAGAATGCGACCCAAACCTCCTCCCTCCTCGGCTGAGTCTGTGTGTGGGGGTGTAGTAGACGCAGCTGCGGCCGTGTGGGGAGTGACCCATGATGACTGTGTAGAGTGAGGCAGTCCAGCCATAGGTCACGAAAATTATAAAGTAACATTAATGTTTATACAGTCAACTATAGCAATGTACCTACTGTAAATATCTATCAATCTATCTGTTTAATATATTTATTATTGAATGTGACCGAAAGGGTGAGATCAATGATTCTAGCACGAATCTTCTCTATTTTCCTTACATTTTTCTTCACTTGAGGAGGAAGTGGAAAAATGATATATCCAAAGTAAATTTTTTACAGTTTTATTTGGCCTGACACTAATAGGTGCATTTTGCTAACTCTTGTTATCATTGTCAAAGGCAGTGTTTGAATGATTACTAAGGGTGGTGAGTCCCACTGCATGGTAGACCTTCAGTTTGGTGGAAAGGCTGAGGCTCCTCTGCTCCCAAACAGTCTCATGGAATTTTCTAAAGGCAGTGCTAGCCTTGGCGATCCTGTTGTTGACTTCTGTATCTATGTTCACTGCTCCTGAGAATATGATGCAGAGATTGGTGAAGTTGTCTGCTTGTTCTGCCCTTGACAGTGATGTGTGGTTCCTGGTAGGGTATTCTGGGTGTGGGTTGGTACACGACTGAAGTGTTTCTTTTTTTTTTTGTTTTTCAGTGATATTCCTGCGCGGGCTTTTTGGTGCTGATGATGAGACCGAAGTTGCTTGTGAGAAGCAGCCCATTTCGCGCTGCTCATTTGTTCTGTGCTGGTGTTGAGGGCGCATTCATCAGCGAACACGAAGTCTCTTATGACAGCTTCCTTCACCTTTGTAACGATTTGTAGGCGGCTGAGGTTGAACAGCCTACCGACAGTCCTGTATCTGATGGTTATTCCATCCTGGCAATGAAAGAAAGCATCAGTGAGCGTGGCCGAGAATACCATGATGAAGAGGGTTGGGGCGAGAACGCAGCCCTGCTTCTCACCGTTCGTCACTGGGATGACTTTTTGTCTCCATCGTCCAGTACTTTCGTCATCATGCCATCGTGGAACTGCTAGGCAATCGCAGTGAATTTGCCAGGTAAGCCAAACTTCTCTATTATCTTCCACAAGCCATTGGAAGGATACTGCTGACCGTATCGAAGGCCTTGGTCAGGTCGGTAAAGGTCACGTAGAGGTCGCTATGTTGCTCTTGGCATTTTCTTGAAGCTGGCGTTCAGTAAATATCACATTGATAGTTCTACGTTCTGTGCAGAAGCCACATTAGCTTTCTGGGAGGAGACCCTGCTCAAGGTGTTGAGGGAGAAGTTGAGCAGGATACGAGCCAAGATCTTCCCAGTGATGGACAGGAGTTAAATACTATGGCGATTATTGCAAGACTGCCAGTCGTCTTTCCTCTTGTAGATGTGAACTCTGCTGGCATTACACACAGAGATCACATTAACGTGATGCATCAAATGAACAAATCCACAAGGGTCGTGATGAGGATTCGAACCTGCGTCCAGGAGCATCAGTCGATTAAGGCTGTGTCTGGGATGCTCCTGGACGCAGGTTCGAATCCTCGTCACGGCCCTTGTGGATTTGTTCATATGCTGGCATCATTTAACTCCTATGGGACCTTCTCTTCATTCCACATGATCTGGAAGAGCTTATTCAATTTCTGCATCATGGCCAGGTCTCCTGTTTTGTTCACTTCAG
Source organism: Procambarus clarkii (assembly GCF_040958095.1). Taxonomy (NCBI): domain Eukaryota; kingdom Metazoa; phylum Arthropoda; class Malacostraca; order Decapoda; family Cambaridae; genus Procambarus; species Procambarus clarkii. The sequence goes on from NC_091177.1 coordinate 40,141,203, forward strand.
CAAGGATTGCATCTGATCCTGGCACTTTGCCACAGGAAAGCTGCTTGATGGCCTAATTCTTCTTCTTCTTCTTCTTCTTCTTCTTCTTCTTCTTCTTCTTCTTCTTCTTCTTCTTCTTTTTCTTCTTCTTTTTCTTCTTCTTCTTCTTCTTCCTCTTATTTTTCTTCTTCTTCTTCTTCTTCTTCTTCTTCTTCTTCTTCTTCTTCTTCTTCTTCTTCTTCTTCTTCTTCTTCTTCTTATTTTTCTTCTTCTTCTTCTTCTTCTTCTTCTTCTTCTTCTTCTTCTTCTTCTTCTTCTTCTTCTTCTTCTTCTTCTTCTTCTTCTTCTGTGGAAGATTTATCAAGGTCTCGGTCGATCTCCACTTGAGATAGGCGAGCAATGAATGGACCGAACAAATACAAAGAAAATAGCAATACATCGTTGATTGAGTCAGGGTAGTTAAGGACCTGATCAAAGTGTTCAACCCATCTATCCAAGATCTGCTTAGTCTTTGTCAACAGTTGAGTCCCATCTGCACTGAGGAAGGAACCAGAGGGCTGTGGTCCATATATAACCTTCAAAGCATCACAGAAACGTTAGTTGTGACTGTGTAACCTTGGATTTCATTGGTCTTCTTGCTAAACCATGCATCCTGCATCTCACAGAGTTTCCTATGCACTATTCTTCTAACATTGGCAATGGCATCTTTCTTCCCTTGTGATGTTGGGTCATTCTGGTGTGAATAATAATAATAATAATAATAATAATAATAATCTTTATTTAGGTAAGGTACATACATAAAGAGATTTACAAAGTTTGTTGGCTTTATAGATAGAGCTAGTACATATAATGCCTAAAGCCACTATTACGCAAAGCGTTTCGGGCAGGAAAAACATTAATGACTACAGCTTAAAACTAATGGGTAAAAAGAAAAGATGTGATGAGTACATATAAAAAATAGAGGTAAAAGAGGGGGGAACATTGTTGAAAAAGCAGCACAAATACAATTACAAATTATTACAGAAAATTACATTCAAACAGCGTTGATTTGAAAAACAAATAAACAAAAAATATACATGGGTTGACAACAGGGGGGTAAGGTGGGTTACATGGAATTTATTAGGTATAGCTTCGTTTTTAACTTAAACTGGTTGAGAGAGGTACAGTCTTTAACATGGTTGGGAAGGTCATTCCACATTCTGGGCCCCTTGATTTGTAGAGCATTTCTGGTTTGATTTAGTCGTACTCTAGGAATATCAAAACTGTATTTATTTCTGGTGTGGTGCTCATGGGTTCTGTTACAACCTTCTATGAAGCTTTTGAGATCAGGATTGGCATTATAGTTTAGCGTTTTATATATGTATAATACACATGAGAGAATGTGCAGTGACTTAATGTCTAACATATTCAGGGATTTAAGTAGGGGTACCGAGTGATGTCTGGGGCCAGAATTGGATATTGTCCTAATAGCAGCTTTGTGTTGAGTAATTAGAGGACGTGAGTGAGTTTGGGTAGTAGAACCCCAAGCACAAATACCATAGTTGAGATATGGATAGATGAGGGAGTAATAGAGAGTCACCAGGGCAGGGCGTGGTACATAATATCTGATCTTAGAAAGAATGCCCACAGTTTTTGAAACTTTTTTTGATATGGAACAGGTGATTTTTTTTTACAGTATCTGTATCTTCTCATCGTTTTCGTCGAACCAGTCCTGACTTCTGCAGGTTGCTGGTCCGAGGTGCTCAAGCGCAGTTGAGTAGACTAAATCTCAGAAAGCTGCCCACCTCACCTGAATGCTGTTCTGGCAATTCTGGGGTGTCTAGCATCGTGCCTTCTAGGGTGTTGAAGAAGCTGTCAGCAACTTTCCTGCTCTTCAGCTCAGAGACATTGAGTCGCTTTACAGTGTTCTGACTTTGGGGTCTTCACTTGGGTGGGATGCTAAGTTTGCACTTGGACACAATGAGGCGATGTTCAGTCCAGCAGTCGGCACCACACTTGGCCTTAGTCACTCTCACGTCCTGCCTGCCTTTCTTCCTGGAGATGACATAATTAATCAGATGTCAATGCATAGAATGTGAGCACATCCATGATGTCTTGTTGTGGGTGGGAAAGTGAAACTATGTTGGTGACGATGAGGAGGTCGTACATAGCACACAACGTGAGGAGCAGAAGGTCATTGCTGTTGCACTTGCCAGTGCCATATCTTTCTATGATCCCTTCCTTGCTCTGGTAATGTGTCCCAACTCGGGCGTTGAAGTCCCCTGAGGATAATAAACTTCTCTAATTTTGGGATTGTTACAATGAGGTTGAACTCATAGAACTTTTCCTTGATGTCATCCGGGTTGGTTATGGTCAGGGCATACGCACTGATCAGCGCAGCACTCCTTTTGTTTCCAAGCAAGAGCTGAAGCGTCATTAGGCGATTGTTGATGACGGCCGTTTGTGGCCGAGATGAGATCTGATGGCAAATTTAACGCCAGCTTCTCGTCGTTCGGCGCTTCTCCGACCACTCCAGAAAAGGTGTACCAACCATCACGTTCTGTAATCTGGCCTTTGTCAGCCAAACGTGTTTCACTGAGTGCTGCTACGTCCACACTGTAGCACGCTAGTTTCTTTGCAGCCAGGATAGTTCGCCTTTAAGGTCTGTCTGCCTTGGTGTTATCCAGCAGAGTTTGAACGTTTCAAGTACCGAGACTGAGCGCCCTCACTTTTTTCTTTGTATTTGTTTGACCATTATGGGAGATCCTTGCCAGCCGCGCCTTGCTAGTCAGGGTGAATTGAAGCAGGCTATGTTTAATGCACCTTTTCTAGCTCCTTCCTCCATGGAGGTGAGCAGTGTGTGTTCTGAAGAGAGCTGCTCAGACACCCAGGGGCTGTCATACTCCACAGGTGCTTCGGTCCAGTAGAGAGCGACCCTATGCCCTAAGCCGGTCTATGACTACAGCTTGTGGATGTGGTCTATGACTACAGGTGTGGATACACTGGAAGCGTATCCACACTTACTGCTTCGCCGCTCGTCCATCGCCACAGGACTTGTGGATGCACAGTATGGGTTGAAGTCATGACTTGTGCTTGACTGGGATTAAAGTGAGGGAGAGTTGTGCAATTCGTCAGCCTCACTCGTCCAGTGGCAAGATAACTAGAGACGGCAGGAGATAGATTAGGATGCAGTGGATGGCCAGCAGTGTCCGCTGTGCCCTAGTTGTGTTCCACACTGCCCTGCTGGTCCGCCTTCCTGCCTGTTGAACCATTATGGTGGTTTCCTTTGCATAGGTCACCGGCTTCAGTCTTCACATGCGTAGGTAGACAAGCCTTAGTATACCGAGGGTCTCAAACCTCTCGGCTACCCGGCTTCAGCTATAATTCGGTATTGATATATAATACCTCACCGGTTATACATCAAGTAGATAATAATGTCAATGTTAACAAGAGCAAGAGTTAGCAAAACGCAACTCTTAGCATCAGGCCAAATAAAGCTGTAAAAATGAACTTGTTATTTTTTAACTTCCTTAAGTGAAAAAATGTAAGGAAAATAGACAGGATTTGCGCTAGAATCCTTGATCTCGCCTTTTATGTCACATTCAGTGACACTTTACATAAACACTTTGGCACTATGAGGCTTCATTAGGCACTGAGGAGGTGGTTCAAGTCTCCTAGTGCCCAAGTGTTTATTTCGAAGATAGTGTGGTTGACGGTTTATATGACGTTGACGTGGATCACTTATTCCCACGTACTTAATAGCTGCTGGCAAAAGAAAAAAAATTCAAGTGGGCAGCGGATTGTTGCTTTTGAACTCTTGTTTATTGCAGCTGTCACATAGTACAGTGGAAGAGCTTGCCTCACACTATTTTGGTCAGCAGTTCAAGTCTCATAGTGCCCAAGTGAGGGAGGGAATTATGAGGGAAAAGCGCCAAGCCACTACAACCATATAGCACTTGGAAGGCGTGAGGATAAGGATTTGGGATGGGACGGGGGAAAAGAATGGTGCCCAACCACTTCTACGGTCGGAAATTGAATACTGACTTGCATGAAGCGAGACTGTTGCTCTATCATTCAGACCAAGTGGTTGGGCTAGGCCCAAGTGAATGATATATATATATATATATATATATATGTGTGATGGAAAAAATGTAGATGTATGGCAGTCCTTCTAATGGCTTGTGTCAATGCCAATCACATTTACAAAAAAAAAAAAAAAAAAAAAAAAAAAAAAAAAAAAAAATTTGACTGCGTGGCTGTTGCCTCCTGTGGTCAGGTAAAAGGGAAAAACACACACAACAAATCGTATGAACAATGAAACTTTAATTGACTTGAAAACAAATATGAACAAAGATAATCCCTTGGCTATGTGCAGTGCAAATTAAACAATATTACAAAGTAAAAAAATAAAATAAAACAATGGTTACGTTACTCTACAATGAACAAGACAAAAAATGAATTAAAAGGTTCCGAGAATATTGGCTGGCTGAAAACCTCCACTATTACACAGAGCGTATACTAGATAGATGTATCAGCCTTGAGAGCACAGAATATTCTAAATCCAATGGCTCGTGCACGCTTAGTCATCGGCTATGCTGATGGCACTGAAGTTGAGTGGAGTCGCCGATTCACCAATGAAAAGCGTGCTGGCTGGAAGTGGTAGTTTGGTGATCGACGAGGGTGTTGTGGTGACAGCGAGGAGGGGGGAGGTGGAGAGCGAGTGTAGGGTACGTATACCCCCTGTAGAAACGTATTCTACTAAATATATACTACTCTTTATTGTAGTATCTAGATGTACTGAAGTAACATGATGAAGGAAAGAGCAGGCCAAATCTCTTTAAGATTATCGTCACAGCTCTCCCCCGAAGCCTGCGCTTACGGGTTAAGTTACTTCAGTAGATGAGAGAGAGGTAGGAGTATCTGTCTCTACCTCGTAGACTCTGGAGAGGGCGTCGGCTATGATGTTGTCCGAACCCTTGATGAAGAAGAGCTCCAGATTAAAATTCTGCAAGTACAGAGCCCAGCATAGAAGAAGTTGATTGCTGAATGGGCCTGTTGCAGGAACCGTAGGGGATTGTGGTCTGAGTAGATGGTAATAGACCGATTTACCTGTAGGTAAGGTTAGAAATGTTGCAAGTTCAGGACGATGGAGAGGAGTTCCTTTTCTATAGTTCTTTTGATGGGGCTTCAACTTTTAAGTGTAGTAGCTGACAGGAAGAACCTCTTCGCCACGTTGTTGCATTAGGACGCCCCCGATGCTGGTGCCACTTGCGTCGACATTGATGACGAAGGGCTTCGTAATATCTGGAGAGGCGAGAACGGGATCAGAACATAGAGATTTAAGTTGTTCAAAGGGTACGGTCTGTTGAATGGTCCAATGATACCGTTGCTTGGGACTGGTCAGATTAATCAATGGTGTCGCTACCGTACTAAAATTTTTCACAAACCTACAATAGTAAGATGCAAGGCCAAGGAAGCACAGGAGCTGCTTCCTGGTTGTAGGTAATGCTGAATGGCTGAATGTGAATGGTTAAAGGAGCTATGCTGCCACTCCCTATCACATGAGCAAGATAACACACTTTACCTTTAGCAAAGGTGGACTTCCCCAAGTTGATGGTAAGGCCAGCTGTCAGGATCTTTGAGAACAATCGTTGCAGCTGGAGCAGATGTTCGCTCCAGGTGTTAGTTGCCACAACGATGTCATCCAAGTAGGCATAGGTGTGATCTAGGCCGTAGACGACGCGGTTGACAGCTCGCTGGAAGGTGGCCGGGGCGTTACACAGTCCAAAAGGAAGGCGTTCATGTCTGTATAGGCCAAAAGGAGTGGTGAAGGCAGATATTTCCTTAGCTCTCTCTGTCAGGCTGATTTGGTAATAGCCCTTTAACAAATCAATTTGAGACAAATAATTAGCATTTTCTACTGCGTCAAGGATATCATCTATGCGAGGTAAAGGGTAAGCATCCTTGATGGTCACAAGGTTCAGTTTCCTATAGTCGGTACATAGTCGTACTTTACCGTGCGGTTTCGGCACCAAGATGCAGGGAAAGGCCCTAGGGGACTGACAAGGGGTGGCCAGCCCATGATCCAGAAGGTATTGTACTTCAGCACGCATGACTTCCTTTTTGTTCAGGCTGATATGGTAGAAGGGTTGACGAATCGGCCAGGTATCAGGAAGTAGCTGAATGTTGTGCTAAACCACATTACATTCCTGGGGATCATCGCTGAACAACTTCTGATGTTCTTGAAGGACTTTGATGAGAGGAGCACTATTACAGTCTTAAATATTTAGGAAGATCAGTAAGGATTTCAGAGTTGGAAGGCACTGACTCAGTGCTTTCAGAAGGAGAAGCAGGGAAGGTCTCACTGTGGAGGTATGGATCTTTAAAAGTGAAGAGAGATATTAGCACAGTGGAGGGAATACCTTTATACTCCTTCAAAAGATTGACGTGGCACAACTTGGTCCTCCGCCGCCTATCTGGAGTCTCAGGAACGTAGTTGTAGTTTCTGCACTCCTTGATGCGGTAAGGTCCTGAAAACTTATTTTGCAATGGAGAACCAGGGATGGGAAAATATGCCAACACGAAGTCTCGCGTTTTAAATTTCCTGATTTTGCTGCGTTTGTCAAAATGAGTCTTCATCCTATCTCTAGCTTTCAATAAATTATCATTGGCAAATTTACGTACTCTTTAGAATGTGCTTTAAGTTTTGAAGAAACCGAGGCACATTCTGAGGGTCACTGAAGGTGGCACTGTGTAGAGAGTCTTTAAAAGCTTTAAGAGGAGTACGGCACTCACGTCCGTAGAGCATCTCATAAGGAGACACTCCTAGAGACTCATTTGGGAGACTTTTGAAAATGCACATGATGTCAAGTTGTTCATCCCAGTCTCTCATGGTTTCATTGCAAAATTTCTTAAGAAAGTGATTTTATCGTTTGGTGACTACGTTCAAGAGAACCCTATGAAGCAGGATGATAGGGGCTGGACAATACCCGAGTGATGTTGAATTCTTCCAGTGATCACTGGTGAAGTTGGTGCCACAGTCACATTGAATCTCTTGAGGAAATCCATATTGGGTAAAGATCTTCAATAGTTGTTTCACCACCATAGCAGCCGTAATGTTCTTTACAGGAACTGCTATGGGAAATCTGGTTGTTGGACACAGGATGGTTAGTATACAAGCGTTGCCAGAACTGGTCTGGTGTAAAGGACCAACACAGTCTATGACGAGTCTAAAAAGGTTCCAAAGGCACCAGGATAGGAATCAAAGGAGCCTTGGGAATCGGGATGTTAGGTTTTCCTGCCATCTGACATGTATGACACTGTTGTACATAAGTTTTTACATCTTTAATCATACCTGGCCAATAGTAGTCTCGTCTGATTCCGTGATAGATTTTATTAAAACCATAGTGGGAAAGCGCTCCATGGGCCAGGTGTAGAATATCGGGCCGTAGGCTGGTGGGAACTACTAGTTGGTCGACATTAGCCCAATCGTCATCCTCCGTTAGTTTACTGGGTCGGTACCTCCGGTAGAGCAATTGGTTCTCAATGAAGAACCCAGGAATACCGTCAGATTGAGTCTCGGCCTGGAAGAATAATGGTGTTAATGAAGGATCCTCCCTCTGTAACTTACGGAACTCCAACATAGTAAGATTCGGTGGTAGATTCTGATGGTCTTGAGGGACAGCTATTGCAGTAGAGTCAGCTGGTTGCGGGCGTGAAGCTTGTGCACGGGTTGTCACCAAAACCGGAGAGACTTCATCACTTTCTTGAACCTCTGCTGGAACATACTACAAGATGGGGTTTTCCACTACAGAGTCACATACCTGAGGTTTGTCCATGATGATCAAGATGGAAGGTTGCAGATCTTCGGCCAAGTCGTTGCCCAGAAGAAGTTGTACCCCTTTCATGGGAAAAGGCTTTTCCCGGATGGCGACTCTAACTTCACCTTGTACGAAAGGACAATCCAGGTGGACTCTGGCGAGTGGATACGGAGTGGTAGCAGTGAGGTCAGTGATAAGGACCGTCTCCCCGGTGTAGGTGATGTTAGGCAAAGCCGATTTCAAAATGGACTGAAGAGCAGCTGTGTCCCTCAAGATCTTCACTTTAGAACGTCCCTCCGAATCTGTACTGTTGGCAGAGACAGTTCCAGGATATAGGTGTTTGCTGAAGAGAGAAAGATCATTAACAGGAACGCCAACATTCATCACAGGCTTACCGGACTTAGGAGGAGTCGGTTTGGGTTTAGGAGTTTCACCGTAGCCTTTGTATTGGGCTTTTCCACGTTTATCTATGGTACGTCCATAGAGCTTTCAATACTTTCAATATAATTGGGAGGTTGCTTGATGGGTACTCAGTCATAATCAGACCGAGATTTCTTACTGGAAGTTGTGTCAGTTGTCAACCTGTGTACAAGGCTGTAGGTGTCAGCCGACTTCGCACATCTGATGTAGTCGGTTTCCTCCTTATCCGCTAAGTGAAGACGAATGGAAGCAGGAATACGTCGAAAGACTTCGACTAGAATAAGGTTGACAACGTCTGAAAATGTAGAAACATGGGCTGCTTCCAGCCCTTTCATGAAATATCTTATTATTGGCAAATTCTAAATAGGTGGTAGCACTTGCCTTTAGATAATCACGGAATTTTCGTCTGTAGCTTTCGGTGGAGAGAAGGTAGGCGTCTAAAACTGCTTGCTTTAGGGTCTGGTAGTCATTCTCAGACGCTAAGGTACCGAGTGTAATCGCAGCTCTGCGAGATGCACTCTGAGAAGTGTAGACCATTGATCTTCAGGCCAGCTAAGTCTTTTAGCTAGGGCCTCAAAAGTAGTAATAAACACATCTATCTCAACGAATGGTGGCATTAACTTACTTGCCTGGGAGACATTGAAGCTTACTGGAAGACTGGCTGTAGCTTGTTGGCGCCGAGTGTATAAACTTGAACGTTAGATCCCTAGGTAAACACTTCGATGATGTTAGTGCCTTGATTGAAACTATTGACAAATTCTTTTATTATATTTACTGAAACGTGGTTGAAAGAGGATACTACTCAACTCTTTAACATGCCTAACTACTCGGCAATTCACAACTGTCGTCAAATTCAGAGAGGTGGTGGTACTGCTCTTTACTACCACCAAGAACTAACATGCTTATAATTAATTAGAACTGGAGACTGCTGTGGGGAGTATATCTTCGCCAGTTTCAGAGTCTGAAGGTGCTGAGAATATTGGCTGGCTGAAAACCTCCACTATTACACAGAGCGTATACTTGATAGATGTATCAGCCTTGAGAGCAGAGAATATTCTAAATTCAATGGCTCATGCACGCTTAGTCATCGGCTATGCAGATGGCGCTGAAGTTGAGTGGAGTCGCCGATTCACCAATGAGAAGCGTGCTGGCTGGAAGTGGTAGTTTGGTGATCGACGAGGGTGTTGTGGCGACAGTGAGGAGGGGGAGGTGGAGAGCGAGTGTAGGGTACGTATACCCCCTGTAGAAACGTATTCTACTAAATATATACTACTCTTTATTGTAGTATCTAGATGTTGTAGATGTACTGAAGTAACATGATGAAGGAAAGAGCAGGCCAAATCTCTCTTGAAGGAGATTATCGTCACAATATATACATACTAGCAGTACCTGGCCACACATTGCTGTGGCTCAGCAACTCATGTGCGTTGATGAGCCACATCAACCTTCCCTACCCCCAGTCCTACCCACAATTCCCCTCTCACCCATCTCCTCGGCCTCCCAACCATTTCCAACTCCACTGTCTCCTCTTCCTTCCCACCATGCCCCACTCTCCAGTCCCTTTGTCCTCCCCTCCATTCTCCATTCCCCCATCTCCTCGTCCCCACCATCCCAAACTCCCTGACCCTCGTCCTTCCCCACCATTCCCCACTCCCTCGTCCGATGCCTTCACAAATGATCTGATGTTCCCATCAGAAAATTGGGAACATCAAGTGTTCTGATGTTCCCAATACTGAAATATAAGAAAAACAGTTAAAAAATGAAATGAGAATAAAAAAAAATATAAAAATAAACTATACTCACGAAATGAACGGTCTGGTAAAAACACAGCTCTATTCCAATGCAATTCACACAAAATAATTCAATCAAAACGAAAATAAATCAAAATCTATGAAAAATCAATGTTTCAATGGATTCAGAAACATTGAAATGGAATTGTAACATATTTAGTATAACATGTGTGTTACTCTTACATGCAACAGATGGCTCTGTTTTTTCAAGAAAAGCATAGTTTTACCTGTTACAGGTCAGGCATCTATACTTATACTTACGAAATGAACGGTATGGTAAACAACACAGTTCAATTCAAACACAATGTCACACAAAATAATTCAATGAAAATAAAATAAATCGAAATCTATGAAAATGAAATTTATCAATGCAATCGGAAACATTGAAATGGAATTCGTAACATATTTAGTATAGCTTGCATGTTGCCATTATGTGCAACAGATGGCGCTGTTTTTCAAAAATGCACATTTTTACCTGTCACAGGGGGGGGGCATTCTTATAGTAGATATATAAAAACACGCGTCCATTCGAATGCAACGTTGTGTCAAAATTTCAAAGCAATTGGTAAAGAACTTTCGGAGATGACTGTGTGTGTTGCTCATACGCACAACAGATGGCACTGTTTTTCAAAAAAAAGCATATTTTTTACTGTCACAGGTGAGGCATGTATTTAGCAGATATATAAAAAGAAGCACCTATTCGAATGCAACGTTGTGTCAAAATTTCAAAGCATTCGGTAAAGAACTTTCGGAGATTAGCGATTTTGAATAAACGAACATTTCCATTTTTATTTATATAGAAGATATAAGTAACTTTTAGACACTCAACCCACCAGGGGACTCGAACACTGGCCATCAAGGTGGCAGTTACACACTGTATCCACTACACCATACTTCAGAGCCCTTAAAGAGGTAGGAATACTGGAGTATTTAACCAACCAGACCACTAATCCTCTCCAGGCAATGAGATAGTGAGGGATCTCGCATTTTTCATCAAGCCTTTTATATGGGAGGCTTGATGAAAAACCTCTTATAACAGGTAGCCTGTTATAGGAGGCTACCTCTTTAAGGGCTCTGAAGTATGGTGTAGTGTATACAATGCGTAACTGCCACCTTGATGGCCAGTGTTCGAGTCCTCTGGTGGGTTGAGTGTCTAAAAGTTATATACTTCAAACTTGTGGTTTATAAGCAAGTCTGTGCATATATATATATATATATATATATATATATATATATATATATATATATATATATATATATATATATATATATATATATATATATATAATCACGTGTTCATTTAATCACGTGTTTATTTTCGTTATACACACACACACATATATATATATATATATTTATATATATATATATATATGTATATATATATTTATATATATATATATATATATATATATATATATATATATATATATATATATATATATATATATATATATATATATATATATATATATATAAATATTTCCTAGGATTATAGAATTAATCAAAACTACTCAGCCCGATGGAATCATTGCTTCCCTGGACGTCGAATCCCTATTTACCAACGTCCCAGTCGACACAACCACAGGAATGATACTGGACAGAGAATACAGAGACGAGAGCACCCCCAAATTAGACATACCCGAGCCACACTTGAAGAGTCTTCTCGAGGCATGTACAAAGGAAGCTCCTTTCATCAGTCTGAAAGGGGACATGTAATTTACAAATAGACGGAGTAGCAATGGGCTCCCCACTAGGAGTGTTATTCGCTAATTCTTAAATGGGAACCATCGAAGATAGAGTCTTCAGTAGCAGACAAAAACCAATTGTATACTGCCTTTATGTAGATAACATATTCGTCATAGTAAAAGACTCAGACGAATTAATTGATCTAAAAAGCCATATATAGAGAGAGTCTGTACTCCAATTTAAACATGAAAATAGTGAAAATAACAGTCTGCCATTCTTGGATGTACTAATAACAAAAACAGGAACCTCTTTAAGCATCAACGTAAATACTAAACCTACCAACATGCCTGAACGGTAGGAGTGAGTGCCCCCAAAGATACAAAGCCAGTGTTCACAATGCTTATATTCATTGAGTGCTTACGTACTGCTCCGAATGAAGCAACGTGAATAGAGAGTTTGAAAGAATAACTCAGGTATTGGTGAACAATGGATACAGCAACATGGAAGTAAATGCTGCTATAAGAAGACACCTGGCCCAATGGTACAATCCTGAACCTAGAACAGAAACCACAAAACCCCCAATAAAATTATGTTACAAATCAACTATGCACAGTGAACAAAAAAAAAAAAAAATTAATGAAAGAAATAATCCATAAAGGAGAAAAAAACATTACTCCTAACTAAAACATAGACCTGATCATATTCTATAAAACCAAGAAGACTACCGACCTCCTTATCAAAAACAGCCCAAAGCCGACGGAGAACACTTTACAGCAGTCAAGCGTTGTATACATGTACACTTGCCCCCATGAAGGTTGTTACCTTCAATCTAAGTACATAGGTATGACGTCGACTAAGCTGACGAGGCGTTTGACATGCCATCTTCAATCCTGTGCCCCCAGAAATCTCATGAGACAAGCCCATGACATCACTTGACAATAGAAATGTTGAATAAAAACACTTGTATACTAGACAAAACACAAAATGTAAGATTACAAATTCTTGAAGCAATTTACATAAAAATAGAACAACCTACCATAAATACTCAAATTACGGAACTATTCACTCTACCCACCATGAGAGTAAGAATAACACCAGAACGTGTAGTTGCCAACATAGAAGACACTGCATGACAAACAACGCCAACTGCACCTGATTAATCTTTGTATGTGTTTTGTACCCTATTTATCCTAATTCTGCACTTTTCTCCTTTATGCCTTACTGCTCTTTACTCTTATGTATACCCAATTAAAACCCATATATATATATATATATATATATATATATATATATATATATATATATATATATATATATATATATATATATATATATATATTATTAAATATGACCGAAAAAGTAAGATTAATAATTCTAACACGAATTTTCTCAATCTTTCGTACATTTCGCTTCACTGTTGGAGGTAAATAAAAAATCAATTCTCCAAAATTCATTTTTATTTCTAGTCTGACGCGACACGAGCGCGTTTCGTAAAACTTATAACATTTTCAAAGACTTTAGTTCACAAATACACAACTGAATAGAACTTACGCATCTCCGATTTCATATCTACATTTGAGTGAGGTGGAAGGGGTGATGTGGCATTAACACAAGACAGAACAAGATGTGGTATTAATAGGGTATTAATTTCATCAACACAAGACAGAACACGAAACAATGGATATTGAATAGAAGTGTTTGTAGAAAGCCAATTGGTCCATATTTCTTGATGCTTCTATATTGGAGCGGAGTCTTGAGGTGGGTAGAATATAGTTGTGCAATAATTGGCTGTTGATTGCTGGTGTTGACTTCTTGATGTGTAGTGCCTCGCAAACGTCAAGCCGCCTGCTATCGCTGTATCTATCGATGATTTCTGTGTTGTTTACTAGGATTTCTCTGGCGATGGTTTGGTTGTGGGAAGAGATTATATGTTCCTTAATGGAGCCCTGTTGCTTATGCATCGTTAAACGCCTAGAAAGAGATGTTGTTGTCTTGCCTATATACTGGGTTATTTGGAGCTTCCAGTCCCCAAGAGGGCATTTGAAGGCATAGACGACGTTAGTCTCTTTTAAAGCGTTCTGTTTTGTGTCTGGAGAGTTTCTCATGAGTAGGCTGGCCGTTTTTCTGGTTTTATAGTAAATCGTCAGTTGTATCCTCTGATTTTTGTCTGTAGGGATAACGTTTCTATTAACAATATCTTTCAGGACCCTTTCCTCCGTTTTATGAGCTGTGGAAAAGAAGTTCCTGTAAAATAGTCTAATAGGGGGTATAGGTGTTGTGTTAGTTGTCTCTTCAGAGGTTGCATGGCTTTTCACTTTCCTTCTTATGATGTCTTCGACGAAAACATTGGGTAAGGCAGGTCCTAGTCAATAACGGCTTCTCCAATGGTTTCTTTCTACAAACACTTCTATTCAATATCCATTGTTTCGTGTTCTGTCTTGTGTTGATGAAATTAATACCCTATTAATACTCTTGTTCTGTCTTGTGTTGATGAAATTAATACCCTATTAATACCACATCTTGTTCTGTCTTGTGTTAATGCCACATCACCCCTTCCACCTCACTCAAATGTAGATATAAAATCGGAGATGCGTAAGTTCTATTCAGTTGTGTATTTGTGAACTAAAGTCTTTGAAAATGTAATAAGTTTTACGAAACGCACTCGTGTCGCGTCAGACTAGAAATAAAAATGAATTTTGGAGAATTGATTTTTTATTTACCTCCAACAGTGAAGCGAAATGTACGAAAGATTGAGAAAATTCGTGTTAGAATTATTAATCTTACTTTTTCGGTCATATTTAATAATATATGTCTACAGGAAAGACTGCTACCAAAATATACTAATATATATATATATATATATATATATATATATATATATATATATATATATATATATATATATATATATATATATATATATATATATATATATATATATATATTATATAAAACTAGCATTACCCGGCCAAGCGTTGCTGTGGCTCAGCAACCTTCCCTGTACTCCAGTCCTCCCCACAATTTCCCCCTCACCCGTCACCTTGGCCTCCCCACCATTCCCCACTCAGCCATCTCCTCTTCCTTCCCACCATGCCCCACTCCCCTGTCCCTTTGTCCTCTCCACCATCTCAAACTACCCCGTCCCCTCATCTTTCCCCACCATTACCCCCTTCCCTTGTCCCCTCATCCTCCCCACCATCTCTCACTTCCATCCCCTCGTTATCCCCACTATTCCCCACTCCCTCGTCCGATGCCTTCCGAAATGGTATGATGTTCCCATTAGAAAACTGGGATCATCAAGTGATCTGATGTTCCTATCACTGATATATAAGAAAAACAGTTAAAAAGTGAAATGAAAATATGAAAAAGTAAAAAAATAATCTATACACATGAAATGAATGGTATGGTAAACAACACAGCTCAATTCCAACGCAATTCACACAAAATAATTAAATCAAACTGAAAATAAATCAAAATCTATGAAAATTTAATTTATGAATGCAATCAGAAACATTGAACTGGAATTATAAAATAATTAGAATAGCATGTGTGTTCCTCTTACATGCAACAGATGGCGCTGTTTTTCAAGAAAAGCATAGTTTTACCTGTCACAGGTCAGGCATCTATACTTATACTTATGAAATGATCGGTATGGTAAACAACACAGCTCAATTCCAACACAATGTCACACAAAATCTATATAAATAAAAATGGAAATGTTCGTTTGTTCCAAATCGCTAATCTCCGAAAGTTCTTCACCGATTGCTTTGAAACTTTTACACAACATTCCATTCGCATCTGAGCAGGTTTTTATATACATACTATATTGATTTTACGGCTGTGACGGGAAAAAAACATTTTTTTTTAACTCTGTTTTTCATATGTTTTTAATGTGAGGGAAATCTTCGAAACCTATTTACCGATTGCTTTGAAATTTTGACACAACGTTGCATTCGAATAGGAGAGGGTTTTTCATGCAACCCGTTCTCGCACTTGCTTACAGTCAATATTGGCCTATTTAATAAGTGCATATGTGACATACTAATTGATTGTGAATATTTTAGTTTACCTTGAAAAGCTTCATAGATAACACCGACCTCACCTAATTTTCTTAGTATGTTAAGATAAGCATCTTATTGCTTCTTAATTACAATTATTACTTAACCTATACCATTGATAGGTTAAGTAATAATTGTAAATAAGAAGCAATAAGATGCTTATTTTAACATACTGAGAAGGTTAGGTGAGGTCGGTGTTTTCCATGAAGCTTTTCAAGGTAAACTAAAATATTCACAATCAATTAGTATGTCACATATGCACTTATTAAATAAGCCAATATTGACTGCAAGCAAGTGCAAGAACGGGTTGTTTTTATATATACTATATACATGTCTCACCTATGACTGGGAAAAACATTTTTTTTAACAGCACCATGTGTTGGATGTAAGAGCAACATACGCTGTAATCTCCAAAAGTTCTTCACTAATTGCTTTGAAATTTTGACACAACGTTCCATTGGAAAACGCACGTGTTTTTATAAACTAACTATATAGATGCCACACCTGTGACAGATAAAAACATGCTTTTTTGAAAAACAGTGCCATCTGTTGCATGTAAGAGCAACATTCACAATACTAAATATGTTACAATTCTATTTCAATGTTTCTGATTACATTGATCCAAGTAAGTTCAGTAGAACTATTGGTTTCAACTCTTTTGACCATGTCGTAGCTCAGTCGATTAAGGGAGCGACTGGGATGCTCTCGGACGTAGGTTCGAATCCTCGTCATGGCCCTTGTGGATTTGTTCATTTGATGCATCACGCTATTGTGATTTCTGTGTGTAATGAAGTAAGGACGAAGAGGTAGAACGACCTATTGTTGTAGCTTGAGTGCATGGGAGAGTTGTGTAAAACTCTGGTTTGTATCTCGGAGAGGCTGCAGGATCCAAGAAAGTTCAACAGAGCTTTTGGTTTCAACTCTTTTGACCATGTCGTAGCTCAGTCGATTAAGGGAGCGACTGGGATGCTCTCGGACGTAGGTTCGAATCCTCGTCACGGCCCTTGTGGATTTGTTCATTCGATGTATCATGCTATTGTGATTTCTGTGTGTAATGTTCACTGTGCATGGTGGATTTATAATATATTTTTATTGGAGGTGTTGTAGTTTCTGTTCTTAGTTCAGGATTGTTCCATCGATCCAGGTGTCGTTTTATTGTAATGTTTATTTCTGTGTTGCTATTTTACTCATGTTGCTCCATTCAGAACAGTGGGTAAGAGCTCGACGAATATAAGCGTTGAGAACACTGGCTTTGTATCTTTGGAGGCACTCACTTCTACCGTTTAGGGATAATTCTAGGTTTGTAGGCTTAGTATATACGATGATGCTTAGAGAGGTTACTGTTTTTGTTATTAGTACATCCAGGAATGGCAGACTATTATTTTCCCTCTTTTCATGGGTAAAACGGGGTACTGACTCTCTCTCTCTCTCTAGATGTCTTGTTAGATCAATTAGTTCATCTGGGTCTTTTACTATGACGAATATGTCCTGTACATAACGGCAGTATACCATGAGCATGAAGGCGTTTGATGATCCACGTTCTAATTATATAAATTGCTAACCAAAATATCGTTCATGATACCACTTCATTCACTTTCTTACCTGCCTTTCTCTGTCAAGTAGCTCGTCAACCTGCATCCAACTGGAGCTGTGTGTCAGAGAACAGTTAACATAGCTATCGACATCACTCCACTAGTATTTATCAGGGCACTCACCATTTTTATTAATGGACATTCCTATGTTGGTTTCCTTAATGTAGACTGCAGTGTGAAAACCATCATTCCATTCCGAGACTATTACATCTAGAAAAGGTAGCCTACCTTCACTCGGCATCTCATAAGTGAACCTTATCACTGAACTTTTTTCGAATGCATCTTAAGCTGTAGCTAATGCTCCGAATCAGGTACTTGCAGGAACATGTCGTCTATGTACCTACAGTACGTCCGGTGTTAGGCTCGTGTCAACAAGAACTTTCTATTCAACGGTTTCCATGTAAAAATTAAGACACCAACACCCATGGCGACGCCGTCTACTTGCTTATACATGCGCCCATCAGGACTCAGGAAGAGTGCCTCTTTGGTACATGCTTGGAGTAGCTTCCTAAGTGTGCCTTCCGGGATGTCAAGGGGAGTACAAGCTAGGTCCCGATAAAGTCTGTCTATCACCATTCCAGTTCTTTCATCCATGAGAACGTTTGAGAAGAGCGATTCAACAAGGAGACACACTCACGCCAGATGCAAGCGTCCCCCTACAATAAGTCAACAAATATTTTTGGTGATTTAAGACTGAAAGCACGTGCCACTATGGAGTTAGCAAGATAGTTGAGTCGCTGAGTCAGTCTGTACGTAGGTACTGGTATCTGGCTAATAATTGGTCTAAGTTACTTTCCAGGTTAGTGGGTCTTGACAGTCTCAAGTACATATCAGGTTTGTACTCTCCAGTAGCTTTTGGATGGTGAAGTCCAGACATTTTGGCATTAACCACTTCAAACGTATCAAATATTTTATTTACCTTTATTTTTAGCTCGGTAGTAGTATCCATAGTGATCCTTTGAAATATAGTTTGATCGGAGAAGATGATGTTTATTTTCTCAATATATTCATCTTGTTAGAGGATGACATGCATTGGCGATTTATCACCTCTTCTGGCAACTATTTCCTTATTCTCTTGCAGCTCTTTAGCTGCCGCTTTGAGCTCATGAGACAGTTGTTACCACGAGTCTTTCCTTCTTCTGCCAGAAACTTTGCTTGCAAAGTATTCCTGCTGGTGATCGACCTTCTTTTGTGTCTCAAGATCGAATATGTCGTCCAGCAAGATCTCGAGCTCCACTCTCCGGGCCATCTCACTCCATAGATGTAACGTGACAGTTTACCCCAAGATTTAAGAGAGTGATATGGTCCTCAGTGAGATTCCGGCGAGATTTAGGAAGCCATTTCCGGACCAGGGAACCCCGATGGAACCTCAAACAATAACGCCAGATTTTATTTTATCTTGTCTCAGTGTTGAGGAGGTGATGCTCTGCCAGTTGGTCAAGGCATTGGTGAATCCTAGTTTAGAGGTCATCGTTGATGTTGGTATGTGGTCATTGGTCTATATCATGCTGCAGCAGCATTTCGAAAGAACTGATTTTATCCTCTACATTGTGTATCTGTTGTTGTATAAGTCAAGAAGGCTTCTTGCTGATGGGTCATTTGTTCTAATATTAACAGATATTGGTAGCAGTCTTTCTAGAAGACATTGAATATGACAGAAAGGGTGAGATTCTAGCCTGAATCTTCAAAATTTTTCTTATGCTTTTCTTTACTTGAGAAGGAAGTTAACAAATTGACTCTCCAAACTTGATTTTACTGTTTTATTATGGCCCGATGGTGAGCGATTTGTTTTGATGCCTCCGTCAACATTGTCAAAGGCAGGGGGTACCATTGGATGCAATTTGGTTAAAGCAGCCAAATATACAACCTAGAGTGAGGTGAAGCACCTCATTGTAGGATAATATACCCATTACAGCTTACAAATTCCCTATATTTCAATGATTGTTGGGGCAGTATGCTCCTCAGCCCCGCTCCTGTGCCAGGTGAGTCCACTACGGGCTCACCATAGCCCGTGCTACTTGGAACTTTTTGTTCCGAGTAGATAAATCTAAAACAACAACAATAACAGCAGTATGCTGGTATTTTAATTTTGGTCTCGAAGATCGCAGATTGTTAGCTGGCTGTTGACTGCATTTGTTTGATGTACAGTGCCCCGACAATGTCCAGTTTTGTATTGTTGTTGAAATTGTTGATTATTTGTGTCGTTTGTCACGATATCTTTGGTGACGGTCAGATTGTGTGTTGTCAGGTGCCTTGACCGAGGTGTCTTCTTGCTTATATTGAGAGAGTTGGGACTGACAGCCCCCAAGTAGGCATATATTGACATAGAAGAAATTCGTCACTTATAGAGCATTCTAGGACCATAGTACTTGCATTGACTGCAGGAGTGCGTGAGTTGATCATTGAAAATGTGAACGAACTGGTAACAAAATACAGTAGCCTATTTTTGAACTTGAGCTGTTCAGTGTTTCATTGTCTCTCACGAGATCACCTGAAAGTACTCGCCCAGTGAAACACCTGAAACAAGTGGGGATTAGACGTATGGGAATGCAGCCCGTCCCTATGAACACACGCCAAAGGTTCATTAATTCAACCGCCATACCCCTGATTATATATGAAAAACAATTTACACACGACTTACAAATGAGGACGTTCGAACATTTCTCGAACAGTGCTTCGTTCATGTCCTCTCTTAAAATCGCCATCCGGTAAATACTTAACCCATGTACTACTTTTTATGAATAATTGCCAACGGAATTTAAGCAGCTAACCTTGTCGGAAAACCCGACACTATTTACTTATATTTAATACAATATGCAGACAATATTGTTGCTGAATTATACACAAGTTAACCCATAGAAAATGTAGCTTGTTATGGAATTTTTCGTCAATAGAAAATGGGATATCATTGCCACATAGTACTATAAATTCACCAGCTATTCTGTTGGGAAATATTCTTAAATACAGTAGTTTTTGGACTTATTACATCATAAAAACATCTCATATGAGTTAACTTAATTATCAGCATCAAAATAGAGTAAATGTGACCCTTCTATCACTTATTGACATCTGGACAAGGAGAACCAAAGCATCAGTGGTGTAGGGGGTCAGCCTTGTTGTTAAGACCATAGTAGAAGGAGCAAATTCAGCTCTTATAATTCTCTTGGACGAAGTGTTATGGAGATCAAATTAGTGCACTACCATCATCAACACGCTGTCAACATAAACAAGGGAAGTGTCTTACCGAAACCCGTTTATCTAATCATTTCTGGCCAGTTAATGTTAAGTAGATATAGGGCAAACTGATTAGGACGCGAACGAGCCACTAAACACAAGTAATTAGTCCTTGGTCCTTATCTAATAATATATAAATGTTTCATTTGATATAGCTGTCATATATTAGGATTCCGGCTTTACAGCTAGTGGCCTTTGACAGGAATAAGAAGAGGAAGCAAGAATTAATCTTGGTACATCAGTTACTTGGGTGATGGAAGCTAGCCTCTCACATGGAAAATTTGGTGTCTACATCCTAGTTATACCTGGTGGACTAAGCCTACCATACAATAAGATAAGGCACCTCCAATTTTATTAACTAATATATGTAGTTTAATACTGTAGTTCGATTGGCTGCATATATATAAATTTAATATTATAAACCCTCCTAATGTGTAAGGATCGATTTGTGAGAAATATTGCAGAAATACAGTCCACTTAACATTATACCAATTGCTATCGAAATATATAAATTAACGTAAATATAAATTCTATATAAATTCATATAAATTAAATAAATATAAATCTCATAGGGCGGTTTCCACAAACCTAACTTATGTCTAACTATACATAAAACTGTCCTATACAGTAATGTTAATTTATATATGAGAATAAACTTATTTTTATTGCAAAATGCACACAAATTGATCTATGCGTGATGAACGCGACTGCTGCTTTTAACGAGCCTAGCCAGAGGAAGGATTAGGTAACGCGTAGAGGAATGCTTTACTTGCTTAAGTGAAAATGCGCGTGCTCCTCACTGTGTCACTCGTTGTAGTGAACTACACTACTTGGTTTACTAATTACAAGTATATATAATAATAATGAATTATTTTTATTTATAATAATAATAATATTAATAATAATAATAATAATAATAATTAGTATTGGTAATGTCATCTCACAGACATATTAACATAGGATAAAAACCAACACTCGTGTATTTGTGAAATTTGTATAAGGAATTTACAGTAAATCTTTTGCACTCCCCCAGAGAGCCTTGTCGAGGTCTGAGTGCAGCCCGTCCTCCAAAAATGGGGCGGTAAATGTAACAGCACAAGTAAGTGCAATTATGTACTATTCATAGCAGTCGGGAATTGTACTTATTTTGACTTAGTATTAAACTGTACTGTCAAATATATTGTGAATTTTTGAGTTTACCTGAAAAGCTAAATAGAAAACCACAACCTAACCTTCTTAATGTTTGAAGATAAGCATTTTATTGCTTTCTTAATTACAATTAGTACTTAACTTATAGCTATATTGATATTACAGTTTTATAAAACTAATAAAAGCAAAACTGAAATATATCAATAAATTGTAAAGTAATTCAGGATATTTTCAAATTTTGTATCAAATCTCTATTGTTTAATAAAACTGAAAAAGAATTCTTGATATTTAAAACTTGTGTATAGTAAATTGAACTCGAAAACGTCATCCTAAAATTCTGAGTGTCTCTACAGAAAACGAGGAAAATGAATGGGGTGGTAAATGTAACAGCCCTATATGTGCAATTATGTACTATGCATGGCAGTAAGGAAATGTACTGATTACATTTAGTATTAAACCGTACTGTCAGTTCGGAGGATGGGTTGCAGCGTGTGTAATTAGAACAAGACTTATATCTCTACGTCTAATCTTTGACTTAGTGTAAATTTCTTACATAAATTTCACAAAAACACAAGTGTGCTTTTTATCCTAAATAATAATAATACTATTAATAATTTATTGTGTCGGGGACAGGAAGCCAGAGTGTATTTATACACGTTTGGCTTATATTGAAGTCTTCCCCCCCAAGGTGGAATTACTGACCCCGCCCAGGATGCAACCCTACAGCAAGCTGACTAACGCCTGGGTACCTATTTACTGCTAAGTGAATATTAAAACATTAGAATCAACATTTACGTGTTTCATCATGGTTGTACTATAAACATCACAAACACGAATACTACACATTATGGAAGGAAATGCAGATAAACATTGAGAGAAGTGCATGCTTGAAAAAAATAGAAAACGGTATTGACTTGACTGTGTTATAAAACACATAGAAGGTGATTTTTTCCCCTCTCCTTCTACATCCTGTGGTGGGAGAGGCCCATAACACAACACCAACGACAATTTATAATTAAATATTGTGTTTGTTGTCATGCATATTATAACTTATAAAGGAGTGTATTCATAACGGCCTCAAGTCTCTGTTATCTTTCCACGAAGAAAGGCCAAGACGTTCATAGAACTTATTCATCATAATAAATCTGTATTAGTTGCCTAAATATTATCGTGATGTTAAAGTGGACCGAACATATACTAATTTGAATATCGATAAGATTGGTGCTGGAAAATTTCAACGTTTAACATCAGCACAAACGAAGAGAGTAAAGGTGTCACCCACCAAACACACACCGAAACTACGACGTTGGTACAACGTTCGAACAAGTTTTAACACCTCCTAGCCAGTTATAACAACCAATACAGCAAGTTGTAACAACGTTCTAATACGTCATAAACACGTTAAGCCAAGATGTAACAACTTTATTACAAGTTGTAACAAGCGGAAAATAGAGACAGTTTCGGTTTGTGTTTCCAGGGCAGATGTTGTATATCATGAGCATGATGCCAACTGTGTAAGCTCCTGCCAGCAGGTTCCCTGAGAAGAACAAGTACTCGCGCGGTCCAAGAACTACACCTCCCCACCGCTCCTGTGCGGCGGGGAGGAGTGCCCTCACTTGCTCTATAATAATTAGTTAATCATCTTAAGAAGTACTACCTCACACAAACAGCTGCAATTGCTTGGAATTGCGAACTATTATGAAAATCTGTCTAGGAGACTGAGGCCCCAAGTTGCATGAGACGCTGAACCAATGTGAGCTTGACTCATGAACACACCATCAAACCAGCCCGTCCTCATAAGGTTCCCAAAACAGGACCCAAAACAGAAAACTGGACATTACGTTATATTCTGAGCCGCTTCCATTTTCCTAATACAACTAATTTTAGGTCTTTTGTAATGCATACGAGCGAAAATCAATATTTTTTGTAGGAGGACAGATTGCCCAAGGACCGAATATTTTATAATTACCGGCTTGACAACCACAGACTATTAGTGAATTATTGACACCAGGTCAGAATAGCTACCAAAAACTCTTTTTTCCTACCGGAATAGCGTGTAAGACAGTTCAAATTAAATTACAGTACGCTCATTTGAGATGTGAGGGGAACCTAGGTAGGCTCTTTTGAGATGTGAGGGGAAACCTAGGTAGGCTCTTTTGAGATGTGAGGGGAACCTAGGTAGGCTCATTTGAGATGTGAGGGGAACCTAGGTAGGCTCATTTGAGATGTGAGGGGAACCTAGGTAGGCTCTTTTGAGATGTGAGGGGAACCTAGGTAGGCTCTTTTGAGATGTGAGGGGAACCTAGGTAGGCTCTTTTGAGATGTGAGGGGAAACCTAGGTAGGCTCATTTGAGATGTGAGGGGAACCTAGGTAGGCTCATTTGAGATGTGAGGGGAACCTAGGTAGATTGTTCTATGAACTCTTGAGCTTCCGTTGTACCTTCGTACGTTGGTCAACACAACTTTATTCATGTATTATTTGTAATGAATACACTGTAACACATGTAATTGAATAATATTCTTTACCATTCCATCTAAGAATTGTAAATTTTGCCTCACCACAGTTGAGTGGTGAGTGAGAGTGATGTCACACCAAAGTGATGTAAGGAAGGTTGTTGACATCTCAGCGAGGACAAAATGATGTAAGGAAGCTCGTGACGTCACAGTGAGGACAAACTGATGTAAGGAAGCTCTTGACGTCACAATGAGGAGAAGAGGGCCGTCCTCATGACCTACACCAGCAGGTTCTCTTGACATGTCACAACGTACAAAAAACAAAATGCTACCCTAACCAGAGACGTACACACCTGAGAACCCCCCCAACCTAACCCACCCATGCATAGAAAACGTAGATTCTTGTGATCTTCTACTTCTCATAGTACTTTCTTATTTGTACCATACAAATGGTCTTGGGGACCATACCGCACAAATAAAAAAAAATTATTCTGAATTCCATTTCATGGGATGTTGATGTAAGTAGAAGAGGGTTGTGTTGCACGTTCATATAAGTAGATGAGCGGTAGTAGCGTAAATTGGGACTACGACCATCCACGAGCACATGGGCGAGGTGTGCCACCTGTGGCCACCTGTCCCAGGTGAGCGCAGGGGGGTCCATCTCAGCACGTGATAGGAGCTCCTGCTTGCCTGGCCATAGTCTCCCGGGACAGGTCATAGTCTCATGTGTTGAATGGGGGTGTATGGTTAAGATAGGGTGAGCATGTGTAGCAGGTGTGTATGTTGGAATGAAAGTAAAGGAGTGTTGAAAGTGTATGTATTGGGAGCGTAAAATTATAAGGTGTGTATGCTTAGGGAGAGTGTTAAGCATGGAAGCCTCTAGAGTTAAGCATGGGTTCCTTTAAAGTTAAGCATAGGAGGCTAGGAGACCGGGTGCGGTATGTGGAAGGAAGGGTTAGGGTTGTCAAGAAGGGGATGGCCTGCGATAGGCTTTAAAGATGAGCTGTGGGACACAAGAGGGAAGTTTGCACGTGAACGTGATGGATGTGCTCACCTAGTTGTACTTACCCCGGTGTGATCAGCTGTTAACCATCCTTCAAATAGTCTCGAAGAGTTAAAACCACACAATAACCAAAGGTGCATTCCAGCTGATCAAATGCAGTCCTCTTAGCAGAGTGAAAAGTGTTTGAGAGAGAGAGAGAGAGAGAGAGAGAGAGAGAGAGAGAGTGAGAGAGAGAGAGAGAGAGAGAGAGAGAGAGAGAGAGAGAGAGAGAGAGAGAGAGAGAGAGAGAGAGAGAGAGAGAGAGAGAGAGAGAGAGAGAGAGAGAGAGAGAGAGAGAGAGAGAGAGAGAGAGAGAGAGAGAGAGAGAGAGAGAGAGAGAGAGAGAGAGAGAGAGAGAGAGAGAGAGAGAGAGAGAGAGAGAGGAGAGAGAGAGAGAGAGAGAGAGAGAGAGAGAGAGAGAGAGAGAGAGAGAGAGAGAGAGAGAGAGAGAGAGAGAGAGAGAGAGAGAGAGTGAGAGAGAGAGAGAGAGAGAGAGAGAGAGAGAGAGAGAGAGAGAGAGAGAGAGAGAGAGAGAGAGAGAGAGAGAGAGAGAGAGAGAGAGAGAGAGAGAGAGAGAGAGAGAGAGAGAGAGAGAGAGAGAGAGAGAGAGAGAGAGAGAGAGAGAGAGAGAGAGAGAGAGAGAGAGAGAGAGAGAGAGAGAGAGAGGAGAGAGAGAGAGAGAGAGAGAGAGAGAGAGAGAGAGAGAGAGAGAGAGAGAGAGAGAGAGAGAGAGAGAGAGAGAGAGAGAGAGAGAGAGAGAGAGAGAGAGAGAGAGAGAGAGAGAGAGAGAGAGAGAGAGAGAGAGAGAGAGAGAGAGAGAGAGAGAGAGAGAGAGAGAGAGAGAGAGAGAGAGAGAGAGAGAGAGAGAGAGAGAGAGAGAGAGAGAGAGAGAGAGAGAGAGAGAGAGAGAGAGAGAGAGAGAGAGAGAGAGAGAGAGAGAGAGAGAGAGAGAGAGAGAGAGAGAGAGAGAGAGAGAGAGAGAGAGAGAGAGAGAGAGAGAGAGAGAGAGAGAGAGAGGAGAGAGAGAGAGAGAGAGAGAGAGAGTGAGAGAGAGAGAGAGAGAGAGAGAGAGAGAGAGAGAGAGAGAGAGAGAGAGAGAGAGAGAGAGAGAGAGAGAGAGTGAGAGAGAGAGAGAGAGAGAGAGAGAGAGAGAGAGAGAGAGAGAGAGAGAGAGAGAGAGAGAGAGAGAGAGAGAGAGAGAGAGAGAGAGAGAGAGAGAGAGAGAGAGAGAGAGAGAGAGAGAGAGAGAGAGAGAGAGAGAGAGAGAGAGAGAGAGAGAGAGAGAGAGAGAGAGAGAGAGAGAGAGAGAGAGAGAGAGAGAGAGAGAGAGAGAGAGAGAGAGAGAGAGAGAGAGAGAGAGAGAGAGAGCCAGCCCATACAGCTCACTAGTCTCACGTTGTCTTGATTGGGTAGATGTCAGGACCTGGGTCCACGTTTGACATAAAAGATTTGGGTAAGAGACTGCGTCCGCCCTTCCTCCTGCTGTTAGTATTTCACTGACTTGAAAGGTGATATTAAGAAAAAAGAAGCAGATGTCCTTCGAGACAAAATGTTTAAGTATTGTGACAGGAGGGGGGGAGGTCTGCCACCAGCTGATATTGTGAAGCTATGAGGGGTAGAAGCAAGGGTAATGCCACAAATGGCTTTCTATGCTCCTTACCTTCAGATTGGCAAGTGTATGTGTGTGTGTGTAATGGCTGATAACTGCGTTTTATCTGCTGGATGGAAGGCATAAGGAAGACCTCGACAGAGGTCTTTTGGTTAATGTGTGGTTTTAACTCTCCGAGCCTGTGTGAAGGATGGTTGACAGCTGATAACACCGGGGTAAGTACAACTAGGTGAGCATACCGCTCATGGTCACGTGCGAGCTACCCTCTTGTGTCCCACAGCTCATCTTCATAGCCTACCGCAGGCCATCCCCTTCTCGACAACCCTAACCCATCCTTCCACATACCGCGCTCGGTCTCCTTACCCTCCTATCCTTAACTCTAGAGGAACCCATGCTTAATTCTAGAGGCTCCCATGCTTAACACTCTCTCTAAGCATTCACACCTGTACAACTCTACTGCTCCCAATACATATACTTTCAACACTTCCTTACATTCACTTCAACATACACACCAGCTTCACATCTGCTACACATGCTCACCCTTATCCTAAGCATATACACCATTCAACACAGGAGACTACGATTGTCCTGGGAAACTACGGCTGGGCAAGCGGTAGCTCCTCTCACTCGCTGAGACAGATCCCCCTGCGCTCACCTGGCAACCCGTTCTTCGCAAATTCGTATAGTCAATATTGACTTATTAAATACGTGCATAGGTGATATACTAAACATAATAGATACCCTTAAAAAGCTTCATAGAAAACACCGACCTTACCTAACCTTGTTAGTATGTTAAGATAAGCATCTTATTGTTTCGTAATTACAATTATTACTTAACCTATACCTATAATAGGTTAAGTTAACAATTGTAATTACGAAGCTATAAGATGCTTATCTTAACATACTAACAAGGTTAGGTAAGGTCGGTGTTTTCTATGAAGCTTTTCAAGGGTATCTGTTATGTTTAGTATGTCACCTATGCACGTATTTAATAATGTCAATATTGACTATACGAATTTGCGAGAACGGGTTGCACCTGGGACAGGTGGCCACAGGTGGCACACCTGGCCCAGGTGCTTGCGGACGGTCATAGTCTCAATTTAAGCTACTAGCATTGTGTTGCACGTTCATATAAGTAGAAGAGCGTTGTGTTGAACGTTCATATAAGTAGAAGAGCATAGTGTAGCACGTTCATATAAGTAGTAGGAGCGTAGTGTTAGCACGTTCATATAAGTAGAAGAGCGTTGTGTTGCACGTTCATGTAAGGAGAGGAGCATAGTGTAGCACGTTCATATAAGTAGAGGAGCGTTGTGTTGCACGTTCCACTGCCATGAACAAAATACACCAAAATAGGTAAAAAAGGAGAGTTTTATTGCCAGAGAACTGACCTGAGCCTTCTGGGCAGGTCTTCCACCCTCATGGGCCTTGGTCTCTGCCTCTGTGTTCTGGTCCTTCTGATTACGTGGGAAGCTGTTTTACCTCCAGGAATTTATAGGTGTGCATACAAAACTTTGTGTGCGAATACAATAGTATGACATTGTGTGAATACAAAAGTATGACATTGTGTGAATACAAAAGTATGACATTGTGTGAATACAATAGTATGACATTGTGTGAATACAATAGTATGACATTGTGTGAATACAAAAGTATGACATTGTGTGACGGTACACAATAATATGATGTCATGTACTCACCTATTTGTGCTTGTGGGGGGTTGAGCTCTGGCTCTTTGATCCCGTCTCAAGGAACCATATACATATACATATGTATATGTGTATGTTGTTGAATATGACCTGAAAAGGTAAGATTAATAATTCTAACACGAATCTTCTCAATATTTCTTATGTTTTTCTTCGCTGTCGGTGGTAATAAAAATAATAATTCTCCAAAATTCATTTTTTAATTGTCTGATGCCTGAACGCGTTTCGTAATTCATATTACATTTTCAAAGACTTAATTTACACACAAATTCTTCGTACTTATACTCTATTGGATGAGGTGATATGGTACAAAAGTTTTGGGATGAGGTGACAAACACAAGACAAAACACGAAACAATGGGTATAAATTGGATAAGTTAACCTATGAATGGAAGTAACTGCAGAAGGTCTATTGGCCCATACTTCCTCTTGCTGCTTTCATATTGGTTCGGGGTCTTGAAGTAGGTAGAATATAGTTGTGCATTAATTGACTGTTGATTGCTGGTGTTGACTTTTTGATGTGTAGTGCCTCGCTGATGTCTAGCCGCCTGCTATCGCTGTATCTATCGATGATTTCTGTGTTGTTTGTTAAGATTTCTCTGGTGATGGTCTGGTTGTGGGAAGAGATTATGTGTTCCTTGATGGCTCCCTGTTGCTTATGAATTGTTAGTCGCCTAGAAAGAGATGATGTTGTTGTCTTGCCTATATACTGAGTTCTTTGGGGCATACAGTCCCCAAGTGGGCATTTAAAGGCATAGACGACTTTGGTCTCCTTCAAAGAGTTCTGCTTGGTGTCTGGCGAGTTTTTCATGAGTAGATTGGCCGGTTTTTTTGGTTTTAAAATAAATTATCAGTTGTATTTTCTGATTTTTGTCTGTAGGGATAACGTTCCTATCAACAATATTTTTCAGGACCCTTTCCTCCGTTTTATGAGCTGTTGAAAAGAAGTTCCATGTAAAATAGTTTAATAGGGGGTACAAGTGTTGTGTTGGTTTACTCTTCAGAAGTTGCATGGCGTTTTACCTTTCTTTTTATGATGTCTTCAACGAAACCGTTAGAGAAGCCGTTGTTCACTAGGACTTGCCTTACCCTACAGAGTTCTTCATCGACTTCTTTCCATACTGAGCTGTGGCTTAGAGCTCGGTCGACATAAGCATTGACAACACTCCTCTTGTATCTGTCTGGGCAGTCACTATTGGCATTGAGGAACATTCCTATGTTTGTTTCTTTGGCGTGGACTGCAGTATGGAAGCCTCCGCACCTTTCCGTGACTGTTACATCCAGAAAGGGCAGCTTCCCATTGTTCTCCATCTCGTACGTGAAACTCAACACAGAATTCTGCTCAAATGCCTTCTTCAGCTGTTGCAGACATCTGGCATCAGGTACCTGTGTAAAAGTGTCATCAACATACCTGCAGTATATGGCGGGTTTCAAGCCCATGTCAACTAAGACCCTCTGCTCGATGGTGCCCATGTAGAAGTTCGCAAACAGGACACCTAGGGAAGAACCCATGGCGACCCCATCTACTTGCTTATACATGTGCCCATCTGGGCTCACGAAGGGTGACTCTTAAGTGCAGGCTTGGAGTAATTTCCTCAGTATGCTTTCTGGCATGTCAAGAGGAGTGCAAGCCGGGTCACGATACACTTTGTCTGCTATCATCCCGATTGTCTCGTCCACAGATACGTTGGTAAATAGTGACTCCACATCCAACAAGGCTCTTATCCCCGTGGCCCGTGCTCCGTGCAGTAAGTCGATAAATTCCTTGGGAGACTTCAAGCTGAAAGCACAGGGTACGTAAGGAGTCAGCAACCCGTTAAGTCGCTTAGCCAGTCTGTATGTGGGTGTGGGTATCTGGCTGATGATTGGCCGAAGAGGGTTTCCTGGCTTGGGGGGGTCTTGACATTTCCATAGGCATACCCAGGTTTGTATTCCCCCAACAACTTTTGGCAGGTGGAGTCCGGATTTTTTTGCATTCACAGTTTCAATCAATCTATTTACCTTCGTTTTCAATTCGGCTGTAGTGTCCTTCGTTACCCTTTGGAATTTAGTTTGGTCAGAGAGTATGAGGTTCATTTTTGCCAGATATTCGTCTTTTTTTAAGAATGATGTATATTGGCGACTTGTCACCTCTCCTTATAACTATCTCCTTGTTCTCACGAAAGCTGCCGCCTTGAGTTCGGGGGACAGTATGGTGCTTCTGTAGTTACCTCGAAACTTTCCTCCTTCTGCAACAAGTTCTGCTTGCAAGGTGTCTTTAGTGGTCACCTTCTTTTGCCTCTCGAGGTCGAATATATCGTCCAATAGGATCTCCAACTCCACTTTCCGGGCCATCTCACTCGGTCTGGACATAGGTATGTCTATGGAATTGTTAAGACCCACAAGCCAGGAAACCCTCTTCAGCCAATCATCAGCCAGATACCCACACCTACATACAGACTGGCTAAGCGACTCAATGGGTTGCTGACTCCTTACATACCCTGTGCTTTCAGCTTGAAGTCTCCCAAGGAATTTGTCGACTTACTGCGTGGAGCACGGGCCACGGGGATAAGAGCCTCGTTGGATGTGGAGTCACTATTTACCAACGTACCTGTGGACGAGACAATCGGGATGATAGCCGACAAAGTGTATCGTGACCCGGCTTGCACTCCTCTTGACATGCCAGAAAGCATACTGAGGAAACTACTCCAAGCCTGCACTAAAGAGGCACCCTTTGTGAGCCCAGTTGGGCACATGTATAAGCAAGTAGATGGGGTCGCCATGGGTTCTCCCCTAGGTGTCCTGTTTGCGAATTTCTACATGGGCACCATCGAGCAGAGGGTCTTAGTTGACATGGGGTTGAAACCCGCCATATACTGCAGGTATGTTGACAACATTTTTACACAGGTACCTGATACCAGATGTCTGTAACAGCTGAAGGAGGCATTTGAGCAGAATTCTGTGTTGAGTTTCATGTACGAGATGGAGAACAATGGGAAGCTGCCCTTTCAAGATGTAACAGTCATGGAAATGTGCGGAGGTTTCCATACTGCAGTCTACACCAAAGAAACAAACATAGGAATGTGCCTCAATGCCAATAGTGACTGCCCAGATAGGTACAAAAGGAGTGTTGTCAATGCTTACGTCGACGGTGCTCTAAGCCACAGCTCAGGATGGAAAGAAGTCGATGAAGAACTCTGTAGGGTAAGGCAAGTCCTAGTCAACAACGGCTTCTCTAACGGTTTCGTTGAA
Organism: Procambarus clarkii; assembly: GCF_040958095.1. Taxonomy (NCBI): domain Eukaryota; kingdom Metazoa; phylum Arthropoda; class Malacostraca; order Decapoda; family Cambaridae; genus Procambarus; species Procambarus clarkii. Next base: position 40,172,951 of record NC_091177.1, read on the forward strand.
GACATCATAAAAAGAAAGGTAAAACGCCATGCAACTTCTGAAGAGTAAACCAACACAACACTTGTACTCCCAATTAAACTATTTTACAGGAACTTCTTTTCGACGGCTCATAAAACGGAGGAAAGGGTCCTCAAAAATATTGATGATAGGAACGTTATCCCTACAGACAAAAATCAGAAAATACAATTGAGACCAACGTCGTGTATGCCTTTAAATGCCCACTTGGGGACTGTAAGCCCCAAAAAACTCAGTATATAGGCAAGACAACAACGTCTCTTTTTAGGCAACTAACAATGCATAAGCAACAGGGAGCCATCAAGGAACACATAATCTCTTCTCACAACCAGACCATCACCAGAGAAATCTTATTAAACAACACACAAATCATCGATAGGTACAGCGATAGCAGGCGGCTAGACATCAACGAGGCATTACACATCTAAAAGTCAACACCAGCAATCAACAGCGAATTAATGCACAACTATATTCTACCCACTTCAAGACCCCGAACCAATATGGAAGCAGCAAGAGGAAGTATGGGCCAATAGACCTTCTGCAGTTACTTCCATTCATAGGTTCACTTATCCAATTTATACCCATTGTTTCGTGTTCTTTCTTCTGTTTGTCACCTCACCCAAAACTTTTGTACCATATCACCTCATCCAATAGAGTATAAGTACGAAGAATTTGTGTGTAAATTAAGTCTTTGAAAATGTAATACGAATTACGAAACGTGCTCAGGCGTTAGACAAGTAAAAAATGAATTTCGGAGAATTGTTATTTTTATTACAACCGACAGTGAAGAAAAACATAAGAAATATTGAGAAAATTCGTGTTAGAATTATTAATCTTTTCGGTCATATTCAACAACATATGTTTACAAGAAAGACTGCTACCAAAATATATTAACATGTATATGTGTATATACAATACTATGACAATATGTGTATACAATAATATGACATTGAACCTGTTTACACAGTAATATGCCACAATTACTCTTGAACTATTTGAGTAAATTACCATGAAAATATGTGTATATCATTTATACACATATTTTCATGGTAAATATGTATTAAATATCATTTAATAAACAAATAATGATTTACACAATAATAATATACACACAATAATGGGTTACATTATAAGTCGCTATAGTTTTTACAATACAGAAAAGTATCTAGATACTTATTATAAATCATAAAATTTACGATTTTTGTTGCTACTGATGACGCAATATTAGTTTTACCCCAGAGGCCACTAGAGATGGTGACGCTTAGGTAAATACAGGTAAAATAATAATACATGTTTAAGTACATATGCATATGCCGATACGTGTGCTTGTTTCTAGCGTTTGTGAAGCAATACATGAATGTTTTCAAGTGCGTGATGTATGTTTCGAGTGACTTTGCAATAGCGTTTATCTGATGGTGCAGACGATGAGTCACAATAACGTGGCTGAATATACGATGACCAAACCACACACTTGAGGGTGAGAAGACGACGATGTTTCGGTCCGTCCTGGACCATTATCAAGTGTGTGTGTTGGTAATGGTCAAAATCGACTTTACATTATAAGTCGCGGTCGAGAACGGACCGAAACGTCGTCGGTTCTTCATCTTCTGATGTATGGTTGGGTCATTATATCTAATGGTGCTTGGGGCTTGGACCTGCCTCTGCTCTTGTGGGTATCTGGTGCAACTCTTGGACCTGCCTCTGCTCTTGTGGGTGTCTGGTGCAACTCTTGGACCTGCCTCTGCTCTTGTGGGTGTCTGGTGCAACTCTTGGACCTGCCTCTGCTCTTGTGGGTGTCTGGTGCAACTCTTGGACCTGCCTCTGCTCTTGTGGGTATCTGGTGCAGCTCTTGGGCCCGCCTCTGCTCTTGTGGGTATCTGGTGCAGCTCTTGGGCCCGCCTCTGCTCTTGTGGGTATCTGGTGCAGCTCTTGGGCCTGCCTCTGCTCTTGTGGGTATCTGGTGCAACTCTTGGGCCCGCCTCTGGAGCTGCATCAGATACCGTGTCAAGCACTCTTTTCCTGCTTCTAAATCCCTCGTTCTGCTACAAAGTTTATCCTCTTCAGGTGCTCCAGTAGTCTCATCCTAATTATTCTCTCCAGAACTTTACATGGAATACTTGTCAGTGCTCACCCAATTGTACTCACCTAATTGTGCTTGCGGGGGTTGAGCTTCGGCTCTCTGGTCCCACCTCTCAACTGTCAATCAACTGGTGTACATATTCCTGAGGCTATTTGAATCATATTATGGAGGTTGTCTCCACTACATCACTTCCTAGTGCATTCCATTCGTTAACTATGACACTAAAAAGTTCTTTCTAATGATCCTGTGGCTTATCTGTCCCCCTGTGACAGCCCTTGTGCGGAGACCCCATGTGACAGCCCTTGTGTGGGTACAGCATGTGACAGCCCTTGTGCGGGTACCCCCTGTGACAACCCTTGTGCGGGTACCCCATGTGACTGCCATTGTGCGGGTACCCCATGTGACTGCCATTGTGCGGGTACCCTCTGTGACAGCCCTTGTGTGGGGACCCCATGTGACAGCCCTTGTGTGGGTACCCCTCTGTGACAGCCCTTGTGCGGGTACCCCCCTGTGACAACCCTTGTGCGGGTACCCCATGTGACTGCCATTGTGCGGGTACCCTCTGTGACAGCCCTTGTGCGGGTACGGCATGTGACAGCCCTTGTGCGGGTACCCCCCTGTGACAACCCTTGTGCGTGGTACCCCATGTGACTGCCATTGTGCGGGTATCCTCTGTGACAGCCCTTGTGCGGGTACTCCTTGTAACAGCCCTTGTGGGGGTACCCCTTGTGACAGCCCTTGTGCGGGTACCCCATGTGGCTGCCATTGTGCGGGTACCCTCTGTGACAGCCCTTGTGCGGGTACCCCATGTGACAGCCCTTGTGCGGGTACCCCTCTGTGACAGCCCTTGTGCGGGTACGGCATGTGATAGCCCTTGTGCGGGTACCCCCCCTGTGACAACCCTTGTGCGGGTACCCCATGTGACTGCCATTGTGCGGGTACCCTCTGTGACAGCCCTTGTGCGGGTATCCCATGTGACAGCCCTTGTGCGGGTACCCCCCCCTGTGACAACCCTTGTGCGGGTACCCCATGTGACTACCATTGTGCGGGTACCCTCTGTGACAGCCCTTGTGCGGGTACCCCATGTGACAGCCCTTGTGCGGGTACCCCCCTGTGAGGGTACCCCATGTGACTGCCATTGTGCGGGTACCCCCCTGTATTCACCAAGTTGTGCTTGCAGTAGTTGAGCTCTGCTCTTTCGGCCCGCCTCTTAACTGTCAATCAACTGTTACTAACTACTTTTTTTTTCCCACACCACACACACACACCCCAGGAAGCAGCCCGTGACAGCTGACTAACTCCCAGGTACCTATTTACTGCTAGGTAACAGGAGCATTAGGGTGAAAGACAAGGCCCATTGTTTCTCGCCGGCGCCCAAGATCGAACCCGGAACCACAGGATCACGCGTCAAGTGTGCTGTCCGTTCAGCCACCGGTGTGTGTGTGTGTGTGTGTGTGTACTCACCTAGTTGTACTCACCTAGTTGTGTTTGCGGGGGTTGAGCTCTGGCTCTTTGGTCCCGCCTCTCAACCGTCAATCAACAGGTGTACAGATTCCTGAGCCTATCGGGCTCTGTCATATCTACACTTGAAACTGTGTATGGAGTGAGCCTCCACCACATCACATCACACATGTGTGTGTGTGTGTGTGTGTGTGTGTGTGTGTGTGTGTGTGTGTGTGTGTGTGTGTGTGTGTGTGTGTGTGTGTGTGTACTCACCTAATTGTGCTTGCGGGGTTGAGCTTTGGCTCTTTGGGCCCGCCTCTCAGCTGTCAATCAACTGGTGTACAGATTCCTGAGCCTACTGGGCTCTATCATATCTACATTTAAAGCTGTGTATGGAGTCAGCCTCCACCACATCTCTGCCTAATGCATTCCACCTGTTAACTACTCTGACACTGAAAAAGTTCTTTCTAACGTCCCTGTGGCTCATTTGGGTACTCAGTTTCTACCTGTGTCACTTTGTTTGCGTACCACCAGTGTTGAATAGTTTATCCTTGTCTACCTTGTCAATTCCCCTGAGGATTTTGTAGGTAGTGATCATGTCTCCCCTCACTCTTCTGTCTTCCTGTGTCGTAAGGTGCATTTCCCGCAGCCTTTCGTCGTAACTCAAGCCTCTTAGTTCTGGGATTAGTCTAGTGGCATACGTCTGAACTTTTTCCAGCTTCGTCGTGTGCTTGACAAGTTATGGGCTCCATGCTGGGGCCGCATACTCCAGTGTGTGTGTATATGTGTGTACTGTGTGTGTGTGTGTGTGTGTGTGTGTGTGTGTGTGTGTGTGTGTGTGTGTGTGTGTGTGTGTGTGTGTGTGTGTGTGTGTGTGTGTGTGTGTGTAATTACCTAAGTAATTACCTAAGTGTAGTTACAGGATGAGAGCTACGCTCGTGGTGTCCCGTCTTCCCAGCAAGTGTGTGTGTGTGTGTGTGTGTGTGTGTGTGTGTGTGTGTGTGTGTGTGTGTGTGTGTGTGTGTGTGTGTGTATGTGCGCGTGCATGTGTGCGTGCGTGTGCGTATGTCACGAGGGCCCCGTATGTGTCAACCTCTACCCAGAATGAGCCACTTGAGATTTTAAATATATATGATATACTGACAAGAATTTGATAATGTTTTTACCTCACTCTGTATACCAGAAAAATTGACAAGACAAGAGGCGGTACCCACCAGCTAGAGCCGTTCCGCTCACACAACTAGGTGGATAAGAGAGATGTCCGGATGACGAGGTGACAGCCCTTGTGTGGATACCTCCCCTGTGACAGCCCTTGTGCGGGTACCCCCCCTGTGACAGCCCTTGTGCGGGTACCCTCCTTGTGACAGCCCTTGTGCGGGTACCCTCCCTGTGACAGCCCTTGTGCGGGTACCCCCCCTGTGACAGCCCTTGTGCGGGTACCCTCCTTGTGACAGCCCTTGTGCGGGTACCCCCCCCTGTAACAGCCCTTGTGCGGGTACCCTCCCTGTGACAGCCCTTGTGCGGGTACACCGTGTGACACATAAACTGTCTTTTTATACCCTGTCAACTCCTCTGAGAATCTTGCATGTAAGGCACTAGTCTCACATGCTATACACTAGTCTGCAATTTTGTGCCTACTGACTGTATCTTTTCTTGAATATTGGGGCTACATCTGTTTTTTTCCAGAATTTGGGGAGATGTCCTGTTTCAACTGCTTTATTGAAGACATCAGTTAGTGGGTGACAAAGCACTTCTGCAGTCTCCTTCAACAGCCACGGTAATGTTAAGTCTGGCCTCCAGACTTGATTTTGTTGCATCTACTTCCTTCAGGTGATTCCTTACCTCTTCCACAGTGACTGCTATGTCATCCAGTGATTCCTCTGGCCTTTTATCACTCAACCCTGGTCTGCACATTGGTTCGTAGTAAAGATCTGAAAACTTTCATTCAGTTCCTCGCACACTTCGTCGTTTTCCGGGAGACTTCCGCCCTTGTCTCTTAAGCCTTATCACGTGGTCTCTTACTGTTGTTATTCTCCTTATATGGCTTTGGAACAGCTTTGGTTAGACCTTAACCTTTCCTACAATGTCTTTTTCAATTTGTTTCTCAGATTCCCTCCTGACTCTGGTGTATTTATTTCTGGCTTTCCTATGTGCCTCTCAATTTTCCTCTGTCCCGAGCTCTCTCTATTGTTCCCATGATACTTTGTTTCTCTTCAGTGCTTCTCTGCACTGCCTAGTGAGCCAGAGATATACTTTCCCGTTCCCGTTCACCTCCGACTTGTGTGGGATGCACCTCCTCGTTGCGTAGTTGCATCTTCATATTTCTGAGTAATACCTTACACCATATCAGCTGTCGTCTCCCCTTCTAGTTCCCTCCCCACTAGACTTCACTCAGAAAATCCCTCACCTTACTGTAGTCTCCACGTCTGTAGTCTCTCACCTTACTGTAGTCTCTCACCTTACTGTAGTCTCCACGTCTGTAGTCTCCACGTCTGTAGTCTCTCACCTTACTGTAGTCTCCACGTCTGTAGTCTTTCACCTTACTGTAGTCTCTCACTGCTAGAGTGCCAGGCGATGTGCCAACAACTATTGGCTCCAGCTCTGCTCCCAGATACAGACTGCAGCGGATACAGGCAATGTAAGGGGAATGTATGACGGCATCAAGCAGGCCCTCGGCCCAGTCCAGAGGAAGACCGCTCCTCTGAAATCTGCCACTGGCGAGGTGATTCAGGACCAGACACTGCAGCTGAAGCGTTGGGTCGAGCACTACTCTGAGCTATACGCCAGGGACAATGTGGTCACCGAAGACGCCCTGAGAGCCATTGAGTGTCTGCCTGTGTTAATGGAGCGCGACAGCGAACCAACCCTCGAAGAACTCAGCGATGCCCTAGACTCCCTTGCTTCTGGTAAAGCTCCTGGCAAAGATGGCATTCCTGCTGAGACCTTGAAGTGCTGCAGAGGTAGCCTGCTCATGGAGCTGCATGAAACTCTCTGCCTCTGCTGGGAAGAAGGAGAGGTGCCACAGGACATGAGGGATGCCAACATCGTCACGCTGTATAAGAATAAAGGTGACAGGGGCGACTGCAACAACTACCATGGAATCTCCCTCCTCAGTATTGTCGGAAAGCTGTTTGCTCGAGTCACATTGAAGAGGCTCCAAGTACTTGCAGAAAGAGCCTATCCAGAATCACAATACGGATTCAGAGCTGACAGGTCCACCATCGACATGGTCTTTTTCCTCAGACAACTGCAGGAGAAATGCAGGGAACAGTAGCAGCCACTCTTCGTAGCCTTCATAGATCTGACGAAGACCTTCGACCTTGTCAGTAGGGATGGCCTGTTCAAGATCCTCCCCAAAATCGGATGCCCACCCAGGCTCCTCAGCATCATCAGATCTTTCCATGAGAACATGAGGGGCACCGTGGTCTTTGATGGCCTAACATCAGACGCCTTTGACATCCGAAGTGGAGTAAAGCAGGGCTGCGTACTGGCTCCAACCCTATTCGGGATTTTCTTCGCAGTTATGCTGAGGCACGCCTTCGGATCTGTCACGGAAGGCATTTACCTCCGGACCAGGTCGGATGGAAAGCCCTTTAACTTCGCCAGGCTGAGTGCCAAGACAAAGGTTCGGCTGAGGTGTCTGCGCGACTTCCTTTTTGCCGACGACGCAGCAGTCACTGCCCACTCAGCCGAAGATCTCCAACGGCTCATGACCCGCTTCAGCGAGGCCTCTCAGGCTTTCGGACTCACCATCAGCCTGAAGAAAACACAAGTCATGGGACAAGGAATGGACTCCCCACCTGACATCGGCATCTCCGATTCCAAACTGGAAGTCGTTCACGACTTCGTGTACCTGGGCTCCACAATCTCTGACTCCCTCTCTCTTGATACGGAGCTAAACAAACGCATCGGTAAAGCATCTACTACCATGTCCAGACTGACAAAGAGAGTGTGGGCCAACAATAGGCTAACTGAGTATACTAAGATTCAGGTTTACAGAGCCTGTGTCCTGAGCACTCTCCTTTATGGCAGTGAGTCTTGGACACTCCGCGCCCGTCAGGAAAGACAGCTGAATGCCTACCACATGCGCTGCCTTCGACACATCTTGGACATCACCTGGCAGGACAAGGTGACAAACAACAACGTCTTGAGGAGAGCAAGAATCACTAGCATGTACACAATGCTGAAACAGAGACGAATGCGCTGGCTCGGGCACGTTATGCGAATGGGCGACGGCAGGATCCCCAAGGATCTCCTGTATGGAGAGCTGATGCAGGGAAAGCGTCCAACAGGCAAGCCCCAGCTGCAGTACAAAGACGTATGCAAGAGGGACCTGAAAGCCATGGACGTTGATCTTGCTATATGGGAGACACTGGCTGCAGACCGTTCAGCCTGGAGGCAGTCTGTTCAAAGTGGTCTCTCCAAGTTTGAGGAGTCACTTGCCAAGGAATCGGAGGCAAAGGGACAGAGAAGGAAAGCCGGTAGCCAGGAAGACAGACCAGAATCGGACTTCGTTTGTGCTCGGTGTGGGATGGACTGCCACTCTCGGATTGGCCTCATTAGTCACACCAGACGCTGCACCAGGATTGACAACTTGGACGCAACTCCATAGTCTCCCGAGACTAAGGATGCCTACTACTACTACTAGTCTCCACGTCTGTAGTCTCTCACCTTACTGTAGTCTCCACGTCTGTAGTCTCTCACCTTACTGTAGTATCCACGTCTGTAGTCTCTCACCTTACTGAAGTCTCCACGTCTGTCTCTCACCTTACTGAAGTCTCCACGTCTGTAGTCTCTCACCTTACTGAAGTCTCCACGTCTGTAGTCTTTCACCTTACTGTAGTCTCCACGTCTGTAGTCTCTCACCTTACTGTAGTCTCCACGTCTGTAGTCTCTCACCTTACTGAAGTCTCCACGTCTGTAGTCTTCACCTTCCTCAGCATCTCTTGTGGTCTATCCAATTCCTTTACCGTCATGTGTACTCAACACGTTAATGCAATGGTGGCTAGTTCCCCGGGGCGATTCATACTCTATCTTCTCCACAGGTGCCTCATTGTCCTGGGCTCCTGTGAACACCTGCTGGGCTCTTGTGGGCACCTGTCCCCGTGTGTGTAACCCTGTACTTACCTGCTGGGCACCTGTCCCCGTGTGTGTACCCCTGTACTCACCTGCTGGGCACCTGTCCCCGTGTGTGTACCCCTGTACTCACCTGCTGGGCACCTGTCCCCGTGTGTGTACCCCTGTACTCACCTGCTGGGCACCTGTCCCCGTGTGTGTATACCCCTGTACTAACCTGCTGGGCACCTGTCCCCGTGTGTGTGTACCCCTGTACTAACCTGCTGGGCACCTGTCCCCGTGTGTGTGTACCCCTGTACTAACCTGCTGGGCACCTGTCCCCGTGTGTGTACCCATGAACTCACCTGCTGGGCACCTGACCCCGTGTGTGTATACCCCTGTACTAACCTGCTGGGCACCTGTCCCCGTGTGTGTGTACCCCTGTACTAACCTGCTGGGCACCTGTCCCCGTGTGTGTATACCCCTGTACTAACCTGCTGGGCACCTGTCCCCGTGTGTGTATACCCCTGTACTAACCTGCTGGGCACCTGTCCCCGTGTGTGTGTACCCCTGTACTAACCTGCTGGGCACCTGTCCCCGTGTGTGTACCCCTGTACTCACCTGCTGGGCACCTGTCCCCGTGTGTGTGTACCCCTGTACTAACCTGCTGGGCACCTGTCCCCGTGTGTGTACCCCTGTACTAACCTGCTGGGCACCTGTCCCCGTGTGTGTACCCCTGTACTACCCTGCTGGGCACCTGTCCCCGTGTGTGTGTACCCCTGTACTAACCTGCTGGGCACCTGTCCCCGTGTGTGTGTACCCCTGTACTAACCTGCTGGGCACCTGTCCCCGTGTGTGTACCCCTGTACTCACCTGCTGGGCACCTGTCCCCGTGTGTGTACCCCTGTACTAACCTGCTGGGCACCTGTCCCCGTGTGTGTACCCCTGTACTCACCTGCTGGGCACCTGTCCCCGTGTGTGTACCCCTGTACTAACCTGCTGGGCACCTGTCCCCGTGTGTGTGTACCCCTGTACTAACCTGCTGGGCACCTGTCCCCGTGTGTGTGTACCCCTGTACTAACCTGCTGGGCACCTGTCCCCGTGTGTGTGTACCCCTGTACTAACCTGCTGGGCACCTGTCCCCGTGTGTGTACCCCTGTACTCACCTGCTGGGCACCTGTCCCCGTGTGTGTACCCCTGTACTAACCTGCTGGGCACCTGTCCCCGTGTGTGTGTACCCCTGTACTAACCTGCTGGGCACCTGTCCCCGTGTGTGTGTACCCCTGTACTAACCTGCTGGGCACCTGTCCCCGTGTGTGTATACCCCTGTACTAACCTGCTGGGCACCTGTCCCCGTGTGTGTATACCCCTGTACTAACCTGCTGGGCACCTGTCCCCGTGTGTGTGTACCCCTGTACTAACCTGCTGGGCACCTGTCCCCGTGTGTGTACCCCTGTACTCACCTGCTGGGCACCTGTCCCCGTGTGTGTGTACCCCTGTACTAACCTGCTGGGCACCTGTCCCCGTGTGTGTACCAATGTACTAACCTGCTGGGCACCTGTCCCCGTGTGTGTACCCCTGTACTACCCTGCTGGGCACCTGTCCCCGTGTGTGTGTACCCCTGTACTAACCTGCTGGGCACCTGTCCCCGTGTGTGTGTACCCCTGTACTAACCTGCTGGGCACCTGTCCCCGTGTGTGTACCCCTGTACTCACCTGCTGGGCACCTGTCCCCGTGTGTGTACCCCTGTACTAACCTGCTGGGCACCTGTCCCCGTGTGTGTACCCTTGTACTCACCTGCTGGGCACCTGTCCCCGTGTGTGTACCCCTGTACTAACCTGCTGGGCACCTGTCCCCGTGTGTGTGTACCCCTGTACTAACCTGCTGGGCACCTGTCCCCGTGTGTGTGTACCCCTGTACTAACCTGCTGGGCACCTGTCCCCGTGTGTGTGTACCCCTGTACTAACCTGCTGGGCACCTGTCCCCGTGTGTGTACCCCTGTACTAACCTGCTGGGCACCTGTCCCCGTGTGTGTACCCCTGTACTCACCTGCTGGGCACCTGTCCCCGTGTGTGTACCCCTGTACTAACCTGCTGGGCACCTGTCCCCGTGTGTGTACCCCTGTACTAACCTGCTGGGCACCTGTCCCCGTGTGTGTACCCCTGTACTAACCTGCTGGGCACCTGTCCCCGTGTGTGTACCCCTGTACTAACCTGCTGGGCATCTATTTATTCCTGTACATTTTTTCAAAGAAAAATCTTATTTCCACAAACCTTTTTGCCAGATTTCTTTTCCCTGTCGTCGTCCTTGTCCTTGTCCGCCTGGCGCAGCCTCTCCCTGGCCAGGACCAACACATAGTCGTGCTGATACGCGTCGTAGATCACTGAGAGGCCCACACTGGCGCCGAAGGTGCTGCTGGGAGGCTGGTCAGTCTGCTGCCCCACCGTCTGCATGCATCCATACATATATTTGTATTGTTAATAACGAATATAAATTTACTCTGTGCTTATATGTATATATATATATATATATATATATATATATAAATATATATATATATATATATATATATATATATATATATATATATATATATATATATATATATATATATATTATATATATATATAAATATGTATATATATAATATATATATATATATATATATATATATATATATATATATATATACATATATATATATATATATATATATATATATATATATATATATATATATATATATTATATATATATATAAATATGTATATATATAATATAATATATATATATATATATATATATATATATATATATACATATATATATATATATATATATATATATATATATATATATATATATATATATATATATATATATATATATATATATATATATATATAAGGCACAACTCTCCTAAACACGAGAGTGAAGTATACAACTTTAGAACACTTTCCCACCAGGAGACTCGAACCCTAGCCAGCACAGAAGCCTTCCAGCAACTGGCATAACAGGTACGCATAACAGGTGGAGAGGGTTAAGGCGTACCTGTTATGCCAGTTGCTGGAAGGCTTCTGTGCTGGCTAGGGTTCGAGTCTCCTGGTGGGAAAGTGTTCTAAAGTTATATATATATATTTATATATATATATATATATATATATATATATATATATATATATATATATATATATATATATAAATATGCGGAAAATCCACAGAGAAATATGAAAGGAAGTGAACGTTTCGGCGTGATTAAAGCCATTGTCAACACCAAACTGACTAGAGAAGAGAGAGGAAGGGTACAGGCCAACACCTGGACCTGACCAACCCATCTCTAGGGAAGAATTAACCAGAAACAGGTATAACTTTGAATGGTCAAAAAGGATTAAGCGGTCAGAGAATAAGGATGAAAGATTAAAGAAAAACCTCATGAAACACGATATATGAATATAAAATTGTTATGAGACATTGTAACCTTCCTTATCAGAGTTTTTTCATAAACTGTTGTGCAATGTTATAACTAAAAAATGGATCAAGTTTGTACATACCAGTACTAATATTAAGAAGATTTGGACACTGACTGATTAGAGCAGACTCAATCAAATTCCGTTCCATGCAACCACCACGGTTGGTAATGCTTTTCGCCTCATTCCAGTTAATATTGTGATCACATAAACTCGTGTGCAGATACAATGCACTTGACGTTTGGACAGTTCTAATACTATAAGCATGTTGTGACAACCGCGATTCTAAGGACTTTCCTGTTTGTCCAAGATACACAAAATCATAATTATTGCAGGGAATCGAATACACGCAACCTTCTGTACCAGGGGAGTTTTTTATTAAATTGGACTTGATCGTACTACTAGTGAACACCATATTAATATTAAGTTTCTTAAAAACAGGAAACAGTTTTTCAAGTCCACTCGCATAAGGTACCACCAATGAGTTACTAATTTCTGGTTCGTGTTCGTGGCACACGTGTTCCTCACGTGTGCCCCAAAGAATGAGGTGATTTGATAAAATGCTATGCCCAAGATTACCATCAGAGTGCCGGCGGGCTGATGGGCTAAATAACCTCGGCTACCATCAGTTTTTTGTCCGGTCGTGATGGTCAAGTGGATTAAGGCGTCCTGTACATACCAGTTGCGTTGCTCCTGGCAGTATGGGTTCGAGTCACTTCTGGGGGTGTGAGTTTTCATATATATATATATATATATATATATATATATATATATATATATATATATATATATATATATATATATATATATATATATATTACACAATATAATAATATATATATACATATTAATATATATAATAATATATACATATTAATAATATATACATAATAATAATATATACATATTAATATATATATTAATATGTATTGTGTAATATATATATTACACAATACATATTAATATATATATATATATTACACAATTATATATATTACGCCACATCATTGCTGGATTCATGATGTGGGCGATGTTCTCCACTATGGGGCTATCCCATTTGGACTGTTTGCAGTCATTTGGAAAAGTCGGTCGAGGATGAGAGTTGACAAGTGTCCCACTGACCGGCTCCTTCCGCGAAGGAAATAGCCGGTCCTTCCCGGAACCTATATAAGTTCCTTCTTATATATATATATATATATATATATATATATATATATATATATATATATATAACTGAAAACTCACACCCCAGAAGTGACTCGAACCCATACTCCCAGAAGCAACGCAACTGGTACGTACAAGACGCCTTAATCCACTTGACCATCACGACCGGACATAATGAGGTGATAGCCGAGGCTATTTGAACCACCCCACCGCCGGCACTCGGATAGTTATCTTGGGCATAGCATTTTACCAAATCACCTCATTCTTAGGGGCACACGTGAGGAACACAAATGCGAACAAGCCAGAATGGTCCCCTGGACAATATGCAACTGAAAACTCACACCCCAGAAGTGACTCGAACCCATACTCCCAGAAGCAACGCAACTGGTATGTACAAGACGCCTTAATCCACTTGACCATCACGACCGGACATAATGAGGTGATAGCCGAGGCTATTTGAACCACCCCACCGCCGGCACTCGGATAGTTATCTTGGGCATAGCATTTTACCAAATCACCTCATTCTTAGGGGCACACGTGAGGAACACAAATGCGAACAAGCCAGAATGGTCCCCTGGACAATATGCAACTGAAAACTCACACCCCAGAAGTGACTCGAACCCATACTCCCAGAAGCAACGCAACTGGTATGTACAAGACGCCTTAATCCACTTGACCATCACGACCGGACATAATGAGGTGATAGCCGAGGCTATTTGAACCACCCCACCGCCGGCACTCGGATAGTTATCTTGGGCATAGCATTTTACCAAATCACCTCATTCTTAGGGGCACACGTGAGGAACACAAATGCGAACAAGCCAGAATGGTCCCCTGGACAATATGCAACTGAAAACTCACACCCCAGAAGTGACTCGAACCCATACTCCCAGAAGCAACGCAACTGGTATGTACAAGACGCCTTAATCCACTTGACCATCACGACCGGACATAATGAGGTGATAGCCGAGGCTATTTGAACCACCCCACCGCCGGCACTCGGATAGTTATCTTGGGCATAGCATTTTACCAAATCACCTCATTCTTAGGGGCACACGTGAGGAACACAAATGCGAACAAGCCAGAATGGTCCCCTGGACAATATGCAACTGAAAACTCACACCCCAGAAGTGACTCGAACCCATACTCCCAGAAGCAACGCAACTGGTATGTACAAGACGCCTTAATCCACTTGACCATCACGACCGGACATAATGAGGTGATAGCCGAGGCTATTTTTCATTATGTCCGGTCGTGATGGTCAAGTGGATTAAGGCGTCTTGTACATACCAGTTGCGTTGCTTCTGGGAGTATGGGTTCGAGTCACTTCTGGGGTGTGAGTTTTCAGTTGCATATTGTCCAGGGGACCATTCTGGCTTGTTCGCATTTGTGTTCCTCACGTGTGCCCCTAAGAATGAGGTGATTTGGTAAAATGCTATGCCCAAGATAACTATCCGAGTGCCGGCGGTGGGGTGGTTCAAATAGCCTCGGCTATCACCTCATTATGTCCGGTCGTGATGGTCAAGTGGATTAAGGCGTCTTGTACATACCAGTTGCGTTGCTTCTGGGAGTATGGGTTCGAGTCACTTCTGGGGTGTGAGTTTTCAGTTGCATATTGTCCAGGGGACCATTCTGGCTTGTTCGCATTTGTGTTCCTCACGTGTGCCCCTAAGAATGAGGTGATTTGGTAAAATGCTATGCCCAAGATAACTATCCGAGTGCCGGCGGTGGGGTGGTTCAAATAGCCTCGGCTATCACCTCATTATGTTCGGTCGTGATGGTCAAGTGGATTAAGGCGTCTTGTACATACCAGTTGCGTTGCTTCTGGGAGTATGGGTTCGAGTCACTTCTGGGGTGTGAGTTTTCAATTGCATATTGTCCAGGGGACCATTCTGGCTTGTTCGCATTTGTGTTCCTCACGTGTGCCCCTAAGAATGAGGTGATTTGGTAAAATGCTATGCCCAAGATAACTATCCGAGTGCCGGCGGTGGGGTGGTTCAAATAGCCTCGGCTATCACCTCATTATGTCCGGTCGTGATGGTCAAGTGGATTAAGGCGTCTTGTACATACCAGTTGCGTTGCTTCTGGGAGTATGGGTTCGAGTCACTTCTGGGGTGTGAGTTTTCAGTTGCATATTGTCCAGGGGACCATTCTGGCTTGTTCGCATTTGTGTTCCTCACGTGTGCCCCTAAGAATGAGGTGATTTGGTAAAATGCTATGCCCAAGATAACTATCCGAGTGCCGGCGGTGGGGTGGTTCAAATAGCCTCGGCTATCACCTCATTATGTCCGGTCGTGATGGTCAAGTGGATTAAGGCGTCTTGTACATACCAGTTGCGTTGCTTCTGGGAGTATGGGTTCGAGTCACTTCTGGGGTGTGAGTTTTCAGTTGCATATTGTCCAGGGGACCATTCTGGCTTGGTCGCATTTGTGTTCCTCACGTGTGCCCCTAAGAATGAGGTGATTTGGTAAAATGCTATGCCCAAGATAACTATCCGAGTGCCGGCGGTGGGGTGGTTCAAATAGCCTCGGCTATCACCTCATTATGTCCGGTCGTGATGGTCAAGTGGATTAAGGCGTCTTGTACATACCAGTTGCGTTGCTTCTGGGAGTATGGGTTCGAGTCACTTCTGGGGTGTGAGTTTTCAGTTGCATATTGTCCAGGGGACCATTCTGGCTTGTTCGCATTTGTGTTCCTCACGTGTGCCCCTAAGAATGAGGTGATTTGGTAAAATGCTATGCCCAAGATAACTATCCGAGTGCCGGCGGTGGGGTGGTTCAAATAGCCTCGGCTATCACCTCATTATGTCCGGTCGTGATGGTCAAGTGGATTAAGGCGTCTTGTACATACCAGTTGCGTTGCTTCTGGGAGTATGGGTTCGAGTCACTTCTGGGGTGTGAGTTTTCAGTTGCATATTGTCCAGGGTTCCAAGGGGTTGTCATAGCCAGGGGGTGGTAATGGGGGACGAGCTCCCATGACCTATAAAATGCTCCTATATGGCATGCGTCTCAAATAGCCTCTGACAACCAAGTCCAACTCCTGGCCTGCACGGGTGGCTTAGTCTAAGTCCGGCGGAACTGCTTTTACCGACAGGAGAAGGGGCGAGGGCGTGCCTCTGGCGCCTTAAAACCAGCTGCTCCGGGTAGATGGGACTCGATAGCCTGGGAAGGCAGCCCATCTAGGGGAAGGAAAACCCTGATTTTAAACCTCCGCTGCCTTGCGGCCATACCCTTGTTTTTGGGAAGGCTTCAGGAGTCAACCTCGAGGAAAAATCCGGAGTTGGAGCCCCTAAGGCAGTTTTTGTTGACGTCGACCTCGTTCTGGCAGCTCCTGCGACATTGCTGGAACCATGCGTATTGGCATTTGCCTCTCTATTGGATAATTTCAGCAACGTGGAGAGGGGGGACCTGCTGCATGGGTAACAGCTTCTCCTCCATATCTGCCTACCCAGGCTTTGCGCCCTGGAGAGGACACTCCAGCTTCGCCTCACAGCGTCGAACCAACACGGGAAGCGACAGTCTACCGGTTTTAAGTCTTCTGCTCGATTGGCGAAGAGTGTGACGCCAGGGGTTGCTTCCGATGGTGGGAGGGGTCATCGCGCCCCACTGGGCAGCTACCGCCCGCCTCAAGCTGGGCAAACCCCAGCCAATAAGGTGTTGCCTCGCCACGGTCCGTTAACCTCACTGGGTGCGTGGGGTTTAGGGTGAAAACTGACAAGCGGCCCGACAACTTTGCACCAAGCAATACCAAACCAAAGAAGAAAATATCAACTGCCCTAAAGCTGGGCACATGGAACGTCAGGACACTGACACCAGGTTTCTCTGACGACCTGCAAGAAATCAATGACGCCCGAAAAACAGCAATCATCGATAGGGAGCTGAGCAAGCTGCAGATGGATATTGTTGCTCTCCAAGAGACCAGGCTCCCAGGATCAGGATCTGTGAGAGAGAGGACCTTCTCTTTCTTCTGGCAAGGAAAACCTCCAGATGAGACCAGAGAACATGGTGTGGGATTTGCCGTCAGGAATGCACTGTTGGGACACATTATGCCACCGATGGGGGAAACCGAACGAATTCTGTCTCTGCAACTGTACTCCCAAACAGGACCAGTCAATGTAATTAGTGCATATGCACCAACCCTGACTTCTCCAGCAGAGGCAAAGGAAAAATTCTACGATGACCTCAACAGAGTCATAGCGAGAATCCCTGTAAAGGAGCCACTGTTCATCCTCGGCGACTTCAACGCCAGAGTGGGTGCCGAGCACAACATTTGGCCCACTTGCCTGGGTCAATTCGGCATAGGAAGGATGAATGAGAACGGGCAACGTCTGCTAGAACTCTGCTGCCTTCATGGTCTTTGTGTCACCAACACGTTCTTCGGCACAAAGCCTCAACACCGAGTATCTTGGAGACACCCCAGATCCAAGCACTGGCACCAGCTTGACCTGATTCTTACCAGGCGTGCAAGTCTACCCAGCGTCAAGATTACGCGTAGCTACCAGAGTGCTGTCTGTGACACCGACCACTCCCTGGTATGTAGCAGGGTCAAGATGCAACCAAAGAAGATTCATCACTCGAAAAAGGCGGGCAGACCTCGCATCGACACCACCAAGACCCGCAACCAGGACAAGGTGGAAGATTTTGCACACGTGCTCGAGGAAGCTCTTCCTGGCCCAGCCCAGCTGGGGTCACTGCCTGTAAAAGATGGGAGCACTTCAGAGACGCTGTGTTCGACGCTGCCATTTCCACCTTTGGCAAGAAGACCAGCAGGTCGGTAGACTGGTTCGAGGCTCACTCGGAAGAGATGACACCTGTAATCGAAGAGAAGAGAAACGCCTTGGCAGCCTACAAAGCCTGCCCAAGTCGGCGCAACTTACAGATCCTTCGGGCCGTCCGCTGCAAAGTGCAGCAGAGCGCCAGGCGATGTGCCAACAACTATTGGCTCCAGCTCTGCTCCCAGATACAGACTGCAGCGGATACAGGCAATGTAAGGGGAATGTATGACGGCATCAAGCAGGCCCTCGGCCCAATCCAGAAGAAGACCGCTCCTCTGAAATCTGCCACTGGCGAGGTGATTCAGGACCAGACACTGCAGCTGAAGCGCTGGGTCGAGCACTACTCTGAGCTATACGCCAGGGACAATGTGGTCACCGAAGATGCCCTGAGCGCCATTGAGTGTCTGCCTGTGTTAATGGAGCTCGACAGTGAACCGACCCTGGAAGAACTCAGCGATGCCCTAGACTCCCTTGCTTCTGGTAAAGCTCCTGGCAAAGATGGCATTCCTGCTGAGACCTTGAAGTGCTGCAGAGGTAGCCTGCTCATGGAGCTGCACGAAATTCTCTGCCTCTGCTGGGAAGAAGGAGAGGTGCCACAGGACATGAGGGATGCCAACATCGTCACACTGTATAAGAATAAAGGTGACAGGGGCGACTGCAACAACTACCGTGGAATCTCCCTCCTCAGTATTGTCGGAAAGCTGTTTGCTCGAGTCGCATTGAAGAGGCTCCAAGTACTTGCAGAGAGAGTTTATCCAGAATCACAATGTGGATTCAGAGCTGGCAGGTCCACCATCGACATGGTCTTTTCCCTCAGACAACTGCAGGAGAAATGCAGGGAACAGAAGCAGCCACTCTTTGTAGCCTTCATAGACCTGACGAAGGCCTTCGACCTCGTCAGCAGGGATGGCCTGTTCAAGATCCTCCCCAAGATCGGATGCCCACCCAGGCTCCTCAGCATCATCAGATCTTTCCATGAGAACATGAGGGGCACCGTGGTCTTTGATGGCCTAACATCAGGCGCCTTTGACATCCGAAGTGGAGTAAAGCAGGGCTGCGTACTGGCTCCAACCCTATTCGGGATTTTCTTCGCAGTTATGCTGCGGCACGCCTTCGGATCTGTCACGGAAGGCATTTACCTCCGGACCAGGTCGGATGGGAAGCTCTTTAACCTCGCCAGGCTGAGAGCCAAGACAAAGGTTCGGCTGAGGTGTCTGCGCGACTTCCTCTTTGCCGACGACGCAGCAGTCACTGCCCACTCAGCTGAAGACCTCCAACGGCTCATAACCCGCTTCAGCGAGGCCTCTCAGGCTTTCGGACTCACCATCAGTCTGAAGAAAACACAAGTCATGGGACAAGGAGTGGACTCCCCACCTGACATCGGCATCTCTGATTCCAAACTGGAAGTTGTTCACGACTTCGTGTACCTGGGCTCCACAATCTCTGACTCCCTCTCTCTTGATACGGAGCTAAACAAACGCATCGGTAAGGCATCTACTACCATGTCCAGACTGACAAAGAGAGTGTGGGCCAACAATAGGCTAACTGAGTATACTAAGATTCAGGTTTACAGATCCTGTGTCCTGAGCACTCTCCTTTATGGCAGTGAGTCTTGGACACTCCGCGCCCGTCAGGAAAGACGGCTGAATGCCTACCACATGCGCTGCCTTCGACACATCTTGGACATCACCTGGCAGGACAAGGTGACAAACAACAACGTCTTGGGGAGAGCAAGAATCACCAGCATGTACACAATGCTGAAACAGAGACAAATGCGCTGGCTCGGGCACGTTGTGCGAATGGGCGACGGCAGGATCCCCAAGGATCTCCTGTATGGAGAGCTGAGGCAGGGAAAGCGTCCAGTAGGCAAGCCCCAGCTACGGTACAAAGACGTATGCAAAAGGGACCTGAAAGCCATGGACGTCGATCTTGTTATATGGGAGACACTGGCTACAGACCGTTCAGCCTGGAGGCAGTCTGTTCAACGAGGTCTCTCCAAGTTCGAGGAGTCACTTGCCAAGGAATCGGAGGCAAAGAGACAGAGAAGGAAAGCCGGTAACCAGGAAGACAGACCAGAATCGGACTTCGTTTGTGCTCGGTGTGGGATGGACTGCCACTCTCGGATTGGCCTCATCAGTCACACCAGACGCTGCACGAGGATTGACAACTAGGGCGCAACTCCATAGTCTCCCGAGACTGAAGGATGCCTACTATTGTCCAGGGGACCATTCTGGCTTGTTCGCATATATATATATATATATATATATATATATATATATATATATATATATATATATATATATATATATATGTATATATATATATATATATATATTTATATATATATATATATATATATATATATATATATATATATATATATATATATATATATATATATATATATATATATATATATATATTTAAGAATATTTGGGTAGCAGTCTTTCCTGTAGACATATATTATTAAATATGACCGAAAAAGTAAGATTAATAATTCTAACATGAATTTTCTCGATCTTTCTTACGTTTCTTTTCACTGTTGATGGTAATTCAAAGATCAATTCTCCAAAATTCATTTTTATTTCTAGTCTAACGCGACACTTGAGCGCGTTTCGTAAAACTTATTACATTTTCAAAGACTTTAGTTTAAACACACACACACAACATTAACTGAATAGAGCTTAAACATCTTTCGAGTTTTTATACCTACATTTGGGTGAAGTGACATGTTACAATAGTTTTGGATGAGATGAAAATAAACTTTTAACACAAGACAGAACACGAAACAATGAAATACAAACAGGTATTAAAGGTAGGTATTATAGTCTGTGGGTTGATGGTGTCGTCGTCATGGTTCCTCCTTTGCAGACAACCCAACCCACAACTCGGTAGAGTGCTTATACCTCGCTAGGAGATCACACTAGGCGCTTCTGGCCCTTGGAGAGGGGCTCAACGTCACACATTTAGGGGATGCGGCTCCAACACTTAGCCTCGTTGTCACGTGCACACACCCACTCGAGTCGCTGTGACTCCCCACTCTTTCCTTAGGTGATATGATCTCCTCAATCCCCCTTTGACTTATTAATATTACCTTCTACCCTGTCCACAGCAGTGGTTCTTGGTTCTTTCCCTCTCTCTCTCTCTTCTTCTGTACTATTTCCTGGGAAGCCTCACTAGGACAAGGGCAAACACCAGCAAATTGGGATACATTTACTGGACAAAGCACATACACAATACATACACACATATAATAATAATGAATCCTATACTCTATAATATTACAATCAGGTTGCACTCCAACACCATCAGAACTCTATTATCAGCTTATCAAGTGGTATCCTATCTCCTGGTTCACCACCTGATACTATCAACCTCCTCAAGTTGATTAAGTCTACATACGCTGTTGCACTATCAGCAAGATAATGTATATATAGAAAATCAGCATGTGAATGCAATAACATATATCAGTATAAATGTTCATTGATACACAACAATGATCAATCGATCACTCTATCAGTCCTGGAACGCCTACATCTGTAGGTAATCCAGCCTACGTCTGTAACTCTAAACTTCAGTGTAAAACACTCCTTGACATTAGAAGGCAAACAGTCACTCACCTCTCACTGCGTCTTGCACGCTAATGACAACTAAACACTATCAACTCCCTACAAGTAATCCACCAGAACTTCCCCTTCCACCTCTGGAAGTTCACTACCCTGATATCTTCAGGTTCTTCCGGGCTTCACTACCAGGATCCTCTGCAGCTCCTCCAGGCTGCTATCATGAAGTTTTCTTGAGCAACTAAGGTGCTTCACCCTTCTGCTAGGTTCCTCCACAGCTCTCTTGGCTGCTACACCATGAAGTTTCCTCGAGTAACTATGGTGCTTCTCCACCTCTACAGAAGCACGTGACACTCCTCTTCACTGTTTCTCCTCACAGCTCGAGGTCCTCTGCTTCACTACCTTGGAGTCTCATCGATTACCTCATCTAGGCTGGCTTCGAAGTTCTCAGCAACTTCTTCCCCAAAGACAAACCTGCAACCCATCGACACTCCAATAAAATTGTTTCCCCTTTAACACATAAACAAAAATAACCACACAATATGCTTGCCTCAAACCTCTATCTGTCCTCTACATACAGTGAGAGTGGACTCCCCCGTTTTGGGCGGGTCCATACTCCACCTCGCCTGGCGGCGGTCCTCACTCGCTGGGAGGGTCTTCCTCCGTCAGGAGCCGGGCTCCCTCAGTCGCCCGTCAGAGCTCAGAGGGGACGGACGTCGCTCCGTGCTCCTCCCTCTTCACTCTCCTATTTCAGGCTTTCTGCCTTATTAAAACATGTCTAACTTATAAATAAACATTGCTACTGTCGCTGGGCACACGACCAACTACAAGCAATCACTATGAACTGGCGTATATCGTGCTTACCACAGATTAACTGATCGAGGGCGCTTTCCCTCTGACGGCGTCTGGTCAGGGCGCTCCACACAGCCCACGAAAATACCTCTGAGGAGCTTATGAAACTCTCCTCGCCGTCCAAGACTTGACACCACAACGTTCTCAGCTCAATTCCACAGCTGGCACGTCTGCACACTTCTCTTCTCTTAGAGATATATCACTAGGGGTTCCCTTCTGGCGGGAGCTCAAACGTAGCGCGGCTTTCCCCTGCGATGTCTGGCACTCAAGTGAGGTCAAGGTCCTCCGGAAGCGAGCCCCACGCCTCCAGCAAAATGTCCACATCTCCTAGCCAGTCATTTATCTGTTTCCTTCTTCACTGCCCATAATCTTAAATTCTTATATATATCCAACCAGCCATTTTACATATGGGTTATCACCTGAATATTTGCTAGACCTTCTAATCAGGTCAGGCTTGCTGAATAACTCTCAAGGAGGGAGACTCGTTTCTCCTGCAGGCTGAGATCATAACACTCCCCTCCCCTTATTTTTGAGAGTTATTCCAGTGGCAAAGCTCGGGATAATACATCCGCCACCACACTGTCTCGTTCTTCAACCGATTGGTTCAAACGGTTGATCTGCTTACGTACTCCCTTAAGAGTCTACAATTAGTTCGTTACTCCTTGCAACATCTGGCTCACAACTCGCCAGAAACATGATCTTCTCAGAAACAACTTGACCTCTCTGGCACCTCTTGGCTAGGCTGTCCTCCCTGGACGCCTGCACTCCATCGGTCCACTTTACTTATTGTCTCCACCCTCCGTTTCCTCGTCTTCTTCTCTTCACGTCCAGAGTCAGACATCTGCTGTCTGTACCTCCTCTGTCATCTTCACACTTCCATCTGCTGCCGTTATACTTTCGTCTCCTGTCATCATACTTCACTTCCTCGTCTTCACTGACGATTCTCCCTTTCGTCTCCTCATTTATCTGAGACCTCATCCTGTTCGACTCCCACCGAGTCCTCGGCTTTCCTCTATTCCTCCATGCTTGTATCATCTTCCTCTTCCCACATTTTTCACCTCTATACAACTCCCTTTCTTCTCCTTCAACTCTTCTTCGTTCCCTAAAAGTTTCTTCGGGCACTGTACTACACTCAACAGCACTCGACCGTACATGTCGCTCTACCTCTCCTAGAGTGCTCGTAAGCATCTCTCCACACATACTGTCTCTTCTCCTTTCATTTTCCCGGCTATTACTCTTCTTCACTATCTTTTCTCCACGTTTTCTGTGAAACATGTCAACTCTTGACATCTCCCACAACTTAACTCCATTATCCATACGCCTCTGTGCTCGTGGACCACTTGGCGCTATACTCCCGTCCTCAGTATGTCCACATCTTTCCTCATTCCTACTCAGCACAGTTGCATTCGCCTTCCGACCCTCAATTTCAGCAGTCTGGGCTCTACTCAGGTCCGCTCTCTTCACATGATTCTTCTTCGGCTGGGTCATCCTCACTTTCGACCTCACCGAGACTTCATTTTCCTGGGCTGGACCTTCATCAAACAACCACGCTATATCTACGTCGATATCTTCTACCGGTTGAATCGACACTGTATCATCTTCTCCAGCGTCTTCCTTGTCGGCCTCCTCTGCCTTCGTCACTACCGAGACAGGGTTTTCAATGGCTTGGCGGTAACCTGACTCATCTCCTCGGATGTCAGTCAGGTTCACACTCTCAGGTGTCCCACTCGTGCCGAGGCCTTCTGGGCTCTCCTCTGGCACAGTCTCCGCTATGACTCTTGTCAACACCTTTGTCCCGCACAAGTCATTCCCCAGGATCACTTGGACTCCTGGAATAGGTATGTCGGGGCACACTCCCAACATCACCTCTGCCGACACATATTCCGACCTTAGCTGGACAGCACATACGGGCATGTCACTCTCAGACAATAACCCATATACTTTCATCTTACTCCTGCCAGCTAACCGTCGATCATTCCCAATCAGGCTTCTCGCAATCAAGCTCTGATTAGCTCCGGTATCTCTTAAGATACCAACTTCTACCTCAGGTTGGCCTCCTACACTGATCCAACCTTTGCTCATGAACGGCCTATACCTCTCGTTCACTAAGTTCGCTCTCTGTGGTTTGTCTCGGAACACATTAGTATATTTACCTCGGGGGTCACACATGGCCAGGGTCACAACTCTCTTGCCCTGTCTACAATCTCGCATCACGTGACCCAATCCGTTACAATTGTAACATCTCATCTGGGAAAAGTCTCTTCTATATGTACCTGAGTAGCTCTGACTCTGCCCACTCGTATTGGAGTTCCTCGGGCCAGACGTACTACTCGTACTCTGTGGGGCTTTACTGGACTCTTGATTCCCTGGATAACGATTAGTTTCTCGTTTAGCTCCTCCATCCTCACTTTCAGACGAAGTGCGCGACCTACTCTTCTGAGTTTTAGGGTACTTACTTTTATCTGCCCATTTATCAAAATTTTTCTCACCCCAGACTCTTCTGGGTCTCTCATAATTTCTTCCTCCCCAGACTCCACTGGGTCTGCTATTGCTGCGTCTCGCCTCGCTTCTCACTCTGTTCTCCCTCAAGCTCTTGTATGCTTCAGTAATCATATCCGCCCTATCTGCGGCGTCTTTCACCTCCTTTATCCCTGCTTCTTGGATCTTGAACTGTGTTTCGGGATGCATCATCTCCAAGAACTTCTCCATGACCATCAGTTGCTTCAGGTCAGCGTAGGATCCAACTCCAGCAGCCTCAATCCACTTCTGGAATCGTCTTTCCAGATCTCTTGCTGTCTCAGCAAAAGTACACGCTCCAACTTTGATCATCTCTCTGAAGCGCTTCCTATAAGCTTCTGGGGTTAACTGAAACGAGCGCAATATGCTGCTCTTTACCATGGCATAATCCTGGCACTCTTCCAGTGACAATTGGGTGTATGCCTCCCTGGCTGCACCAGTCAATCTTAACTAGACCAGCTGGGCCCATTCCTCCTGTGGCCATTCCTTGATACTGGCTACTTTTTCAAAGTGCTCGAAGAAGCTCTCTGCCTCTTCGGGAACAAACAAGGGAATGTCCTTCTCCCTAACCCTAACATCTGGTGGGTGTGATACCTGGGTGGTGCTCTCTGGCAACCCATGTTCAATCCTTTGTTCAGCCAAGGTTCTATTCGCTTCTATCTGCATTTGTTTTGTTCTCTCTTTTTCTTTTTCGACCTCTAGTCTTGCTTTCTCTTTTTCTTTCTCTTGTTCCAACTCCAGTTCCCTTATTCTGGTTTTCTCTTTTTCTATTTCCAGTCTGGTTTTCTCTTTTTCCTTCTCGGCTTCATTTTTCATCTGGAGTTCCAATTTCATCTTTTCCAGCTGGAACTGTCTCTCCTCACGCTGTTGTTGGATATGGAGCTCTAACTTGGATCTCTCCAAGCTCCTATTTCGGCTACTCCTGCTACTGTGGCTACTCTTGCTACTCCTACTTGATCCCTGGGATCTCACTTCATCCTGCCCATCATCCTCCTTTCCACTTTCAGCTCCTTTTTGGGCTCCTTGTTCTGCCGCTTCACTTTTGGCTCTTAACTGCCTCAGGATCTCATCCTTCATCCCAGCTACTTTAGATGCTTTCAACCTAATGCCACATTTTTCTGCTATTTGCTTCAATTGATCCCTCGTGCAACCTTCCAAGTCCTCAGGCTTGCCTGACTCCACAAACGCTTGCGCCTTATCCATCTTGTCCTGTGAGTCTTCCCAAGAGAGAGAGTATACACCTGCGGTCACACAGTTTATCTCAGCAAGGGTGTGCAAATCCACTCTTGGACAGGGTGTGGGTGTGTCAGTTCACTATCCCGGACAGGCCCCCAATTTATTATAGTCTGTGGGTTGGTGGTGTCGTCGTCGTGGTTCCTCCTTTGCAGACAACCCAACCCACAACTCGGTAGAGTGCTTATACCTCACTAGGAGATCACACTAGGCGCTTCTGGCCCTTGGAGAGGGGCTCAACGTCACATATTTAGGGGATGCGGCTCCAACACTTAGCCTCGTTGTCACGTGCACACACCCACTCGAGCCGCTGTGACTCCCCACTCTCTCCTTAGGTGATATGATCTCCTCAATCCCCCTTTGACTTATTAATATTACCTTCTACCCTGTCCACAGCAGTGGTTCTTGGTTCTTTCCCTCTCTCTCTCTTCTTCTGTACTATTTCCTGGGAAGCCTCACTAGGACAAGGGCAAACACCAGCAAATTGGGATACATTTACTGGACAAAGCACATACACAATACATACACACATATAATAATAATGAATCCTATACTCTATAATATTACAATCAGGTTGCACTCCAACACCATCAGAACTCTATTATCAGCTTATCAAGTGGTATCCTATCTCCTGGTTCACCACCTGATACTATCAACCTCCTCAAGTTGATCAAGTCTACATACGCTGTTGCACTATCAGCAAGATAATGTATATATAGAAAATCAGCATTTGAATGCAATAACATATATCAGTATAAATGTTCATTGATACACAACAATGATCAATCGATCACTCTATCAGTCCTGGATCGCCTACATCTGTAGGTAATCCAGCCTACGTCTGTAACTCTAAACTTCAGTGTAAAACACTCCTTGACATAAGAAGGCAAACAGTCACTCACCTCTCACTGCGTCTTGCACGCTAATGACAACTAAACACTATCAACTCCCTACAAGTAATCCACCAGAACTTCCCCTTCCACCTCTGGAAGTTCACTACCCTGATATCTTCAGGTTCTTCCGGGCTTCACTACCAGGATCCTCTGCAGCTCCTCCAGGCTGCTATCATGAAGTTTTCTTGAGCAACTAAGGTGCTTCACCCTTCTGCTAGGTTCCTCCACAGCTCTCTTGGCTGCTACACCATGAAGTTTCCTCGAGTAACTATGGTGCTTCTCCACCTCTACAGAAGCACGTGACACTCCTCTTCACTGCTTCTCCTCACAGCTCGAGGTCCTCTGCTTCACTACCTTGGAGTCTCATCGATTACCTCATCTAGGCTGGCTTCGAAGTTCTCAGCAACTTCTTCCCCAAAGACAAACCTGCAACCCATCGACACTCCAATAAAATTGTTTCCCCTTTAACACATAAACAAAAATAACCACACAATATGCTTGCCTCAAACCTCTATCTGTCCTCTACATACAGTGAGAGTGGACTCCCCCGTTTTGGGCGGGTCCATACTCCACCTCGCCTGGTGGCGGTCCTCACTCGCTGGGAGGGTCTTCCTCCGTCAGGAGCCGGGCTCCCTCAGTCGCCCGTCAGAGCTCAGAGGGGACGGACATCGCTCCGTGCTCCTCCCTCTTCACTCTCCTATTTCAGGCTTTCTGCCTTATTAAAACATGTCTAACTTATAAATAAACATTGCTACTGTCGCTGGGCACACGACCAACTACAAGCAATCACTATGAACTGGCGTATATCGTGCTTACCACAGATTAACTGATCGAGGGCGCTTTCCCTCTGACGGCGTCTGGTCAGGGCGCTCCACACAGCCCACGAAAATGCCTCTGAGCAGCTTATTAAACTCTCCTCGCCGTCCAAGACTTGACACCACAACCTTCTCAGCTCAATTCCACAGCTGGCACGTCTGCACACTTCTCTTCTCTTAGAGATATATCACTAGGGGTTCCCTTCTGGCGGGAGCTCAAACGTAGCGCGGCTTTCCCCTGCAATGTCAGGCACTCAAGTGAGGTCAAGGTCCTCCGGAAGCGAGCCCCACGCCTCCAGCAAAATGTCCACATCTCCTAGCCAGTCATTTATCTGTTTCCTTCTTCACTGCCCATAATCTTAAATTCTTATATATATCCAACCAGCTATTTTACATATGGGTTATCACCTCAATATTTGCTAGACCTTCTAATCAGGTCAGGCTTGCTGAATAACTCTCAAGGAGGGAGACTCGTTTCTCCTGCAGGCTGAGATCATAACAGTAGGTAACTGCAGAAGGCCTATTTTTATTGGCCCATATTTCTTGATGCTTCTATATGGGAGCAGAGTCTTGAAGTGGGTAGAATATAGTTGTGCATTAATAGGCTGTTGATTGCTGGTGTTGACTTCTTGATGTGGAGTGCCTCGCAGACGTCGAGCCGCCTGCTATCACTGTATCTATCGATGATTTCTGTGTTGTTTGCTAAGATTTCTCTGGTGATGGTTTGGTCAAAATACTCAGTATATAGGCAAGACAACAACATCTCTTTCCAGGCGTTTAACGATGCATAAGCAACAGGGCTCCATTAAGGAACATATAGCCTCTTCCCACAAAGTCTTTGAAAATGTAATAAGTTTTACGAAACGCGCTCAAGTGTCACGTCAGACTAGAAATAAAAATGAATTTTGGAGAATATATATATATATATATATATATATATATATATATATATATATATATATATATATATATATATATATATATATATATATATATATATATATATATATATTATATGTGGGTTAGGTTGTCGAAAAACAATTAATTCATGAAAATTTGGCTTATTAGGCAAATCGGGCCTTGCATAGTAGGCAGAGAAGTGCGTTCTGGCTACTAGGTACGACATATATATATATATATATATATATATATATATATATATATATATATATATATATATATATATATATTATATATATATATATATATATATATATATATATATATATATATATATATATATATAAATATATATATATATATATATATATATATATATGTCGTACCTAGTAGCCAGAACTCACTTCTCAGCCTACTATGCATGGCCCGATTTGCCTAACAAGCCAAGTTTTCCTGAATTAATATATTTTCTCTAAATTTTTTCTTATGAAATGATAAAGCTACCCATTTCATAATGTATGAGGTCAATTTTTGTTCATTGAATTAAAATTAACGTAGATATATGACCGAACGTAACCAACCCTACCTAACCTAACCTAACCTATCTCTATAGGTTAGGTTGGGTTAAGTAGCCGAAAAAGTTAGGTTAGGTTAGGTTAGGTAGGTTAGGTAGTCGAAAAACAATTAATTCATGAAAACTTGGCTTATTAGGCAAATCGGGCCTTGCATAGTAGGCTGAGAAGTGAGTTCTGGCTACTAGGTACGACATATATATATATATATATATGTAGATATATATATATATATATATATAATATATATATATATATATATATATATATATATATATATATTATATATATATATATATATATATATATAATATATATATATATATATATATATATATATATATATATATATATATATATATATATATATATATATATATATATATATATATATATATATATATATATATATATATATATATATATATATATATATATATATATATATATATGTCGTACCTAGTAGCCAGAACGCACTTCTCGGCCTACTATTCAAGGCCCGATTTGCCTAATAAGCCAAGTTTTCATGAATTAATTGGTTTTCGACTACCTAACCTACCTAACCTAACCTGACCTAACTTTTTCGGCTACCTAACCTAACCTTACCTATAAAGATAGGTTAGGTTAGGTTAGGTAGGGTTGGTTAGGTTCGGTCATATATGTACGTTAATTTTAACTCCAATAAAAAAAATTGACCTCATACATAATCAAATGGGTAGCTTTATCATTTCATAAGAAAAAAAATAGAGAAAATATATTAATTCAGGAAAACTTGGCTTATTAGGCAAATCGGGCCTTGCATAGTAGGCTGAGAAGTGCGTTCTGGCTACTAGGTACGACATATATATATATGTCGTACCTAGTAGCCAGAACGCACTTCTCAGCCTACTATGCAAGGCCCGATTTGCCTAATAAGCCAAGTTCTAATGAATTAATTGTTTTTCGACAACCTAACCTACCTAACCTAACCTAACCTAACTTTTTCGGCTACCTAACCCAACCTAACCACTAAAGATAGGTTAGGTTAGGTTAGGTAGGGTTAGTTAGATTCGGTCCGATATCTACGTTAATTTTAACTCCAATAAAAAAAAATTGACCTCATACATAATGAAATGGGTAGCTTTATCATTTCATAAGAAAAAAATAGAGAAAATATATTAATTCAGCAAAACTTGGCTTATTAGGCAAATCGGGCCTTGAATAGTAGGCCGAGAAGTGCGTTCTGGCTACTAGGTACGACATATATATATATATATATATATATATATATATATATATATATATATATATATATATATATATATATATAATATATACATACAAAAACGCTATATAATATATATAATATAATATATACATAACACAAAACGTATCCTCATGAAGGGTTCGAATCCAGATATCTGGGCTCTTCATACACCTTTGTATATCTAGTACCTTACCCACTACACAATACCGACCGTTCAAGTCAGTAGTAGATCACAGTGGGTCACAGTGGGCCACAGTGGGTCGCATTGGGTCACAGTGGGTCACAGTGGGTCACAATGGGTCACAGTCGGTCACAGTCGGTCACAGTGGGTCGCAGTGGGCCACATTGGGTCCTAGTATGTCGCAGTGGGTCACAGTATGTCACAATGAGTCACAGTGGGCCACAGTATGTCATAGTGGGCCACAGTATGTCATAGTGGGCCACAGTGAGCCACAGTGGGTCACAGTATGTTATAGTGGGTCACAGTGGTCGTTGTGGGTCACAGTGGTCGTTGTGGGTCACAGTGGTCATTGTGGGTTACAGTGGGCCACAGTATGTCATAGTGGATCAGAGAGAGTCACATTAGGTCACAGTGGGTCACAGAGAGTCACAGTAGGTCACAGTGGGTCACAGAGAGTCACAGTGGGTCACAGAGAGTCACAGTGGGTCACAGAGAGTCACAGTGGGTCACAGAGAGTCACAGTGGGTCACAGAGAGTCACAGTAGGTCACAGTGGGTCACAGAGAGTCATAGTGGGTCACAAAGAGTCACAGTAGGTCACAGTGGGTCACAGAGAGTCACAGTGGGTCACAGAGAGTCACAGTGGGTCACAGAGAGTCACAGTGGGTCACAGAGAGTCACAGTGGTTCACAGAGAGTCACAGTGGGTCACAGAGAGTCACAGTGGGTCACAGAGAGTCACAGTGGGTCACAGAGAGTTACAGTGGGTCACAGAGAGTTACAGTGGGTCACAGAGAGTCACTGGGGGTCACAGAGAGTCACAGTGGGTCACAGAGTCACTGTGTGTCACAGAGAGTTACAGTGGGTCACAGAGAGTCACAGTGGGTCACAGAGAGTCACTGGGGGTCACAGAGAGTCACAGTGGGTCACAGAGAGTCACTGGGGGTCACAGAGAGTCACAGTGGGTCACAGAGAGTCACAGTGGTTCACAGAGAGTCACAGTGGGTCACAGAGAGTCACTGGGGGTCACAGAGAGTCACAGTGGGTCACAGAGAGTCACTGTGGGCCACAGTGGGTCACAGAGAGTCACAGAGAGTCACAGAGAGTCACAGTGGGTCACAGTGGTCCGCAGTGGGCCAGGTGTCTTCTTTTGCAATTTCATTTTCTATGTATGTTATGTAGGGAATGATGCAAAATCACTAATAAATATATTTAACTGATGATTTTCCCTTCAGAAAACATTCAAATCTAAGTAAGCAATCACAAATATTTTGATTTGCCCAACTTGTTTCACCAATCACGTTCTCTGGGCACTGGTCTCTATACTCTATATGTGACCTTCGTGAGGAAGTGTTGTGCTTCCTAACATATCATCTTTTTTCTTCTAAATTCGTTTGAATGGCAGTCAGCATTATAAACTAAAATTAATTACAATTTCACATTTTCTTTTTGTTTAACCAGGAAGGATAGACAACTATGAGTTCGTGTTAGACTCACTTACGATGTATCATTGTTCATAGCAGTTGGGCCGTATATTCACTCACCAGCTGTTGTCACCTCGCACACTTATCTCCTATTTAACTGTTAACAATGCAGGCACCATTCTTTTGTAATTTCTTTTTTTACTTTTGTAATTTCTTTTTTTAATCACCCTTACTTCAACTCCTGCACATTCCTCTCCAGATTCCCATTATCTGGTCCCAGTCGTAATTACTCCTCGCTGACACAAACGATATCATTTTTATTTTTATTTTCTTTCTTTCTATTGCCCGCGCGTTCATCTCACACTCGTAATTCTGTGGCGCGGGTTCGATTCCCGCACGAGGCAGAACAAATGGGCAAAGTTTCTTTCACCCTGAATGCCCCTGTTACCTAGCAGTAAATAGGTACCTGGGAGTTAGTCAGCTGTCACGGGCTGCTTCCTGGGGGTGGAGGCCTGGTCGAGAACCGGGCCGCGGGGACACTAAAGCCCCGAAATCATCTCAAGATAACCTCAAGATAATCTCAAGATAACCCCCGTTCATCCTCTTCTATCCCTGGCTTTCCCACTCTAGCCAAAGGACCACAAAGCCTGCCCCACCTTCTTAAGGATGGGACCTTTGCGGGCCCTAGCTAGCCCACCCTAGCTAGCCCACGCTGGCTAACCCACCCATTCCTACGGTGTTCATGACCTGGCTTACCTTCCTCGGGATACGCAGAGTTTGAGAGACTCGTTCACTGAAGTTAAAGGGATTTGGTTGAGAGTCTAACTTGGCCAGTTGCTCGGCGGACATTATACTTCCATATAGCTCCTCCAGTTCGTGGCTCACGTCCTGCGGCTCGTGTTGCTGGACTGTCTTGTTGCTGTTGC
Source organism: Procambarus clarkii (assembly GCF_040958095.1). NCBI lineage: Eukaryota > Metazoa > Arthropoda > Malacostraca > Decapoda > Cambaridae > Procambarus > Procambarus clarkii. The sequence goes on from NC_091177.1 coordinate 40,206,069, forward strand.
TGATAATGTGGCATATACTGCACTTGCTGCGGCTGCATCATGGCTTGAGGAAGGAGAGTGTTAAAATTGATGAGAATTATAAGACATAATATACACCGAATGACAAACTCTACGAATAGCCCAAGAATAATTATACAGAGCAATACACATCTAATAGGATATAAAGCACGTGAGGACAAACGCTCATGAAAACAAAGTTTAAAACTGGAACTTAACTAAACTTCAAGTTCCTCACGAGCATACATAAGCCAGTCAACAAATGTATTCTATAGAACAACTCTTTGAACTTAAGCCACGCAGTACGATACAGACTTGAGGAAATATCAAAATATTTATATAAATATTAATTTTATTGGGTTAAATTATTATTTACAATCAAATAAATGTTGTTGCTCTGAGATTTGCAGCAATATTTTCAACTCATTATATATCTATATAAATAAAAATGGAAACGTTCATTTGTTCAAAATCGCTACTCTCCGAAAGTTCTTCACCGATTGCCTTGAAATTTTCACACAACGTTCCATTCACATTCGAGCAGATTTTATATACATACTATATAAGCGGAATTTGAGCGGAATTCTGTGTTGCGTTTCACTTACGAGATGGAGAACGATGGGAAGCTGCTTTTTCTAGATGTAACAGTCATGAAAAGGAGCAGAGGTTTCCACACTGCAGTCTACACTAAGGAAACAAACATAGGAATGTGCCTCAATGCCAACAGTGACTGCCCAGACAGGTACAAGAGGAGTGTTGTTAACGCTTATGTCGACCGTGCTCTCAGCCACAGCTCAGGATGGAAGCAAGTCGATGAAGAACTCTGTAGGGTACGGCAGGTCCTAGTCAACAACGGCTTCTCCAATGGTTTCGTTGAAGACATCATAAGAAGGAAAGTGAAACGCCATGCAACCTCTGAAGAGACTACTAACACAACACCTGTACCCCCCTATTAGACTATTTTACAGGAACTTCTTTTCCACAGCTCATAAAACGGAGGAAAGGGTCCTGAAAGATATTGTTAATAGAAACGTTATCCCTACAGACAAAAATCAGAAGATACAATTGACGATTTATTATATGTGAGGGGATGGTTCACCAGCTCACTTACAATAGTGCTCTTATGCCTGTAGGAGCCAGTACACTTGTTAAGTGCACTTGTTAAGTGGGCGGACTTAATGTTTAGTAACCAGCAACTGAAACATGTAGTGTTTGGGCTCATGTGAGAGCCCCAGTCATCAGCAGTCCAGAAATGTTACCCTGGCCGGAGTAACACGTCTGTGGACAGCGCTAGAGCCGATAGCATCATCTCCTTGTATGGCATGGAGCGAGACTCGACTTTGCGCGGGAACAGCTAGGCCGCAGGCGTGGGGTGAGCTGTGGGCCTCCCGCGCTCGCTGGCCACTTGAGCCGTCGTCATGGAAACAGCCGCCATCTTAGTAAACATCTTGAGCCGCCATGTTGGTCGGCCATTTTGGAGCTGCCCTAGGGGCTATGCTACACCGTCGCTGATTGGATGAGAGGGGTAGGCCGCTGTATGCCTTCCTCTCATTGGTTATTTCGAGAAGGACGCGGGAATCGTCGATGTGAGCATCATTCTGAACCCAGCTGCCACTCTGTCAAGACGCTTCCCTGTACTCAATTCGGCCAAATTGAAGTATAGGGCGTCGTGGTGGCTGGGACTACTCAACTGCTTCACCAACGACAGCGGTCGTCACAGAATCCGGCCGAAGTCGTCGCTTGGAGGGGAGAAAGACATTGTGTACAGTGGGTAGAGGTACAGTGATCTGGGATTGTGGGGTAATGTGCATACGAGCAGTAACAGACTCGTAGATCCCATACCAGTGATGATTAGACTTGCTAGTGCTCTGTAGCAGTCGATGGGAACGGGGAAATTCGTGTCAGGCAGATTTCCCATGTTTGTGTGAGACGCTATCGTTGTGCGCGTCACCTGGGTACGAACGCTTCACTTCACCAGTGGGTCGAGGGTGCGAACCGAGCCGTGTTGAGTGGGAGGGGTTCGAGTGTGCGCCAATTGTACGAAAAAATACCACGTAAGGTACTACCGCCACCTACCGCTGCCGTGAGCGAGCCAGCCACCTGTAGCGGGGTGCATGATGTATGGGAATGGTGTGTAAGCCGGCACTGTGAATGAGTAAGTACCTATGTGTGTATTTCTGGTGATCAGTTAGTCTCTAAAAGCTTGAATTCGAGGTCAAGTGTTCCGTCACATTGTCACGCAGCACCTGTGGAGGTGAAGTGGAGTGTGGATGAGGAGATAATCACCCTTGTTGTCATCTTCTGAGTCCAGAGGGACTTACGTCTGGTGTACACAGACGTACAGTGTGTGTGTGTGTGTGGGTACACACGGGAACAGAGTATACATAGATTAGCCAAGGACTGAGAGGATGTCCATGTAATAATTATATTATTCCATTGAGGTAAATAATAATTTTTGATAGTCCATGGGACGGAGTGATATCATTTCCATGTGTGGTCTTGCAGGTGTGGAATTCCATCACTGAGTGCTTAGGTATGTGTAATGCCAGTGATTCCTGGCAATGATTATTGTGGAGTGTACCACAGTGTGGTCTTAATTTCTTGTATTGTTCCCAGGGCCGTGGCAAGTGTGATTTATATATATATATGTATTGTGGATTGCAGTATTAACGTAATTTTGGTAGAATTTGGTGAGTGACGAGGCTGGCTGGAGAGACCACCGTCAACACAATCACCACCATCCCCCTCACCACACACACGACCATCACCATCCCCCTCACCACACACACGACCACCACCATCCCCCTCACCACACACACGACCACTACCATCCCCCTCACCACACACACGACCACCACCATCCCCCTCACCACACACACGACCACCACCATCCCCCTCACCACACACACGACCACCACCATCCTCCTCACCACACACACGACCACCACCATCCCCCTCACCACACACACGACCACCACCATCACCCCCTCACCACACACACGACCACCACCATCCCCCTCACCACACACACGACCACCACCATCCCCCTCACCATACACACGACCACCACCATCACCCCCTCACCACACACACGACCACCACCATCCCCCTCACCATACACACGACCACCACCATCACCCCCTCACCACACACACGACCACCACCATCCCCCTCACCATACACACGACCACCACCATCCCCCTCACCACACACACGACCACCACCATCCCCCTCACCACACACTCGACCACCACCATCCCCCTCACCATACACACGACCACCACCATCCCCCTCACCACACACACGACCACCACCATCCCCCTCACCACACACTCGACCACCACCATCCCCCTCACCATACACACGACCACCACCATCCCCCTCACCATACACACGACCACCACCATCCCCCTCACCATACACACGACCACCACCATCCCCCTCACCATACACACGACCACCACCATCAGGAAGCGGTGATCAGTGCTAGAGTCACTGCTTATATATATCCTCATATATAATTACTAATTAAGGATTCCGATTGGTATTGGTCAGGTCGGTTTAAGTAGTCAATCATCGGTACTGGCGTTGATTACAGTGCTGGCCTTGACAAGCATGTCAGGTTAAGGTGAAATGTCTTCACCTGTCACGCATGGCATGTCTTCTCCCTCACCAGGACTATGGATAGCATCTGATTGCTAATGAACCTTGAGTCGATATCTATGACCGACATATTTGTATAAATCTTTGATACATATATATTCCATCTGTCAGGAGATTAACACAACTCCACTTTTGATATATGTAAACATAGTGGGATACTTACCTTGACCCTGAGCTGTCTCTCGGGCCAAGGTCTGCAGCTCCAGGTCCTCTCTGTGTATGACCCTGGAGGGCAAGGTCAGAAGGTTGATGAGGAAGTCTCCAGCTGGTAAGGTTTGGTACTGGTTGCTCTTGAAGTCGTAGCACACCTCGGCCTCGAGCTGGGCGCTGCTGCTGCTCAGCCTTATCTCCACCTCGGGTCCCAGCACCTGCAGCTTCAAGGAGAAAGACGTTGTTAGTTAATGTCACCTTTGGCGATGACAAGCGCTGCTGCCTACTGCTGCATCTGGAGAGTGAAATTATTTTGTTTGAGTTTACTGGAATTTATCTGAGGGCAATCATTTCTAGAGACAGGAAGCTGGCGGCTAGTCAAAATTTCCCAATTTTTTCCCTAGCTTCATCCTTTCAGCTCCGGAACGAGTCTCGATGCATATCATTGGACATTTTCTAGTTTCTCCTTCTTTTTCAGGTAAGTGTTCCATCTCGGGATGGATATTGAAGTGTGGGTCTCACCTTCGCTGTATATAGGGTCCAGAAGGGTTGATAGGGTATAGAAGGGTATAGGGTTGAAACTTGGACACAAGCCCCTGTGTCCAAGTTTCTGAAGGATACACGGATGTTGGCCAGTATGCCATATGCAGCTGTTGTTATTCTGCTAATGTGGGCTTCTGGCATCAGATCTGAGGTTTTGTTAACTCCCGGGACTTTCTTCTTTTCGGGGCAAAATTAATGAAATGAAAATATAAACCCTTTTCCGATTGAAGAATCTGTCTTCCCTTCATCCTATACTGCTTTACTCTGTGTGTGTGTGTGTGTGTGTGTGTGTGTGTGTGTGTGTGTGTGTGTGTGTGTGTGTGTGTGTGTGTGTGTGTGTGTGTGTGTGTGTGTGTGTGTGTGTATTCACCTATTTGTACTCACCTATTTGTGCTTGCGGGGGTTGAGTTTTGGCTCTTTGGTCCCGCCTCTCAACTGTCAATCAACTGGTGTACAGATTCCTGAGCCTACTGGGCTCTATCATATCTACATTTGAAACTGTGTATGGAGTCAGCCTCCACCACATCACTGTCTAATGCATTCCATCCGTTAACTACTCTGACACTGAAAAAGTTCCTTCTAACGTCTCTGTGGCTCATGTGGGTACTCAGCTTCCACCTGTGTCCCCTTGTTTGCGTCCCACCAGTGTTGAATAGTTTATCCTTGTTTACCCGGTCGATTCCTCTGAGGATTTTGTAGGTTGTGATCATGTCTCCCCTTACTCTTCTGTCTTCCAGTGTCGTAAGGTGCATTTCCCGCAGCCTTTCCTCGTAACTCATGCCTCTTAGTTCTGGGACTAGTCTAGTGGCATACCTTTGGACTTTTTCCAGCTTCGTCTTGTGCTTGACAAGATACGGGCTCCATGCTGGGGCCGCATACTCCAGGATTGGTCTTACATATGTGGTGTACAAGATTCTGAATGATTCCTTACACAGGTTCCTGAACGCTGTTCTGATGTTATCCAGCCTCGCATATGCCGCAGATGTTATTCTTTTTATGTGGGCTTCAGGAGACAGGTTTGGTGTGATATCAACTCCTAGATCTTTCTCTCTGTCCGTTTCATTAAGTACTTCATCTCCTATTCTGTATCCTGTGTCTGGCCTCCTGTTTCCACTGCCTAGTTTCATTACTTTGCATTTACTTGGGTTGAACTTCAACAGCCATTTGTTGCACCATTCACTCAGTCTGTCTAGGTCATCTTGTAGCCTCCTACTATCGTCCTCAGTTTCAATTCTCCTCATAATTTTTGCATCATCGGCAAACATTGAGAGAAACGATTCTATACCCTCTGGGAGATCATTTACATATATCAGAAACAGTATAGGTCCAAGGACTGACCCCTGCGAGACTCCACTCGTAACGTCTCGCCAATCTGAGACCTCACCCCTCACACTGACTCCTTGTCTCCTGTTGCTTAGGTACTCCTCTATCCAACGGAGTACCTTCCCTTTCACTTCCGCCTGCATCTCCAGCTTTTTCACTAGCCTCTTGTGTGGCACTGTATCAAAGGCTTTCTGACAATCCAAAAATATGCAGTCTGCCCACCCTTCTCTTTCTTGCCTTATTTTTGTTGCCTGGTCGTAGAATTCAAGTAACCCTGTGAGGCAGGACCTGCCATCCCTGAATCCATGTTGGTGCTGTGTTACAAAGTTCTTTCGCTCCAGGTGCTCCACTAGCTTTCTTCGCACAATCTTCTCCATCAGCTTGCATGGTATGCAGGTTAGGGACACTGGCCTGTAATTCAGTGCCTCCTGTCTATCCCCTTTCTTGTATATCGGGACTACGTTAGCTGCTTCCAAATATCTGGCAGTTCCCCTGTTGTCAGAGATTTGTTATACACTATAATGAGTGGTAGGCACAGTTCTTCTGCTCCTTCCTTTAGTATCCAAGGGGAGATTCCATCTGGGCCTATAGCCTTTGTCACATCCAACTCTAGTAAACACTTCCTTACTTCCCCGCTGGTAATCTCAAACTCTTCCAGTGGTTCCTGGGTAGCTATTCCCTCTCTATTCTCTGGGATTTCTCCTTGCTCTAAGGTGAAGACCTCTTGGAATTTCTTATTCAGTTCCTCACACACTTCCTTGTCGTTTGTAGTGAATCCTTCTGCCCCTTTCCTTAATTTCATAACCTGTTCCTTTACTGTTGTTCCTTTACTGTGTGTGTGTGTGTGTGTGTGTGTGTGTGTACTCACCTATATGTACTCACCTATATGTGCTTGCAGGATCGAGCATTGACTCTTGGATCCCGCCTTTCGAGCATCGGTTGTTTACAGCAATGACTCCTGTCCCATTTCCCTATCATACCTGGTTTTAAAATTATGAATAGTATTTGCTTCCACAACCTGTTCCTGAAGTGCATTCCATTTCCCCACTACTCTCACGCTAAAAGAAAACTTCCTAACATCTCTGTGACTCATCTGAGTTTCAAGCTTCCATCCATGTCCTCTCGTTCTGTTACTATTCCGTGTGAACATTTCGTCTATGTCCACTCTGTCAATTCCTCTGAGTATCTTATACGTTCCTATCATGTCCCCCCTCTCCCTTCTTCTTTCTAGTGTCGTAAGGCACAGTTCCCTCAGGCGCTCTTCATACCCCATCCCTCGTAGCTCTGGGACGAGTCTCGTTGCAAACCTCTGAACCTTTTCCAGTTTCATTATATGCTTCTTCAGATGGGGACTCCATGATGAGGCGGCATACTCTAAGACTGGCCTTACGTAGGCAGTGTAAAGCGCCCTAAATGCCTCCTTACTTAGGTTTCTGAATGATGTTCTAACTTTTGCCAGTGTAGAGTACGCTGCTGTCGTTATCCTATTAATATGTGCCTCAGGAGATAGATTAGGTGTTACGTCCACCCCCAGGTCTCTTTCACGCGTCGTTACAGGTAGGCTGTTCCCCTTCATTGTGTACTGTCCCTTTGGTCTCCTATCTCCTAGTCCCATTTCCATAACTTTACATTTGCTCGTGTTGAATTCTAGTAGCCATTTCTCTGACCATCTCTGCAATCTGTTCAGGTCCTCTTGGAGGATCCTGCAATCCTCATCTGTCACAACTCTTCTCATCAACTTTGCATCATCCGCAAACATCAACATGTAGGACTCTACGCCTGTAAACATGTCGTTAACATATACAAGAAATAGAATTGGTCCCAGCACCGATCCTTGTGGTACTCCACTTGTTACTGTTCGCCAGTCCGACTTCTCGCCCCTTACCGTAACTCTTTGGCTCCTTCCAAAGGAGTGTGTGTGTGTGTGTGTGTGTGTGTGTGTGTGTGTGTGTGTGTGTGTGTGTGTGTGTGTGTGTGTGTGTGTGTGTGTACTCATCTAGTTGTACTCACCTAGTTGTGTTTGCAGGGGTTGAGCTCTGGCTCTTTGGTCCCGCCTCTCAACCGTCAATCAACAGGTGTACAGATTCCTGAGCCAATTGGGCTCTATTATATCTACACTTGAAACTGTGTATGGAGTCAGCCTCCACCACATCACCTCCTAATGCATTCCATTTGTCAACCACTCTGACACTAAAAAAGTTCTTTATAATATCTCTGTGGCTCATTTGGGCACTCAGTTTCCACCTGTGTCCCCTTGTGCGTGTTCCCCTTGTGTTAAATAGACTGTCTTTATCTACCATATCAGTTCCCTTCAGAATCTTGAATGTGGTGATCATGTCCCCCCTAACTCTTCTGTCTTCCAGCGAAGTGAGGTTTAATTCCCGTAGTCTCTCCTCGTAGCTCATACCTCTCAGCTCGGGTACTAGTCTGGTGGCAAACCTTTGAACCTTTTCCAGTTTAGTCTTATCCTTGAATAGATATGGACTCCATGCTGGGGCTGCATACTCCAGGATTGGCCTGACATATGTGGTATACAAAGTTCTGAATGATTCTTTACACAAGTTTCTGAATGCCGTTCGTATGTTGGCCAACCTGGCATATGCCGCAGATGTTATCCGCTTGATATGTACTGCAGGAGACAGGTCTGGCGTGATATCAACCCCCAAGTCTTTTTCCTTTTCTGACTCCTGAAGAATTTCCTCTCCCAGATGATACCTTGTATCTGGCCTCCTGCTCCCTACACCTATCTTCTGTACATTACATTTGGTTGGGTTAAACTCTAACAACCATTTGTTCGACCATTCCTTCAGCTTGTCTAGGTCTTCTTGAAGCCTCAAACAGTCCTCTTCTGTTTTAATCCTTCTCATAATTTTAGCATCGTCCGCAAACATTGAGAGAAATGAATCGATACCCTCTGGGAGATCATTTACATATATCAGAAACAAGATAGGACCGAGTACAGAGCCCTGTGGGACTCCACTGGTGACTTCACGCCAGTCGGAGGTCTCACCCCTCACCGTAACTCTCTGCTTCCTATTGCTTAGATACTCCCTTATCCACTGGAGCACCTTACTAGCTTCACCTGCCTGTCTCTCCAGCTTATGTACCAGCCTCTTATGCGGTACTGTCAAAGGCTTTCCGACAATCCAAGAAAATGCAGTCCGCCCAGCCCTCTCTTTCTTGCTTAATCTTTGTCACCTGATCGTAGAATTCTATCAAGCCTGTAAGGCAAGATTTACCCTCCCTGAACCCATGTTGGCGATTTGTCACGAAGTCCCTTCTCTCCAGATGTGTTACCAGGTTTTTTCTCACGATCTTCTCCATCACCTTGCATGGTATACAAGTCAAGGACACTGGCCTGTAGTTCAGAATTTCTTATTCAGTTCCTCACACACTTCCTTGTCGTTTGTAGTGAATCCTTCTGTCCCTATCCTTAATTTCATAACCTGTTCCTTTACTGTTGTTTTTCTCCTGATGTGGCTATGCAGCAATTTAGGCTGAGTCTTTGCCTTGCTTGCGATGTCATTTTCGTATTGTCTTTCTGCCTCTCTTCTCATCCTAATATATTCATTCCTGGCATTCTGGTATCTTTCTCTGCTCTCCAGTGTCCTGTTATTCCTATAGTTTCTCCATGCCCTTTTACTTTGCTGCTTAGCTAGCCTACATCTCTGATTAAACCATGGGTTTCTCATCTTCATTTCACTGTTTTCCTTTTGGACTGGGACAAACTTGTTTGCTGCATCCTTGCATTTTTGCGTGATGTATTTCATCATATCTTGGGCCGTCTTTTCCCTGAGCTCTGTTTCCCATGCTATATCTGCTAGGCATTTTCTTATCTCCTCATAGTTTCCCTTTCGGTATGCTAACCTTTTGGTTTCGGTATCCCTCCTCGAGTTCAATAACCCTTCTTCAATCAGGTACTCAAACACCAATACACTGTGGTCGCTCATTCCTACTGGGTCCTCAAAACTGATTTCTCTTATGTCAGAGTCGTTCAGGGTGAAAACCAGGTCGAGTCTCGCTGGTTCGTCATTTCCTCTCATCCTTGTGGGTTCGCTGACATGCTGGGTTAAGAAGTTTCTAGTCGCCACCTCCAGTAGTTTGGCTCTCCACGTATCCTCGCCTCCATGCGGTTCCTTGTTCTCCCAATCAATCCTGCCGTGATTGAAGTCCCCCATGATGAGCAGGTGGGATCTATTTCTACAGGCAGAAGAGGCTGCCCTCTCATTTATAGTGTTAACTGCCATGTTGTTGCTTTCGTACTCTTGACTGGGTCTTCTGTCATTTGGTGGAGGATTATATATTACTGCTACTACTATCCTTGGTCCTCCCATTGTCATGGTGCCTGCTATGTTGTCTCTGAAACCCTCACAGCCCGGGATAGCCATCTCCTTAAAATTCCATTCCTTTCTCATGAGTAGGGCCACTCCTCCTCCTCCCCTACCTTCCCTCTCTTTCCTTATTATTGTGTACTCCTGGGGAAACACGGCATTCGTTATGATTCCAGAGAGTTTTGTTTCAGTGAGTCCAATTACATCTGGGTTCACTTCTTGTGCTCTTTCTACGTTCAATTGCCTTGCTTGTGATCCCATCTATGTTCGAGTACATTGCCCTGAAACTAACTCTCTTCTGCTTCTCCTCTGGGGAGGACCTGTGGGGTCTGGGGTGAGTGGGAGCTGGGAGGATCTGGTATGGGGAGACTGGTGGAGGAGGAAGGGCTTGGGGGGGTGGGGGGGGAGGGGGAGGGTAGGGGGAGTGGGTGAGGGGGGGAGGGTTGGGGGGGGGCAATAAAGTGGGGAGGGCTTGGGGGGCGTGGGGGGAAAGGGAAGGCTGAGATGGTTGAGGAAGAGGGGAGGGTTTTGGGGAGTGGTGGAGAGGGGAAGGCTTAGGTGGGGTGGGGGAGAGTGGAGAGCTTAGGGGGTTGGGGGAGAATGGAGGGCTTGTGGGTGGGAGGGACGGAAAGGCATGTGGGGGAAGGGAGGGCTTGGGGGATGGGGGAGAAGGGAGGTCCTGGGGGGAGGGGGGAGTGGGAGGAGGGGGTGAGTGGGAGGAGAGGGGTGGGTGGGGGGAGGATGCCTTAGGTGGGTACTTAGTGGGGGGCTGACAGGGGTTGGGGCAGGTAGGGTGTCTGTTGGGTGGAATGAGGGGGTGGTGCCGCACTCCCTGTGGCTAATGCACTGTTTGAGGAGGGTTCCCCATTCCCCTCTGGGATTGTAGGGATCGGGGGTGTGGCTCCCTGATTCCTTTCTCTCTCCCTGCGCTCCTTCCTCGCGTCTGCTGCTTGCATTCTCTCTTCCCTTGTCATATCCCTCTGCAAGAATACTCTTTGAACTTCTCTACACCTACTAGACAGCACTTCCTTTCTAATAGTTCCTCTTTCGCGATTTCGCTCATGAAAACCACCTTTATCATTCGGTCTCTGTCCTTGTTGTACTTTCCAAGCCTGAAAACCTTTTCAACATTTTGCTCAGCTCCCTCCATCCTTACCTCTTTAAGGATCTCTTTAATCATGTTTTTGTCCTTGTCTCTCTGCTCCTTTGGTCTGGTCCCTGTTTGTTCTTTAATGCCTGCTACTACTACTGCTCTATTTCTCTCTATCAGCCGGCTAGTACATCTAGCCGCTTCCTGAGAGGAAGCCACTTCCATGGCAACTTCCTTAACTGCAGACCTAGCTTCAGGGCTTTACACTGCCTACGTGAGTATGCCGTGTGTGTGTGTGGCAGTGTGTGTGTGTGTGTGTGTGTGTGTGTGTGTGTGTGTGTGTGTGTGTGTGTGTGTGTGTGTGTGTGTGTGTGTGTGTGTGTGTGTGTGTGTGTGTGTGAGTGTGTGTTTGTGTGTACTCACCTATTTGTGCCTGCAGGATCGAGCATTGACTCTTGGATCCCGCCTTTCGAGCCATCGGTTGTTTACAGCAATGACTCCGGTCCTATTTCCTCATCATACCTAGTTTTAAAATTATGAATAGAATATGCTTCCACAACCTGTTCCTTAAATGCATTCTATTTTTCCACTACTCTCACGCTAAAAGAAAACTTCCTAACATCTCTGTGACTCATCTGAGTTTCCAGCTTCCACCCATATCCCTCGTTCTGTTACTATTCCGTGTGAACATTTCGTCTATTTCCACTCTGTCAATGCCCCTAAGTATTTTATACGTTCCTATCATATCCCACCTCTCCCTTCTTTTTTCTAGTGTCGTAAGGCTCAGTTCCTTCAGGCGCTCTTCATATCCCATCCCTCGTAACGTTGGGACGAGTCTTGTTGCAAACTTCTGAACTTTTTCCAGTTTTCTTATGTGTTTCGTCAGGTGGGGACTCCATGATGAGGCGACATACTCTAAGACGGCATACTCACGTAGGCAGTGTAAAGCGCCCTAAATGCCTCCTTACTTAGGTTTCTGAATGATGTTCTAACTTTTGCCGGTGTTGAGTACTCTGCTGTCGTTATCCTTTTTATATGTGCTTTAGGATAAAGATTAGGTGTTACGTCAGGTCTCTTTCTGACGTCGTCACAGGTAGGCAGTTCCCCTTCATTGTGTACTGTCCCTTTGGTCTCCTATCACCCTATCCCATTTCCATAACTTTACATTTGCTCGTGTTGAACTCCAGTAGCCATTTCTCTGACCATCTCTGCAACCTGTTCAAGTCCTCCTGGAGGATCCTACAATCCTCATCTGTCACAACTCTTATCAACTTTGCGTCATCCCCGAACATCGACATGTAGGATTCAACTTCTGTAAACATGTCGTTAACGTATATTAGAAATAGAATTGGTCCCAGCACCGATCCTTGAGATACTCCACTCGTTACTGTTCGCCAGTCCGATTTCTAGCCCCTTACCGTAACTCTTTGGCTCCTTCCTGTTAGGTAGTTCCTTACTCTTACTAGAGCCTTTCCGCTCACTCCTACCTGCCTCTCAAGTTTGAATAGCAGTCTCATGTGCGGACTGTATCAAATGCTTTTTGCCAGTCCTGAAATATGCAGTCTGCCCAACCTTCTCTGTCCTGCCTTATCCTCGTTATTTTACCATAGAATTCCAAAAGGTTTGTTAGACAAGATTTCCCTTTCCAGAACTCATGTTGATATTTGTTTACAAACCTAATGTTCTCTAGGTGTGCAAGCAGTCTTATCCTAATTATTCTTTCAAGTATTTTACAGGGGATGCTTGTCATTAATATAGGTCTAGAGTTAAGTGCCTCCTTCCTATCACCTTTCTTGAAAATCGGTACGACATTTGCCCTCTTCCAGCCATTGGGCAACTCTCCTGACATAAGTGATTCATTAAAGATCCTTGCCAGAGGCCTCTGCTGCCTCTTTTAGTATTCACGGTGATAC